>NC_133331.1:159045358-159361805 GCF_042186555.1 Aquarana catesbeiana | reverse complement strand
AGTCGTCTTAAAGTAAAAAAAAAAAAAAAAAAAAAAAGTGCTCCCCCTTCAGGTTTTTTTTTTTTGTTTCATAAAGATTTTATTACACTGTGTTGTACATTTCCTGAAATATGTAACAATACAACAATGTAACAAATTGGGTAACAGGTTCCCTTTGAAGTGTTTCAAGCATTAGTTTACATGTTCGGAGTATAGTATTTATCTAGAAAATACTCAAGTTCCATACGTATCCTATTTGCATCAAAAAAAGGAAAAAAGAGAATTTGGTCAATGCTTTAGGGTATATGGGCTCCTCGGTACAGTATGGCTCCTCACAGGTTGGTTTATTACTGTTTTAGAATTTTTAGAACCACCTGCCAGAGTGTAGACATTTTAGCTCAGCTTTACCCAATTGTCCTCATCTGTGGCTAGGGACCTGGGGTTCAGGATAGGACATTACCGTCTGCTCCAAGCACCAGGTCCATCCTATTACAGGGCTCAGATGATGTCAAGAGTAAAAAAAAAAAAAAGACCGGGAAGGGGTGGGGGAAATAAAGAAAGAAGGGGGTGAGGGGTGGTATGTGGAGAGGGGGTGGAATCCCACCTGATACCCTCTCCATCTACTCTCCACGCGTCACGCTCACTGGGTTTCCTGGAACCCCAGGGAGGACCATCCACGATGAATTTGCGTTATGATAATAAGTTACATATTTTGTTGCAATAATTCCTGATATGACTGGGAATTTTTGTACTTGATCCACGCCTCCCAGATCGCTGAGAAGCTCGAGATTTTATCTTTCGAAGTGAGGATCAGTTCCTCCATCGTTGCTATGCAATTAACACGTAGGGCCCATTCTTTTAGTGAAGGCGGCCATGTGGACCTCCAATGTACCGGTATACAGAGCCTAGCGGCGTTTATCAAATGCATAGCTATCAATTTGAAGTATTTTTTCCTGGAAATTTTGGCTTGGCTAAGTGTAGTAGGTATTGTCCTGGTGGGCACTCCAGTGGGAATGAAGAGATTGCTGTAGTCACTTCATGTATCTTACGCCATTATGGCTTGATTAGAGGGCAGGACCACCAGACATGAAGGAGGGTGCCCACCTCTGTTTTTCACATTGCCAACAGTGGTCTGGCACCATCGGGAAAATCTTATGAAGCACTGTGGGGTCTTATACCATCTAGTTTTGAGCTTATACCCATTTTCCTGCGTATTGAGAGAGCCTTTGTGTCTGTATAAGTGGATACGGTCCCAGCTGGCTTCTCCTATTACCCTGTCTAAGGCTGATTCCCAGAATGCATGGTCTGAGCGTAAAGAGGAGTATGGTTCTCCAAACATAGAGGCATATAAGGCCGAGATTACGTGGCTCTGGGGCGAGGAGCTCAAACATAAAGATTCAAACACTGTGGGAGGGTTCGTGAATTTGGTTATTTTCGATGGCACGTCTACAAAGTGTTTTAGTTGCATATAAGACCAAGAGGGGAAAGATTTAGTGTTGGACAATGCAGTGAGATCTTGAAGTCTTTAGAAACTTACCTTTGCGAAAGAAGTGTTTAGCCTGCATCTGTGCGTAGGGCCATTACTTTTGAAGATAGGATTTCGGTATGCCCGGGGGGGAGGGGAAGTCTGGGTTGCCTCTAATGGGGGTAATCGGGCAATCTGTTGCTGACAGTGCATGGGCCTTACATGCCCTATCGCAAGCTTGGAGCGTTGCTCCAGTAAGGGGATGTTTGTGAAGCTTAGGTGGTACTGATTGTTTAGAGACCGAAGGTATCAAGCCCAGTTCGGTTTCCGCAATTAGTTTCTCAAGGTTCACCAGCTTTTGCAACGGGCATGGACTTTCCAGGCCATCACCCTGGTCATATGGATAGCCCAATAATAGCGCTGTAATTCTGGGAGACCAATTCCTCCTTTTTCTTTGGGCAGAACTAACTTTGCCCCTCCGATACACGCTGATTTTGCACCCCATATAAAGGATCTACACATCTTCCTAAAAAGAAAACGCGGGCGGTAAGTGTATCGGGACGGTCTGCATTTTGTAGAGTAGACAAGGTAAGACTGTCATTTTTAGGCCAGAGGCCCGTCCGAACCATGAAAGGGTGGGCACGTTCCACTTTAGAAGATCTCGTTGTATGAGTTTTAGCTCTGATAGGAAGTTTGTAGTATACAGTGTTTTTAGATTAACTGGTAGCTGGATGCCTAAATAAGTGATGGCCTCTTTCTCCCATTTAAACAGGAAGTTCATTTTGACATTGTCGCACCAGGTCATTCGGTAATGAGACCTTTAGTGCGAACGATTTGGACAGATTGATTTTTAAATTCGAGATACGCTGGAAAAGGTCTAGGATGGGCATAAGGTTAGGGAGGGACGTCAGTGGTGAGGCAAGAAAGAGCAGGATGTCGTCCGCAAAAGCTGCAATTTTTTACTCTTTTTGGTGGACTACAATTCCCTTTGTTTGGATTCTCTCTGATACAACGAACTAAGGGTTCTAGGGTCAGAGTATGGGCGAGAAAGGACACCCCTGCCTAGTGCCATTTTGGATGGGAAAGGCATTCGATAAGTGGCCTTTGACTCGGACCCTAGCTCTTGGATTCACATAGAGGGAGCCTATAAAGGCACGCATACCGCTCCCTAAACCAAGAGCCAGCAGTGTCTCTTCCATATAGTCCCAGGCCACTCGATCGAACGCCTTCTCCTCCACATTTATTGCCAGGAAAAATCCCTCTTGTTGAAAGGAGGTGAGCCAGTGATGGAGATTCAGGACTTTGACACCCTTCAGGTTTGTCATATAATGTACTAGTATGCACCAGTGCTTCTATCTCAACCCGATCTTCCTTCTGTGTTCCGAATCTTTGGGTGGTTGAATGGCCGTGTTGCGGTGATGTCACTCATGCACATCGGAGTCCCTTTGCCACGCATCCGGCGGGATATGCGGTCTGAGCTGCGCATACGTGGCTCAGAATGAATTACCCTCTGGCAGGCAGGGGGACATTAATGACAGAAGGCACCTTTAGGATCTCTTCTGTTACAAAAGCCTGTCCGTGGGTTTTTCAGAATAGTTTACAACCACTTTAACAGTACCCTTCACTGGAAACACCTCAACTTGTGGGGTAACCACATACTTTTTGTCATATAGTACAGCTATCAATTTTGGGAGAAATTGGCTAAATGGACAACCAAGAAATGCTGCTGAATAAACACAATTTTCTTTCTTAAACAGAGTGCAGACCCCCTCCATATTTCAGAGGGGTATCATGAAAAATGGACCAGTTCTTTTGAAGGGGTTTATATGCTTTTTTAACTATTTGTCTGTTACTGTACTGATGAATTATCATTTTTTTTTTTTTTTGTAATGTCATTTTAAAGAAATAAAATTTAGTATTTTGTGTACAAGCGGGTACCATGAAAATCCTGAATGTCTATCACAATCGTGCTCCATTTTCCATGTCTATAGCACAAAGGTATAGTAATTACTAGATATTTGTAGCACAAAAACTGAACGTAGATGGATCCAAATTACATAGTTCAACAGGCAGTGGCCGAATTTTGATCCATCTCAGGCTATTTCCATTTTGAGAGATATTTTGCTTCGATTGCTGCAGCCAACTGGTCAGTATATTCTCGCGGTGGGGGAGTCTGCAGGGACCCGGCCAAGATTTGAACAATGTGTGGGCAGGCTGATTGTACCCAAGTTGGTTGATCAGCTTTGGTATAACAAGCCTGTTGGATTTTTCTACATACGGTTGTTACCAGCCACAAGCCATAACCTTTGTATTCTGCTAGCCGGGAATGCTCCCTGTGTACCTCCCCCCAATTGGCAGAATACAATAACGCAGTGGGGGGCATTCCCCCATCAACACTGACTTAGTTGGAAGGGGGATCGAGTGACTCTTTCCTTCCACCTGTAGTGGAAGGAAAGAAAATTGTGTCATCTATGGCCAGACTTCGTGAAACTTTTCTGCCTAGACCCTGTTTTTTCCAGAAAAAAACTATAGATCGTTTTATGTGAAGTTGAATCATCTGTTTTACATAGTCGTGTGTGGGAGGTGTATGACATCAAGAAACTGTAGAATACAACACATTGTGATGAGCATGAACTGTTTACCTTGCTATCTTGCATTTCATTATACATTTCACCAGCTTCACAGTAATAAAATAAGTGATCACTTAAACTGGATGTAGCACAATGTATTTCTTTATAAAAAAAAAAAAAGTCATCCATCATATGGCGTCTGTTGTGAGAAATCTTTACAATTCACTTAAGACTGGAATGCAGCCGTCCTGGAATAATGTAGCTTCTGTGTAAAGTATGTAAAAAACCAAATAGACTGTTGAGGACAACAGGTGGTGGATTGACATGTACCACCACTATAAGAGCCTAGAAGTTGCTCAAAATTCCCTTCTTTCCTTCCATTTGCAATCGGTATCATTACAGGTTTAGTGTATAACTGTTTATCAGCCTGACAGTGTTACATAACAGTGAATTATAACATTAAAAGCCAGACATGCCCACTTAATGTTGCATGGATATGAGCTGTGGCTCATTTTTAATCATTCCTCCATGAGAGGGGCCGGCTGAGGATCCGATGGAGACAGAATAGCAGCTGCCGAAAGCTGGTGCCGGCCCTGAACAGAATGGTACCTGTCGGTACGTCCTGCTTGTTAGGACATGCAGGCCTGGTGTCACCCCTCTGGCGGGTGTCACCCAGGTGCGGTCTGCACCCCCATTGCGACGCCACTGGTTTGTTAGGAAAAATAAAAATACCTTTTTTGGCCCTTTTTTAATAATGTGGCCTGCCTGATTTCTTGCCTAGGTGAGGATGATGTAGCATTCTGCCTCCTGGGAATTCCACATTGCCCGTCCCAAGAGGCAGTGTTTCAGCAAGGGGTGACGTATTACGTAATAACTGTACACAATTTGTACAGTTATTTAGTACCTGGCAGAGACCTGAGGCATAGCTGTGCATTTGAAATCCCGTGGCATATTCGTGCATGAAAGTTGGAAAACAGCCATCTCCCAGAACAGGAGTTTGAAGATGGTGAAGTGAAAGTAGTGGAGGGAAAAGTTTGGTTGTAAGGAAGATGGCACTGGACTCGATGGACTGGTAAGTGTGTGTGTGTGTGTGTGTGTGTGTGTATATATGTATGTTTGTCCCTGGCAGAATTTGATTTCTTGGCCATTTTTCAGAGAATATAAATAACACTAAAACTTTTCTTTCACTCATAGTTAGTGTTTGACTGAAGCCATTTATTATCAATCAACTTTTTACTCTTTTTAATCATAATCACAGCAGAAATTACCCAAATGACCCCGATCAAAAGTTTACCTACCCCAGTTGCCCCCTTTAACATCAATGACAGCTTGAAGTCTTTTGTGGTATTTGTGGATGAGGCTCTTTATCTTCTCAGATGGTAAAGCTGCCCATTCCTATTGGCAAAAAGCGTCCAGTTCCTGTAAATTCTTGGGCTGTCTTCTGTGAATTGCACGTTTTGAGATCTCCCTAGAGTGGCTCAATGATATTGAGGTCAGGAGACTGAGAATGGCCACTCCAGAACCTTCACTTTATTTGACTCTAGCCAATGACAGGTTGACTTGGCCTTGTGTTTTCATTGTCATGTTGGATTGTCCAAGTACATCCCATGTGCAGCTTCCTGGCTGATGAATGCAAATGTTCCATAAGTATTTTTTGATAACATACTGCATTCATCTTGCCATCAATTAGGACCAAGTTTTCTGTGCCTTTTTGTAGCTCACACATCCCCAAAACATCAGCGATCCACCTCCCGTGTTTCACAGTAGGAATGGTGTACCTTTCATCACAGGCCTTGTTGACTCCTCTCCAAATGTAGCGTTTATGGTTGTGGCCAAAAAGCAAAATTTTGGTTTTATCACTCCAAATGACTTTTTGCCAGAAGGTTTGAGGCTTGTCTCTGTGCTGTTTGGTGTATTGTAAGCAGGATACTTTTGTGGCATTTGCGTAGTAATGGCTTTCTTCTGGCAACTTGACCATGCAGCCCATCTTTCTTCAAGCTTCAAGTGCCTCCTTATTGTGCATCTTGAAACAACCACACCACATGTTTTCAAAGCGTCGTGTATTTCACCTGAAGTTATTTGTGGGTTTTTCTTTGCATCCTGAACAATTTTTTCCTGGCAGTTGTGGGTGAAATTTTAGTTGGTCTACCTGACTGGTTTGGTTTCAACAGAATCCCTTAATTCCCACTTCTTGGTTAGCGTTTGAACACTATATGTAGAAATTGTATCAGCGCATGTATGCCAAGACCTGAAAGCAGCTGAACACCAGGGTCAAACGATCAAATCCCTCTAAGCAAATAAATAAAATAGGTGCAGCGCTAAAAACAAAAACACAAACCAAAAAAAAAAAAAATTTTTTAAAAATACAATAATCCAGGGATGAAGAAAATAGCACTAGGGTAGTATCTCCTATAAATAATGCAGAGCACAGAGAATGTCCAGATATTAAACATGAATCCACCAGGCAAACGTGATAATCACAGCAATGATGTGTGGCTGATAGAAGGACCCTTCACCAAAAACCGGATGGCCTCTCACCTGGTAACCAGGACCCTTCACAGAAGAGTCAAGCGAGCATTCCCATAGGGATCAACAAAGTGAAGATAAAGGTCCAATGGCAGGAGACTCCTCCAGATAACCACGTAGCAGGGGGTCAGCGTGATTCATATAAACAAAAAGGGGACAGACATAGTGCTCTCCGTATAGTATACTTTATTGAAGAAATCTAAAAAACTCACTCACATAACAGGCACTTCACAAGTGCCAGAACGCTGACATAGAATACACACAGCAGAGTGAGTGCAAGCGGTGGAGCATGCGCAGTAGCCGCGAATGACGTCACGACGTCACGTTCTGGACGCGTTGCGTCCCAGTGGGCGGGGACTTCCTCAGCAGATGTCGTGACTACGTGGGCACCCGCGCTATAAGGAGGTGAGTTGTTATGGCAACACCAAACAACAACGAATGACGTGTATCTGATGGGGACCGGCTCCGGAAGTGTCTCCATACACATCATTCGGAGTAAACGGAACCCAATCAGATTATAAAGGCTCATATCTGCACATACGCAAAAGATTAAAAATAAATGATCTGGTGATAAAGCACTAAGACACATTGCAAAGTGTAATCTTAACAGAACAGACAAAAACACCTAGATCACATAAAAGATAAATGTTTAAAAATATTTTAAATTTAAAATAGTTATTATAACTTTCCGTCATCCGCGACCACCGACTGCTCCCAACAAGACAATATCAAAAAGATATAAAAATCAGATAAAATTACAATCATTGATAAAAAATATATATATGTAAAATTCCTACCGATCAGATATAAAACAATTAGTGTCGAACTCTACATTTAACCCATCGGGGCACATTACTCCTGTCTCATAGATCCAATGGGATTCTCTTTTGCTTAACTGTCTGATGAAATTTCCCCCTCTCCAGTGCTTTGTGACCCTTTCAATGCCCCAGAATTTCAGATACTTAGGGTTTTGTTGATGAAAGATCTTAAAATGTCTGGACACATTGTGGGTCTTAAGGCCTTTCTTAATATTGTTGACATGTTCGGCCAATCTAACATGTAAGGATCTTGAGGTCCTACCAACATACTGGAGCCCGCAACTGCACTCCAGCATGTAGACCACCCCAATGGTATCGCATGTGATTAGCTGTTTGATCTCGTACTCTATTAGTGGCCGAAGCTAAAAAAATTTTTTGTTTTTTAATATTTCCCTTGGAGTGCCTGCAGGGGACACATCTACCACAAGCATAAAAACCTCCCAAGAAAGAGAAAAGCCTATCTGAGGCAGGTATTGGAGGATTAAGAACACTGGGCGCTAAACGATCCCTTAGTGTGGGGGCTTTTTTGTAGATAAACTGAGGTCTCAGTTTATCTACAAAAAAGACCTCAGTTTATCTACAAAAAAGCCCCCACACTAAGGGATCGTTTAGCGCCCAGTGTTCTTAATCCTCCAATACCTGCCTCAGATAGGCTTTTCTCTTTCTTGGGAGGTTTTTATGCTTGTGGTAGATGTGTCCCCTGCAGGCACTCCAAGGGAAATATTAAAAAACGAAAAAAATGTTTAGCTTCGGCCACTAATAAAGAGTACGAGATCAAACAGCTAATCACATGCGATACCATTGGGGTGGTCTACATGCTGGAGTGCAGTTGCGGGCTCCAGTATGTTGGTAGGACCTCAAGACCCTTACATGTTAGATTGGCCGAACATGTCAACAATATTAAGAAAGGCCTTAAGACCCACAATGTGTCCAGACATTTTAAGATCTTTCATCAACAAAACCCTAAGTATCTGAAATTCTGGGGCATTGAAAGGGTCACAAAGCACTGGAGAGGGGGAAATTTCATCAGACAGTTAAGCAAAAGAGAATCCCATTGGATCTATGAGACAGGAGTAATGTGCCCCGATGGGTTAAATGTAGAGTTCGACACTAATTGTTTTATATCTGATCGGTAGGAATTTTACATATATATATTTTTTATCAATGATTATAATTTTATCTGATTTTTATATCTTTTTGATATTGTCTTGTTGGGAGCAGTCGGTGGTCGCGGATGACGGAAAGTTATAATAACTATTTTAAATTTAAAATATTTTTAAACATTTATCTTTTATGTGATCTAGGTGTTTTTGTCTGTTCTGTTAAGATTACACTTTGCAATGTGTCTCTTAGTGCTTTATCACCAGATCATTTATTTTTAATCTTTTGAGTATGTGCAGATATGAGCCTTTATAATCTGATTGGGTTCCGTTTACTCCGAATGATGTGTATGGAGACACTTCCGGAGCCGGTCCCCATCAGATACACGTCATTCGTTGTTGTTTGGTGTTGCCATAACAACTCACCTCCTTATAGCGCGGGTACCTACGTAGTCACGACATCTGCTGAGGAAGTCCCCGCCCACTGGGACGCAACGCGTCCAGAACGTGACGTCGTGACGTCATCCGCGGCTACTGCGCATGCTCCACCGCTTGCACTCACTCTGCTGTGTGTATTCTATGTCAGCGTTCTGGCACTTGTGAAGTGCCTGTTATGTAAGTGAGTTTTTTAGATTTCTTCAATAAAGTATACTATACGGAGAGCACTATGTCTGTCCCCTTTTTGTTTATATGAATCACGCTGACCCCCTGCTACGTGGTTATCTGGAGGAGTCTCCTCCTGCCATTGGACCTTTATTTTCACTTTGTTGATCCCTATGGGAATGCTCGCTTGACTCTTCTGTGAAGGGTCCTGGTTACCCGGTGAGAGGCCATCCGGTTTTTGGTGAAGGGTCCTTCTATCAGCCACACATCATTGCTGTGATTATCACGTTTGCCTGGTGGATTCATGTTTAATATCTGGACATTCTCTGTGCTCTGCATTATTTATAGGAGATACTACCCTAGTGCTATTTTCTTCATCCCTGGATTATTGTATTTTTAAAAAAATTTTTTATTTTTTTTTTTTGGTTTGTGTTTTTTGTTTTTAGCGTTTGAACACTGCTGATTGGCATTCTCAATTCCTTGGATATCTTTTTATATCCCTTTCCTGTTTTATACAGTTCAACTACCTTTTCCCGCAGATCCTTTGACAATTTTGCTTTCCCCATGACTCGGAATCCAGAAACGTCAGTGCAGCACTGGACGAAAGATGCAAGGGTCTGTCAGGAGTCCAGAAACTCATTTAACTTTTATACACACACACACACTAATTACAAACAGATCACAGCTGTGAGGATGGTTACCTTTTTAATAGCCATTCAAACCCATTTGTGTCAACTTGTGTGCATGTTATCAGGCCAAAATCACCAGGGCATGGAAACTTTTGAGCAGGGTCATTTGGGCAGTTTCTGCTGTCATTATGATTTTTAAAGAGTAAACACAGTTGATTGATCATGGCTTCAGTCAATACTAACCATGATGGAATTTTTAGTCTTACACCTTTCCACGCACTGATGGAATTGAGGTTTACTAATGCTTTTTTATTCACTTAAAGTAAACTACCCTCATTGCAAGCCTATTCTTACTACCCTGTAAAGGGAAGATGTCTATACTTACCTATGCTGAGGGCACTTCAGTCAGATCACATGATCTCTCTAGCAGCCAAGTTCAGTGAAGAGGAGAGATTGCCAGCAGTGGTTTCAGAGCCTGGGCGATAGTCACCTGTAGCCTTACTATGGGGTGTCTGCTTTTGGCTGTCCCTCCTCTAGATGGAAGCCGGTGCTGGGAGCCGATCATTTGACTGGATTGAAGTGCACTCAGCAAAGGTAAGTATAGACCTCTTTCCTTTACTGCAGGGGTCCTGAATTAAAAATCGTGGTGGTCCAGTCAGTAATATTTTTCTAACAGCAGAAGTCTGAATCCCACGTTTGCACATCTGACTCTTATGCTCTGCAGATCTGTAGCACATCCTGCCCGTGCCCTGCTGTGAGGATGACTGTGGCGGCCTGGCGGGAGACCCAGGAGAGGACACCCAGCTAGTAAGTTGAACTGCCGCAGTCTGGATAGGACTGTCACTTGGTCCAAATCTGGACCACGGTCCACCATTAATGATCCCTACTTTAAAGGATAGTTAGAATAGGCATACAATTAGGAGGGTAGGAGCAGGTTTAATAAGCCCAGGTCTTATATTAATTTTGGCAACAAAAGACACAGTAGGGCTTATTTTTGAGGTAGATCTTACCATGTAATGTGCTGTCTTCTCTCCCTCCCTGCCTGTCAGGAATCTCCAGTGGAACCAAGTAAAAGTGGTTGTAAAATGCTAGAGTCCACTCTATTTCAGTATTATATAATGTAAACTTTGTGTTTCTGTAATATAATTGTGTCAAATACCTTCTTATAGCACAGCTTGGCGCTTCCGTGACAATTTAGTTTTTTTAATTTCAGGCAAAATCTCTGTGAAATATTTTGAAATTAATTGTAAGTTAAATTGTGCAGAAGTGTTGGCATTCACCTCTAGCTGGGTCGTATGTTTGCATTTCCAGCTGATTACAACACAAATTTACACCATTTTCATAGTGTGCATATGTATGTATGTGTGTGTGCGTATATATGTAATGTGTGTGTATGTATTATATATATGCGCTATGTGAATGTAAGGGGCATATCCATCAAACAGTGGATTTGACTTCCCCAAATATTCACTGCTAGTGAAGCAATCACTGTCATTTTTTATTATTGTTATTATACAGGATTTGTATAGCGCTGATGGTTTACGAAGCACTTTAAACATTAGGGCAGACAGTACAATTTCAATACAGGGGGGAATCCGAGGCCCCTGCTCATTTAAAACCTGTACCAGGAAGAATCATCTGCACTGAATGTTCCTTGACTGTCAGATTCACTACTTTATAAATATACCCCCATATGTCCATGGAACTTTTTTTTTTTTTTTTAAATGTGATAACCGGTAAAATACATTGCATATTTGAAAACCTGGATACAGTTGTCCAGCAGTTTATCTCTAAGACTTGGTTCACACCAATGTGATTTGTCATGCAATTTGACAGTTCAAAATCGCATGACAAGTCACACCCCATTGCCGGCAATGGAACAGTTCAAATCGTTGCAACTCTGAAAAAAATTCCTGCACTACTTTTTTGTGATTTCATTGCGACTTGCATTGACCTCTGTTAAATGAAGTTGCAAGCCACGATGAAATTGCACTGATTTGTGGATTTGAAACCGATCTGAAGTAACATGATTTCAAAGCAGCACGATGTGAACTGCTTTCAGAAAGTCATCAACAGCAATGTAGATATTTAACTTAGTAGAGGTCTCCTTTAAGAAGACCAGCTTGCTGTCATTCAGGGTCTGAATTGTGTTATCAGAGTCGTTCCAGTGATGATTGTATTCTTTGAATTTGGCAAAGCCTCTCTATTCCTGAGACATGTCCACAAAGAGGGTAAAACCCACTGGTATGCCTATTGATCAGAGGTCTGGAAACTCAGATAAATCAGCACTTCAGCTTTCTTTTGGTTGAGGAACAAAAATCTCCAGAATGGGGGCACACTCCCTACAGAATGCTGAGCATGTGTGATGCATTTCTTCAGGGTACAAACACCAAAGTACTGTGGGTAAATTCACCCCAAACTTTAACACTGTCACAATTTTGCATGGTCTGTGTTTGTACCATCAGCCCTATTAAATCTTATGTTTACTACTAGTACCCATCTATATTGTTATGGCAGCGTTTTAGCTATGCTGCATATCATTGCAGCGTCCTAAAGGAAATACAGTATATCCTATTTGTCCAAGTTTTTTTTAGATTAACTTGTAAATCAGCTGAATGTAAATATTACTCCTTCCCATCATGCAAGTGTTTGACTTTATCAACTCCTTGAAAATAATACACTTTCTATGTGCCTGATATTTCATATATATAGCTGTTAATTAGTTTTGGTTTAGTTGCTAATATAATGTGCCTCTAGGACAGGGGTCTCAAACTGGCAGCCCTCTATCTGTTGCAAAACTACAAGTCCCTTGAGGCATTGCAAGGCTGACAGTTACAAGCATGACTCCCACAGGCAGAAGCATGATTTGCAGATTTTTTTTTTTGCCCTTATACACACGTTAAAACTTATCTCTGGGAACATTTCAAGCCCTTTTTTTGTATTTTTTTTTTCTTGCCCTCTGAAGCATAATTTTCACATCTAAGTCCACCATTTTCTCACCTAAATCTACTATAGTAATACAGTGTTGTCTATTTGCTGGCCAGGCCCCTTGTGCTAACATCACTGCTGATCCTCCACTCCAGGATCCTGAGAGAACTCTGCTGCTGGACAGCCAATAGGAAGTGTTCACATTATGCAGGCAGTGATGCAGGCATTTAAAGAAGCACCCCACCCCCTGTAAAGGAAGAAGCTAAACAAGGCTCGAGATTGGAAAAATGTAAATGTATCCTCACTGAAAATGTATAATGGCAAGATCCCTGATTAACCACTAATGTACATCTATCAATGGTAGATTTATGGTCTTTTATTTACCCAGTGCTTTTTTCTAACTGCACTGGATAAATAGCCGCTGGGTGCTCGATATGCCGGGTAATTGGTGTGATCCCAGCTGTCAACATTGTTGCTGATCAAGTACTGTACACCCCTTCATTGAAACAGTATTCCCCGAGGGCAATGGTCTCTTTTAGCAAGATAATATGCCCTGCCACACTCCTTAAACTGGTTTAAGAATGGCTTGAGAAACGCAACAAAAAGTTTGAGGTGTTAACTCGGCCTCCGAATCTCAAACCAATTGAGCATCCATGGGATGTGCTAGAAAAAAAAGGTCCGATCCATGGATGCCCTACTTTACAGAATTTAAAGGATCTGCTAATCTTGGCTTGTGCAGAGTGTTAGCCTGGACCGGACCTAGGATTTAAGCAGGTCAACAGGGATTAATTTGAAGATTAACAGATGCTTGGTTTCGTGGCTAATAATTTTATGCCAGGTTGAGTTCACTTTACAGGCTCCTAACACTTTTCAGTTCTAGGTCACATTTATTTACTTAAACCAGCGTGTGTGCACTTATTACTCATGATTTGCAGAAACGTAGGAAATGTTATTGGTTTCCTAAAGATTGAGCACAGCAGTAGCGGTTTCCTTTCTGATTTAAACTCTGCATATAGACCCTTCTCATTAAGCTGTGTGTGTAATCTGAGCATGACTTAAGCCCTGTAAAGAACATGCTTTTCATTTTCTGAAAAAAATCAGTTAAAGCCCAACTTTCGATGAAACTTTAGTAGATTGGGGGAGGTTTAGAATTTAATTCATTTTTTTTCTGCAGTCTTTCTTTTTTTTTTGCCATTTATGGAGACTTTCCTGTATAGCTCAACCAGGTGTTTGGTATCAGACAGAAAAGGTGAGGGGAAATTTTAATAGGCACATGACTGCAGTGAAAAAAACCTAACTGTGGTTATATTATTCATAAGCAATATCCCCCTTTATGTGTTTTTTTTTTTTTTTTTTTTTTTTTTTTTTTTTTTTTTTGTGTGTCCTGAAAGCAATAAAGATAATCTGTACAAAATACTTTCTCCAACAAGACTTCCAGGCATTGTTCTTGTACATTGTACATTCTAGTTTGATACAGCTGTGCCATTACCAAGAATTTGGGAAAACCTACACATTAGGCCTTGGGGATCACAGCTGATCAGTGCACCATTAGTGGTTTTAACCGGTGGTACAGCTACCCCAAGGGCTGCTTACATCAAATGCGCTCTAATAAATTTATTTTTATCAGTTACAGAAAGGTCTCTATATTTACCTACGTGCAGAAGGAAATGATAGTAAAGTACAGTTCTTTTTAAATGAGTTCACATTTTTCTAAAGGTCTACGCAATATAACAAGGTTCAGAAACTCTACTCCAACATCCTGTATGCTTAGTCTAAAAGTATGCAGTGGCCTAACAATGTTTTCACAAAGTACTTACTCCTAATTTTCTGCTAAAGGTGTGTAAGAATCCCTGTCAGATTTAATTTAATGGTTCTTCTAACCTAAAAGGTCATTCTAGAGAAAACATATTAGCAAGGGTCACAGGTTAAACCTAAGAAAAGAAGAGTGATTGTGTACATTTGGCTGTATTCTACATTTCATACAGAGGCAAGCATCCCTGTGCCCTAAGGGACGGACATTCTGATTGAAGAAGTCCACATAAGAACATGTGCATTGAGAAAAGTCCTGAGCAAACAGACCTTGTTTATCTAGGTGAATTAAAGTTTGTGCTTTCCTGTCATTTTGAGGTCAGTTTGATTGTACCATGTCCACTTACTAGAAGCTATAATATATCTAGAACAAGCCAATCTCACCTGCTTTGGAAATTTATAGCAGTGTGCTGTTATAACTAGCTACACTATCGGCGTGGACGTATTGTTGGGGCTCTGATCAGTAATTTAAGCAAGACAGAAAATTTGAGGCAACCCTGGACTTTCATGGTACGGTATAGACTCAGAGCTCAAAACAGTTACTTTCAATAAATTCATATTTTTTTTGTATCAATTAAAAATACCCACAATATTTTAAGAAGAGTTAAAAAAGCATTGCGGAAGTGATGGTAGTCATGAAAAATGTCTCTTCTCCTACGCCAACAGCTTAGAGCCCAGTACTGTAACTTGGTTAAACAAATTTCCTGAATCCCATCTGTCAAATCAATTGCATGATTAGCATTTCATTCCAAAATTATGCCTAACTATAGTCAAAATAAGGCCACATTCTTAGTTCTAAATTGTAAAAGAACACGCTCCCACTCCCTCCACAGCCCATCGCTCCAGTGAGAGGCAGAGCAGAGAGCGGTAACTGACAGTCACCAGCTCTCTGCTCAGGGAGCTTTGAGGACTGAACGATCGGTGATGTTAGATCCCTTGGTTCTCGGTGTTAGAGCTGGTGGAGGACAGATGCAGCATCGGATCAATGCTGCATCCACCTAGGTAAGTATTATTGGGGGGGGGGGATTCCCATACTTCTCTGTAAAGTCTTCATTTCATTAAAAATTGCATGACCCACTGTATCGGCATTTGGTCACATAAGTGGCTACTATTGGGTTCTGGAGCTGTAGGTTCTGCTGTGAGGTAGCAACATGGGTAGTGTATATTTAGGATGGGAAAGGCTTATCTTGACGATAGATCCAGTTGCTACTCCCCATTTTCAACCACCAAACTTTCTGCTGTGTGGACATGGACCTATTATTTATTTTTTAATTTTTTAAAATAGTATTATGTGAGCTCATTGCAGAGGATTGGATACACCAAAGGATTTAGATGAAATCTCTTATTTGTAAAAAAAAACAAAAAAAAGGCTGAGATGTGACGTTTTATGTATAGTTGCTGTATAGCCTGTTGCATTAAGCCCATTACAACTGCACCACACATATTCAGCATCAAGGAAGGGTTCTCTCTTCCTGGGTGCTGCATATCCTCTCTTTTAATTTTGTGTGCTGAAAGCGTGCTCTCCCAGACCTGAGACCTAGCTGTCACCGACAGCCGGAAGAACCAGGTCCTGATCATGTGATCACCCACCCTAGTGCTGTTTCTCCTCTTTGAAGAGGAAATAAATAACAATTTTATTTTGAAGGATAGTTTTATTTATTTATTTTTTTTGGTGGTGAGTTAAGGTTAGGGCATAAAAATGTACAGCTAAAAATGAGTGGCTGTAAACCAGATTCATGAAATTTGACCTAAGCACATTAATCTAGTGTTTTCTTATCTCTCCAACGCACCAAGTCCTGTGTCTTTCTGATGTTTCGCTGCTCTGTTATCAGCATGATAACTTCTGACATGTTCTCTGTCAACTAAGATAAAACCAGTCTGAAATATGTGTCCAGGGAGGTTGCTAGACATAGATTAGCAGAGAGCTTGCCTTGTCACAGCACAGCTTTGTAACTCCACTTTGTGGAGGGGGGTGTGTGCCTTTCCTCCAATCAGCTGTCTTGGATGTATGCTAAGAATCCACTTCCAGTGCTGAGCAGGAAGAGAATCTCTAACACAATGTGCAATTTCTAAAGCAGATATGCATGTAAAACTTTTATGTAGGGAGATTTGTTTCATCTGTGTATCTTCTGAGGCTGTTCACTTCACTGGGTATATGTGAGGGTTTACATCCACTTTAAAATCATTAATATTTACCAGCAAATGAAAGTCCCACCTGTCCTGAAAAAAGCAAGGTATAATCAATCTGGTTTCACTAAGCTGTTGTAATGATATGTACAGTTTATTAACACATTGCAAAATTGGAGCCCGGCATTAAGGAATGACAGTTATGCCCCGTACACACGGTCGAACTTTGTTCGGACATTCCGACAACGAAATCCTAGGATTTTTTCCGACGGATGTTGGCTCAAACTTGTCTTGCACACGGTCACACAAAGTTGTTGGAAAATCCGATCGTTCTAAACGCGGTGACGTAAAACACGTACGTCGGGACTATAAACGGGGCAGTGGCCAATAGCTTTCATCTCTTTATTTATTCTGAGCATGCGTGGCACTTTGTCCGTCGGATTTGTGTACACACAATCGGAATTTCCGACAACGGATTTTGTTGTCTGAAAATTTTATATCCTGCTCTCCAACTTTGTGTGTCGGAAAATCCGATGGAAAATGTGTGATGGAGCCTACACACGGTCAACATTTCCGACAACAAGGTCCTATCACACGCTTTCCATCGGAAAATCCGACCATGTGTACAGGGCATTAGTGTTACTAAACCCAGGACCCTGCATTTACTATATCTGGTCTCCCACAGTACACAGAACATGGCAATGCAATTACTTTAGTAAATATAAACTGCTAAATAGCTTTTCTCATCAACAGTATATAGCAGTCTTGTGACTTCTATCAGTTCCTGGTTAAAGCTTGTAGGAGGAGTTTTCATACTGCACTGAGCTGTCCTATCAGGAGCCAGGACCCCTGACCCTCTGTCTGGGCAGTGCTGATTGGCCCTGTGCTGATCACATGCACTCTGCCAAGAAAAAAAAAAAACTCTATAGCAATAAACACCAAACTGAGCATGTGAAGCCTGACTCCTGTAACTGTCTTATCCGGACCTGTTCTGAAGTCAGTGGAAGGAGAGGATCAGAGAAGACAGTATCAAACAGCCTTTTTACACAATGCAGAAGATTAACCCCTTAGGTACCACAGTGAGTATAACAAGCATACTGCATATATAGAATGATTTTACTGTTGTAGGTTTAATAACACTTTAAAAGTTCTCTTGTATGAAGCTACTGGAAAACAATTTAAAAGGTTAAGTTCAACTTACACTGGACCCCCAACATTCCCCCCTCCCCGAGTTCAGCTGACCTGGAGTCTGGCGATCACACGGCCTGACACATCGGACAGCCGCTTTACCAATCCGGGGATTAGAAATCCCGTCGGATTAATCTCCTAAACGTACCTCGTAAAGGTACATATTGGAGGCATTCTAATTGGTCAGCGCCGTCACATGGGCGACACGATCAATCAGAACTCCCGTAGCTCGTCCTATCAGTGCTGGAGAAGAGGAAAGAAAGCTTCAGGGATTTCAAATCCCTGGACCAGTAAAGAGGCTATACAATGTGTCAGAACTGATGATCGTGGGACTCCAGGTCAGCCGGACTGGGTGCGATGGGCAGAGGGTCCAGTGTAAGTTCACCTTACAGATTTTCTCTAAAGGTGAACTTATACTTTAGGTCACAAAGATTTATCACTTGGCACCTTACTGCCTTCATGTTAAACACATGCAGTTCTGATATTTTCCTGAAACTATTTACATATATTACTTAACTGTGAATATTCCTAAAACCTCTTTTAGGGTCCCTTCACAGGAACGTCATCAGTTCAGTCACATTTTTTTGCTAAGGAAAAACTGATGAATACTGATTCTGGTTACATCAGTTTGCACATCTGTCTTCAGTTCATCTGTTTAGTTTTAATCAGTTTGCACTTTAGTCCAGTTCAGTCTACATCCATTTTTGCATCCTTTTTTTTTTGTTGAAGAAACTAATCCTAGATGAAATATAGTCTAAACAAAAAATGTTTCTTGCCTAAAAATGGACATAAACTGCATCCATTTTACATCGGTTCAGATCTGTCAAAACAGAAAAGGATGCAGCCCTGTTCCCTTTAAAAAAAAAAAGAACTGATCTGAATTGACACGGATGTCGGCAGATGTAAACGGATGATCTCCAACTTATACCTGTAAAAATGACTCGCTGACCATTTTTCATCCCAAATAAATGGACAATAGGAACGCCTGTGTGAAAGGGCCCTTTATATAAACAAGTTTCTGAAAATAATGTAAATATATATGCGTAGTGGTCTTTTAATATCTTGAAGCTGCTTTGAATTTGTTGCAGAACTTAACGTGATATCCACCTTGATACATCTTTGGAAGATGCCAGAAATGGTTAAGTAGTTCTCACGGTGCTTAGACTTTTTTGAAGCAATAGTGTCTTTAATACTTTTGCAATAACCCAAAGAGCTTTACTGTTGATTCTTTGTGAATTTTGATGCAGAAAATTGTAGAATAGAAAGATGTCTATTAGCACTCTGGAGGATTGGTTGGGTAGATTGTGTGAGAGAGGTGGTTTTAATTTCTGTAGGCCCAATTAATTTGCATTGCTTGGATGTGAGTTACTAATACTGCAGCCATGAGATTTGGACAGCTATATTCTCCATTTGTGCAGGGGTGTGATATTCATCAGGGAGCTTCCTAACTGAGCAGAATTTTAATATTTTCCAATTAGCCATTCATTGAAGACTTCATAAAAACGGTTATTTTTATTGATTGTTTTGGCAGATTAAAAAACAAAAAAACATAATTTGGTAATTTCATGCCAGAGCCAGTACTATACTGCTGGTGCTAAAAATATATGTGGTACAGTGCTCCCTACTAGTACTGCATAGTAAAACACACTAATGAAATATGACACGCTAAGAGCACACTACATGTGAGGGTTCTATACATCGTTTAAACCAAAAACATTGTGTAGAATATAAAAATAATGAGCCACAAAAGACACTTTAAATAAAACGCCACTGTAATGTCTAAACCAGTGATGAATATTGATAGGCGTTTCCAGTGATCTAACGTAAGCTTGAAACACCAAAAGTCGAATATAGAGAGAGGCTAGTCCAAGCGTCCCATAAAAGGTTCACAGCAATTTCCAGTGCCCGCCACCTTCCAAACTATGAGCTCATCTCCATTACTGACCTTTCACAGGTCAATATGCGCCTTCTCCTTTAATGGGCTTAAGAAACCTCTGGTGAGTGGTTGAATCCCCGATAAGTAAATCCTCCTGCGACAATCCTTTATCGGTAGTACTCCTAAAGGAATCAGAAAGCTGACATAGTGCTGAACCTTTTTGCTGACGAGCCCTGTGCTCCGTTTTGTACACTCAGGTGGCCAGACCATTTTTGCAAATATTCCTTTTATTTTTCACTTACAGCTTTCAGAATTTGTTAAAGAAGCCCCCCCCCCCCCCCCCCCAACCATATATTTTCTGAAAGCACATGATCAGTAGAATAAAAAGAAAGCGCTACTGATTTTTTTTTTTTTTTTTTTTTTTTTTTAGACCCTGCAGTATTTGCACAAAAGTTTATCAAACCAATATATTTGCAAAAATACAGTAAAACCATTCTTGGCAGATAAAAACACAGCAAATTTTACAAAATTCCTACTAAGTATAAAAGCTTAACCTGTATTGAGTTAATAAATAAATATTTGTAACTTTTTTAAATTGCACCTTTTTGCGAAATGGTGAAAATTGAACAGATGCAAAAGTGTAAATATCCAAATTTCTCAATCTGAAGTTTTCATTTTTCCCTTACAGCTTCCAGAATTTGTGAAAGACCCCAAAAACGATATATTATCTGAAAGCATATGGCCTCTAGAATAAAAAAAGAAGGTGCTAATTATTTTTTTAGACCCCGTGGTATATTTGCAAATATTTATTAAACCAATATATTGGCAAAAAATACACTAAAACCATTATTAGCAGATAAAAACACAACTAATTTTACAAAATTCCTGCTAAATCCCTACTAAATATAAAAGCTTAACCTGTATTGAGTTAATAATTAACAAATAGTCGTAAATTTTAAATTGCGCTTTTTTGCAAAATGGTGAAAATCGAACGTCCCCAAAAATTTCTCAAAAAATCTGGAGGATTTCACTTACAGCTTTCAGAATTTGAAAGCTGACAGACATTTTCTACAAGCACGTGACCTGTAGAATAAACAAAAGTGCTACTGATTTTTTTTTTTTTTGGGCCTTGCAATAATTGCGCAAATGTTCATCATATCGCTAATTTCACTAAAAATACACTAAAATCATTAATATTGTACATAAACACAACATAACTTACAAAATTCCTGCTAAATTAGTACTAAAGCATCATTCACATGTGGCATACTAAAGTGTACGCCCATGGAGGGCCATGTTTACCCGCACAGGAATGCATAGATGTTCCATGCATCCCTGTACAGGCAGTCCCATTTATGTCAATTGGGATTCAACGGCTGCACAGGTATAGCTGCTGTTCTCAATCTGACATCTGTGTGGGTACATGATCCTGAACGCAAAGTATGAGCTCGGAGACATGCATGCGGACCTACATGGGTGTAAAATTGGGAGCAACAGCTCTGTTGGTGCAGGTGCTACATCCCAAATGACATAGTGGGACTGCCTGCACCGAGATGCACGGAACACCTGTGCATCCCTGCAAAGGTACGATGTGTATGCGCCGTGTGAACAAGGCCTTAAGCCCCTTTCACACAAGCACACCGATTTGGGTCTGCCCATCCATTTTTCAGGCGGGCCCAGTCGGACCACCCATTGTTCTCTATCGCATCACCGTCTGAGCTCCAGGTCTCTAGTCCCACAAAGGGTTCTTAAATGAATCAAGGGATTGACCGATCTGATCCATTTGACACAGGCTTTTATGCTTAGATAAATAGTACCTGAGCCTCGCGAAGAAGACTCAAGAACGATCCGGTGCACACCCAGCTTATTTAAGCTGTGTAGGCCAAGAATGCAGCAGCTGTGGGACACAGAGCAGGCTCTAAACAGACACTTGCAGCGGTACATTTTTTCCTTACCCGGGTCACGTGAATCGCCAAGTGGTGCTTGGCAGGCTAAAGGTGCTTAGCAGCATTGTTACATAGGGGCTTGGCGAGTTCTATTAAAGGGTCTCCCTTCTGAGGTGTTTTACTTCACCCAAGTACTCTTTTTGTGGCTGGTAAATGTCTTCAAAAAAGAGGGGCGGGACTAACACTACAGCGAAGGGCGCACCGATGTCGTCAGTAGTTCCTGATGAACCTAGTCGTATCCCTAGTGTTGTATCCCCTGAAAGACCAGAGGCTTCTGGGCTATCTGAGCTGCTGCGCCTATCTGGTATTGTGCCTACAGTCAATGCTGCTGCTTCACCCTTTATCACTAAGGATGAACTATCCTTGGCCCTAGCCGGGTTAGAGCACAGGATTGCTGGCATGATTGCCTCCTTCCCGCAGGGTAGCAGGAAGCGTGACCGATCCCCCTCCCCGGAGCCTCCTAGTCTGGAGCAGGAATGGGTTGAGGATGGGGAAGTGCTTAAAGCTCAGGACTCTGTGAAGGGCCTGCAGATGAGTCTGTTTCAGAGCAATCTGGACAAGAAGATATCCAGTTGATGTCTGCCTCTGTCGCAGAGGCTTTTGATCCTGACTCTGACCGAAATGGTTCGTTCTGCCTTTAAGTTGCCTCTTGCAGAGGTGACTGAGCCCCCCTGATCCTCTTTGGGATCCCTGAGGCCTCTTCAGGCCTCACAGGCTTTCCCCCTACACCCCCTGTTGGAACAGGCGGTGTATGCTGACTGGGAACATCCAGACAGGATTTTTGTTCCTCCTAAGAGGTTTTCCCTTTTATATCTCGTGAATGAAAAGTTTGTTAAAAAAATGGAGCATGCTAGCAGTAGATGCAACAGTCTCTTCCTTAAACAAGAACTTGTCCAGTAGATAACGCACAGGTATTGAAAGACCCTGTTGACAAGAAATTGGATTTATTATTAAAGACTTCCTTTTCTTTGGCCAATTCAGCTATTCAGCCAGCTGTTGCAGCAATTGGTATCTGCCAGTCCGTAAAGGATCGGGTCAAACGGCCTAATAGGCCTAACCAGGAGGATGATCTGCCTGAAAGTAAGACAGATATTTCTTAAGCGCTGTATTTTGCTATTGACACCTTTTAAAGGATTCAATATAGCAGGTTTCTCGTTTGGCTCTCTCATCTGTACATATGCGCAGACTCTTGTGTCTTAAGAACTGGTCAGCCGAGCTTCCTTGTAAAAAGTTATTGGCAGGTTTCCCTTTTCATAGGGAACATTTATTTGGTGATCTTTTGGACAAAATATATCCAAAAGATTTCCGGAGGGAAGAGTTATCTATTTCCTGTGAAGAAAAGAACCAGACGTCCCTCATTTAAACCTCAGGGACTGCTTCCAGTGTCTTGGTGTCAAGGCGGTTCTGCTGCCAACAGGGTGCTAGGGCCAGGGGCAAACCCCAGGGCCAGAAGAAGCCCTGGCTCAAAGATTCTTCTAAACCCAGCACCAAGCCCTCCTTTTGAGGGGACGCCACCACTCCATTGAGGTGGGGGGAAGGCTGCTTCATTTTGTGGACATTTGGAGAACAATAATTCAGGACAAGTGGGTCACCTCCATTATATCTCGCGGTTACAAGCTGAAGTTGCAGGGGGTTCCCCCTCAGAGGTTTTTAAGATCCAGCGTTCCCTCGTATCCTCCAAAAAGAAACGTATTGCTTCAGGCACTACATCATCTAGTGCATCAAGCGGTGATTGTAGCGGTTCCAGTATCCGAAAGGGGCACAGGGGTTTACTCAAACCTGTTTACGGTTCAGAAACCAAATGGGGACACAAGGCCCATTTTGGACCTAAGATCCCTGAACAAGTATCTACTAATAGTCCTTTCGCATGGAATCTGTCCATTCAGTAGTAGCCTCACTCCAGAGGGGAGACTTTCTAGCCTCCATCGATATAAAAGACGCGTATTTACACTTGCCTATCTTTCAGCCTAATCAGAGGTTCCTACGTTTTGCAGTAGAGGAATGTCATTTTCAGTTAGTGGCTCCACCCTTTGGGCTGGCTACAGCTCCCCGGGTGTTCACAAAGGTCCTAGCACCAGTACTGGGTCTTTTAAGGGCCCAAGGGATCCTGGTGCTCTGGTATCTGGACAACCTCCTACTCAGAAATCACTCATTACAGGCTCTAGAACAGAGCATAATATGCACCATGTGGTATTTGAAAAGCTTAGGCTGGATCATAAATACCAAGGTCAGCCTTGACATCCGCTCAAAGTCTAAAGTAGATGTGATCCTAGATACGGTTCAAGCAAGAATATTCTTGCCACCTGTAGGGATCTGTGCCCTGAAGGTTCAGGTGCGTCGGATAAGGGGCACCAGACAACCCTCCATTCGGCTCTTTGAGTCTTCTAGGGAGGATGGTATCCTCCTTCGAGGCAGTGCCCTATGCCCAGTTCCATTCCAGGCCTTTACAACAAGACAGCTTGTTGGCCTGGTTCAAAAGAGGAAAAGCCCTGGATTATCCAAAAGCCCTGTGCTCATCTCCTCAGGCACGCTTAAGCTTAAACTGGTGGTTGCAGGATCAGAACCTGCGAAAGGGAAAATCCTTTCTCCCGGTAACTTGGAGAGTACTGACTACAGATGCCAGTCTCTCAGGCTGGGGAGCAACCCTAGAAGGGCTCACAGCTCAGGGGAAATGGTCAGGGACAGAACAGATCCTGCCCATCAACGTCCTGGAATTACGGGCAGTACATCTGACCCTACGGTCCTGGACGGTGGAGCTTCAGGACTGCCCTATCAGGGTTCAGTCTGACAATGCCACTGCAGTGCCCTAGATAAACCACCAAGGCGGTACCAGGAGTCGTTCAGCTCTGAAGGAGGTGAACAACATACTAGCCTGGGCAGAGTGACATGTTATATCAGCAGTTCATATCCCAGGAGAAGAGAACTGGAAGGCAGATTATCTCAGCCACCAGCAGATCTGCCCGGGGGAATGGTCCCTACACCCAAGGGTGTTCCAGGAAATTTGCCAGCGTTGGGGATGGCCAGAGGTCGACCTATTGGCATCCAGGTTCAACAACAAGCTACAGCAATTTGTGTCCCGAACAAGGGATCCTCTGGCAATCGGAGCAGATGCTCTGATAGTTCCATGGAGACAGTACTTCCTGGTTTATGCTTTCCCTCCGATCCCTCTCCTTCCACATTTGCTGCACAGGATTCGGAAAGAGGGGGTTCCAGTCATTCTGGTGACACCAGCCTGGCCCTGAAGGCCCTGGTTCCAGGAGATTGTTAGACTGACCATAGAGGGGGCATGCACGCTTCCACGTCACCCTGATCTACTGTCTCAAGGGCCTATATTCCACTTCAATTTACAGTCTATAAATTTGACGGCATGGCTATTGAAACCAGGGTGTTAAATGACCGTGGCATCTCAGGATCAGTAGTGTCTACCCTAGTGAATGCTATAAAAGCTGTCACTAGGAAAATTTATCATAAGGTCTGGAAGACTTACACCCTGTTCCAAATTATTATCCAAATTCTATTTCAGTGTCACAAAGATTAAATATTTTGTTTTACAGTTTTACTCATGGATGGCATTGTGTCTCAGGGCTCTTTTGATCACTGAAACCAATCTCGGACACCTGTGATAATTAAATTGCCAGGTGAGCCCAATGAAAGAAAAAACTACTAAAGGAGGGTGTTCCACATTATTAAGCAGAGCACCATTTTCAAGCAATATGGGGAAGAAAAAGGATATCTTTTCTACTGGAAATAGTTCAATGCCTTGGACGATGTATGAAAACATTAGATATTTCACGAAAACCTAAGCGTGATCATCGCGCTATTAAGAGATTTGTGGCTGATTCAGAGCACAGACGGATTTTTTGCAGATAAAGGCACATTGAGGAAGATTTCTGCCAGATCCATGCATCGGATCAAGAGAGCAGCTGCTAAAACACCATTACATAGCAGCAAACAGATATTTGAAGCTGCTGGTGCCTCTGGAGTCCCACGGACATCAAGGTCCTCCAGAGTCTTGCAACTGTGCACGAACCTTCCATTTGGCCACCACTAACCAATGCTCACAAGCAGAAATGGCTGCATTGGGCAGAAAAATACATGAAGACTAATTTTCAAACAGTCCTGTTCACTGATGAGTGCCGTGCAACCCTGGATGGTCCAGATGGATGGAGTAGTGGATGGTCGTTGGACGGCCAACCTGTTCCAACAAGGCTGCGACGTCAGCAAGGCGGTGGTGGAGTCATGTTTTGGGCCGGAATCATGGGAAGAGAGCTGGTCGGCCCCTTTAGGGTCCCCGAAGGTGTAAAGATGACCTCTACAAAGTATGTGGAGTTCCTGACTGACCACTTCCTTCCCTGGTACAGAGGAAAGAACTATGCTTTCCGTAATAAAATCATCTTCATGCATGACAATGCATCTCATGCTGCAAAGAATACCTCTGCATCAATGGCTGCTATGCTGCGTGGCCTCCATCCTCCCCTGACCTCAGTCCTATTGAGAACCTTTTGGAGCATCCTCAAGCAAAAGATCTATGAGGGCGGGAGGCAGTTTACATCCAAACAGCAGCTCTGGGAGGCTATCCTGACATCTTGCAAACAAATTCAAGCAGAAACTGTCCAAAAACTCACAAGTTCAATGGATACAAGACTTGTGAAGCTGCTATCAAATAAGGGATCCTATGTTAAAATGTGATGTGACCTGTTAAAATGTTGTTCAAAGTTTGATTGTAATAGCTTTTGATTTCAGTAAATATGCTGCAAACACAACAAATGACAATTTTCAGTTCTTTACAACCTATAAAGTGTTTTGAAACTTACTGTGCGTAATAATTTGGAACAGTGCATTGTAAGTTTTTTTTTTTTTTTTTTTTTTTTTATTTTGAAAAAAAAAAAAACTTATTAAGAGGTTTGTTCAGTAAAATTTGAATTGTACTCTTAATAGTTGATAACATGAGAATTATGCTGACTGTTGTTTTACATCAACTATTTAGGTAAATCAGAAAAATTATCATTGGTATAATAATTTGGAACAGGATGTATATTGCTTGGTGTGAAGCCAGAAAATAGCATCCTCGGAAATAACTGATGGGGGGGCTGGCTTTGGTGAGATATCAGAGGTCTACTAAATAGACACTATCTTCAGAAAGAGACTGAAGATGGTCCTTTTCTCTGTATCACTTTACTTGAATGCATGGAATCTGTATAGAGATTCCATTCATTCATAAACTGACCGTCTGATAGTACTCTTGCGGTTACTATTAGATATCAGGGTCAGTGGGCATATAGGAGCACTCAAAGTGATCGCTGCATGCGCCCAGGGTGCCACTCCTGGGGGGGGGGGGGGATAACACATGTTTACCAAGTCCAAACATCACCTGCACCACCCCCCCTCCCCCGCCGCAATCCCCAGCCTGTCACATTGCCAGAGCAAAGGCTGCGGGAGAAGGAGGGTTGTCGCCGGAGCAAGGATGGATTGGGGGATCCATCTGAGTGATGGAGGGGGGAGGACACATCTGAATAACCCCCAGCAGCACCTGAAGCCTCCGGGAGCGGCTGAGGAGGGATGCCGGTTTATGATGGTGGCTGTGGAATTGGGGGGGTCAGATCGGGTGGAGGGGGGTACTCGGTGCTGGGGGGGTTAAAGAGGGGTAAAGGGGAAAGGCGAGTTGGGGGGGATTAGTTTTAGGAGACATTTAGCGGCAGAGGTGGAGAGGCAGGAGACAGGGAAGCAGCGGCATGGGTGGGGGTGGGAGACTGTCACATTAGAGGTTAATAACGCTGATCAGCGGGTTGTAATCTGCTGATCAGAGTTACAGAATTGTTCAACAGAGTCTGCTGAACAATTCTGTTATAAGCTTATGGTCATTGATGTGACCATAAGCTTATAGGAGAGGGAGAAAGGTTCGGATGCCGTACTGACTTGGCCACCTGCAGGCACTTCTGTACGTCCGTACGGACCTGGCAGTGAAAGGGTTAAAACAATTTTAATAAAAATCATAAATAACAACTCGCATTTTTCAGTGCACTCTGATAGCATACGTAGAACAATAAGGGTGTGCAGTAGGTATCAACCAATATCGTTTTGTCGGTGACGATACGATATCGATATTTCGGCCACCTCTCCTGCTGATATTTTTTGCTGATATTTTGTTATCGCTGTTATTGCTTTCACAAGGAATGTAAACATCCCTTGTGACAGTAATGAGCATGGACAGGTACTCTTTATGGGGGGATTGAGGGTCTATAAGACTCCAAACCCCTCCACTGCACTTTAAAGTATTTAAAACGTCAAGATCTGTGTTTTTGAATACTTTTTTTAAAATTGGCGCCTTAAAGATGGTAGTAATCCGGGAAGTGATGTCATGACACCGCTTCCGGATTACTAGCTCCGAGACCCGAAGGAAGCATCAGCTTTGTCCGGGTCTTCGGCCAGCCGGTGGACGTGCCGGCTGGTTACTCGGGCCTCTTGGTGGGATGGGAGAGCCCGGGCGGGAGGGGGGAGCCCTACCTAATAAAAAAAAAAAAAAAAAAAAAAAGAAAGCACTCGATTTATAGTGCTGGCTGTACTTCGTTTAAAAAAAATAAATAAAAATTAAACTATGATTTTTACCTTACACAGCAGCGATCTGGACCTAGGAATAATCTTCATTGGTGATCACTGCTTTGTACATAGCACAAGTCAGAAAACCTTTTTTCCTGGAGTTCTGCTTTAAAAATGAATCTTTGTGCATGGTATTTTGAGCGGTTTGTGAGAAAAAGGTTCTTGATTAGACGGTTATAAATGTATTTTTGGAATTGTAATTTGAGTTGTGGCTCCAATCCCGTTCCCGAAAGAAACTGTGGCCTTTAGTAGTGCGTTTTTAAAACATGGATAGTTCTAAAGCAACAGCTGCCATGCAATATAAAAGAGCATGAAGCCGATAACTTTGTATGTAGTGTCCCTATATCTGAACAGCTGTACCCTTTGTGTTTCGTCTAAACATGAAACAGGCAGCTGAAATTTGACACAGATCTCCAGTCCTGCTTTTTAATGGAAGTGTTTTTTTTTTCCCCCTCTTCTGATACTCGTCTTGTGTTCATCAGTCTCTTTTTCATGTGTTCCAGTTGGTAAAATAGCAAAGGATCACATAGTGAAACAAAATGCTCTCACCAACATTTGGCCACTAAAATTAATTAGTTTTCCTATTTTAAGCAATATGAGTCATTGTAATGGAAATTGCTGGTAACTTGCTTTTGTATGTTTACCTCCTCGCTCACTGTAGCTGCCGCAAAGGTTTGTCACATAATATTCATTAAAAGAAGCTGTAAAATGTAATTAAATGTAGGTAATACATTTCAAAGATTTCTAAATAGGCTTAGAAAGGATTCACTTCAATTATGTTCTACCTCACTTTCTCCCAGTTATTAATGAAAAATACATCTGGTATCTCCAGGTTTTCGTTATAACCACCCCCCCCCACCCCCCCCCCAAAATTTAAAAAACAAAATACAGATATTCTATAGTAACTGAGATTCTGCTGGTTCTAGTGCAGGGTGAACAATTAAAGCAGGCATTTTATTACAGGCTAAGGCCTAGCATTGCTTTACTGCTATTGTACTTTTCATTAATACTATACAGCCAGTAAAATAAGTATTGACCGCGTCACCAATTTTCTAGGTAAATTTTAAGTTTTATTGACATTAAATTATTTTCACCATGTCGGTAACCACCCATGCCATCCA
Organism: Aquarana catesbeiana; assembly: GCF_042186555.1. Classification (NCBI taxonomy): domain Eukaryota; kingdom Metazoa; phylum Chordata; class Amphibia; order Anura; family Ranidae; genus Aquarana; species Aquarana catesbeiana. Next base: position 159,332,523 of record NC_133331.1, on the reverse strand, counting down.
TACATACAAAAGACATACAAACCAAAACAAATAAGTTCAGAAATGAAGTTATGTGTAATAAAATGGAATGACACATGGAAAAAGTATTGAAAACCTGACGAAAGGGAGGTGCAAAAAGGCATGGAACGCCAAGACGCCAGCTGAAATCTATATGTAATTAGAAAGTAATCCTGCCCCTTGTCAGTGCAAATTAATATCAGCTGGTTCAAAAATAAAAAGGTGTTGCATTACCACAGTGTCACACAAACATCTCATGATGGGTAAAAGCAAAGAGCTCTCTCAAGACCTTTGCAACCTTATTATTAAAAAACATCCTGATGGCATTGGTTACAGAAGGATTTCTAAACTGCTGAAAGTTCCATGGAGAACTGTTGGAGCCATAATCTGGAAATGGAAAAAACATCATTTCACCATGATATAGGCACGACCAGGTGCTCCTCAAAAGATTTTTGACGGAGGAGTGAAAATAATTATCAGTCCAAGTCCAAAAGCCAAGGACCACTTGTGTAGAGCTTCAGAAAGACCTTTTGAAAATCATAAGTAATGCACACAACCGCCATGGCCTGTACTCACGCCCACCATGCAAGACTCCACTGTTGAAGCTTGTTTAAAGTTTGCTGCACAACATTTAAACAAGCCTGTGAAATACTGGGAGAATGTAGTCTCTAAAATTTAACTCTTTAGATGTCATACACACCATGAGGTCATATGGCACTGCACATCTCTCCAAAAACACCATGCCAACAGTGAAGTTTGGAGGTGGGAGCATCATTGTGTGAGGCTGTTTTTCAGCATACGGTACTGGCAAACTTCATATGGTTGAAGGAAGGATGAATGGGAACAATGTACCAAGACATTCTTGATTAAAAATCTGCTGCCATCTACCAGGATGATGAAGATGAAATGGGGGTGGACATTTCAGCAAGACAATGATCCTAAACAAAGAGAGAAAATAAAGCTGCTAGAATGGCCCAGCCAATCACCTGACTTGAATCCAATAGAAAATGTATGGAATGAACTAAATATCAAAATTCATAGAAGAGGCCCAACAGAACCCTCAAGATTTGAAGACTGTGTGTGTGGAAGAATGGGCCAAAATCACACCTGAGCAATGCATGCGATTTAGTTTCTCCATACAGCAGGTGTCTTGAAGCTGTCATTAGCAACAAAGGATTTTGTATGAAGTATTAAATTTCAGTTGGCACGTTAAATACTTTTTTTTTCCTGTGTCATTCCATTTTATTACACTTAAAGTGTTACTAAACCCATCAAAGTATAATTAGTGTGTATATGCAGTAAAGCAGGCTGGTTATACCCACTGTGGAACCTAAGGGGTTAGACCTCTTCATTGTGTATAAAGGCTGTTTGATCCTGTCTCTCTGATTCTCCTCTTCTTTAACTGACATTAACCCATCTACTGGTAGAACACAGTATTAGGAGTCAGGCTACACATGCTCAGTTTGCTGTGTATTGCTACTAGAGAGTTTTCGTTTTTGTTTTTTCTTGGGAGAGTGCATGTGATCAGCACAGAGCCAATCCGCACTGTCCAGACAGAGGGTCAGGGGAGAATGAAAACTCATCCTACAAGCTTTAAGCAGATACTGATAGTCACAAGACTGCTGATGCGAAAAGGTATTTAGCAGTTTACTAATTTACTAAAACTATTGCATTTCTATGTTCTGTGGGAGACCAGATATAGTGAATGTAGGGTCCTGGGTTTAGTAACGCTTTATTTTCTGGACTGATTTGTTCTGGTTTCTTTGTATGTATGGATTGCATGGGTTGTTACCAACATGTGGTGAACATTTCATATCAATAGCACTTTTAGAAATGTATTTACCTAGAAAAATGGTGATGTGTTCAATACCTATTTTATCTGCTGTATATGATTGTATGCTGGTTGAGGTGATAAAATGGTCCATTGTCATGTAGGGTTTTTTTTTTTTTTTTTTTTTTTGGGTAGCCTGTACTTGGCCCATACTAAATTCTTTAGATGGACCTCAGCAAATATGAAGGGGTTTGTTTGGATGGGGGACTTGAGTAAGAAAATAACTGAAGTCTCGTCTTCCTTGTATGCACTGGTGGATTTTCTGAGACATTCCCTAATTCCCTATCTTTACCCCAGTGAATAGTCCTGGGTATATGTTCCGAATTTAGCCTGAACTCTGGGAAGGGTACACGGTGAAATTAAATCATTTAACCACAACTAAGTTATACATGATGTTTTTTTTAAAGAGAAAAGGTAGTTAATTAAAACCTATCCTTTAAAATTAGTTCTGAGGTTTTTTTCCTGCCCTATGAGGCCATGCACGCGTTTTTAGGTCTGTAATTGTGGCCACATTTTGTGTTTTAGATGTGTTGTAAAAATATACATCCATGCACCTCTGTATGGGCTTTCTGTTAGAAAGCTGAAGAATGTGTCAGTGGTCTATGAGGGTGCTTATTGGTGCTCATCGGTGCCCTCGCAGTCAATTGAAAACTATAAATAGTCTGCTGCAGTGGGAGACGGGACTTGTAGTTTTCCTATTCACAAATTTTTGTGAATTAACTACACAGCTGTAAAGGTGGAGCCCCACATAGCCAAGCCATTTTCAAATGTTGCCGTGTGGTGAGGAACCCCCACCCACTGTCACAGAAGGAGTGAGGGGGGGGGGTGCAGGTTTTGGTGCTAAAGCATGTTACATGTTACACTTAACATACTGGTGTAATGTGTAACATCCGTCAAACAGTGAACTTGACCTTTTAAGTAGGGTTGTCCCGATACTGATACTAGTATCGGTATCGGCACCGATACCGAGCATTTGCCCAAGTACTTGTACTCGGGCAAATGCTCCCGATGCTTCCCCCGATACCTAGAGGACAGCTGTGATCGGCGCGTGGGGGAGTTACAAGATTCTCCCCCAGCGGCTTTCACCAGCTTTAGTGACATACAGCGGTGGTCGGTCATAGCTGACTGTCACTGCATCCTCCTCCGTGCCCCCTCCGTTCCTCTGTGCCTCTCCGCTGTCCCCTGAATTCCTCTCTCCTTATCTGTCCCCCTCCGTTCTCCCCCTTCGTTCCTCTCTCCTTATCTGTCCCCCTCCGTTCTCCCCCTCCATTCCTCTCTCCTTATCTGTCCCTCTCCGTTCTCCCCCTCCGTTCCTCTCTCCTTATCTGTCCCTCTCCGTTCTCCCCCTCCGTTCCTCTCTCCTTATCTGTCCCCCTCCGTTCTCCCCCTCCGTTCCTCTCTCCTTATCTGTCCCCCTCCGTTCTCCCCCTCCGTTCCTCTCTCCTTATCTGTCCCCCTCCGTTCTCCCCCTCCGTTCCTCTCTCCTTATCTGTCCCCCTCCGTTCTCCCCCTCCGTTCCTCTCTCCTTATCTGTCCCTCTCCGTTCTCCCCCTCCGTTCCTCTCTCCTTATCTGTCCCTCTCCGTTCTCCCCCTCCGTTCCTCTCTCCTTATCTGTCCCCCTCCGTTCCTCTCTCCTTATCTGTCCCTCTCCGTTCTCCCCCTCCGTTCCTCTCTCCTTATCTGTCCCTCTCCGTTCTCCCCCTCCGTTCCTCTCTCCTTATCTGTCCCCCTCCGTTCTCCCCCTCCGTTCCTCTCTCCTTATCTGTCCCTCTCCGTTCTCCCCCTCCGTTCCTCTCTCCTTATCTGTCCCTCTCCGTTCTCCCCCTCCGTTCCTCTCTCCTTATCTGTCCCCCTCCGTTCCTCTCTCCTTATCTGTCCCTCTCCGTTCTCCCCCTCCGTTCCTCTCTCCTTATCTGTCCCTCTCCGTTCTCCCCCTCCGTTCCTCTCTCCTTATCTGTCCCTCTCCGTTCTCCCCCTCCGTTCCTCTCTCCTTATCTGTCCCCCTCCGTTCCTCTCTCCTTATCTGTCCCCCTCCATTCTCCCCCTCCGTTCCTCTCTCCTTATCTGTCCCTCTCCGTTCTCCCCCTCCGTTCCTCTCTCCTTATCTGTCCCCCTCCATTCTCCCCCTCCGTTCCTCTCTCCTTATCTGTCCCCCTCCGTTCCTCTCTCCTTATCTGTCCCTCTCCGTTCTCCCCCTCCGTTCCTCTCTCCTTATCTGTCCCTCTCCGTTCTCCCCCTCCGTTCCTCTCTCCTTATCTGTCCCCCTCCGTTCCTCTCTCCTTATCTGTCCCCCTCCATTCTCCCCCTCCGTTCCTCTCTCCTTATCTGTCCCTCTCCGTTCTCCCCCTCCGTTCCTCTCTCCTTATCTGTCCCCCTCCATTCTCCCCCTCCGTTCCTCTCTCCTTATCTGTCCCCCTCCGTTCTCCCCCTCCATTCCTCTCTCCTTATCTGTCCCTCTCCGTTCTCCCCCTCCGTTCCTCTCTCCTTATCTGTCCCCCTCCGTTCCTCTCTCCTTATCTGTCCCTCTCCGTTCTCCCCCTCCGTTCCTCTCTCCTTATCTGTCCCCCTCCGTTCCTCTCTCCTTATCTGTCCCCCTCCATTCTCCCCCTCCGTTCCTCTCTCCTTATCTGTCCCTCTCCGTTCTCCCCCTCCGTTCCTCTCTCCTTATCTGTCCCCCTCCATTCTCCCCCTCCGTTCCTCTCTCCTTATCTGTCCCCCTCCGTTCTCCCCCTCCATTCCTCTCTCCTTATCTGTCCCTCTCCGTTCTCCCCCTCCGTTCCTCTCTCCTTATCTGTCCCCCTCCGTTCCTCTCTCCTTATCTGTCCCTCTCCGTTCTCCCCCTCCGTTCCTCTCTCCTTATCTGTCCCTCTCCGTTCTCCCCCTCCGTTCCTCTCTCCTTATCTGTCCCCCTCCGTTCCTCTCTCCTTATCTGTCCCTCTCCGTTCTCCCCCTCCGTTCCTCTCTCCTTATCTGTCCCTCTCCGTTCTCCCCCTCCGTTCCTCTCTCCTTATCTGTCCCCCTCCGTTCTCCCCCTCCGTTCCTCTCTCCTTATCTGTCCCTCTCCGTTCTCCCCCTCCGTTCCTCTCTCCTTATCTGTCCCTCTCCGTTCTCCCCCTCCGTTCCTCTCTCCTTATCTGTCCCCCTCCGTTCCTCTCTCCTTATCTGTCCCCCTCCATTCTCCCCCTCCGTTCCTCTCTCCTTATCTGTCCCTCTCCGTTCTCCCCCTCCGTTCCTCTCTCCTTATCTGTCCCCCTCCATTCTCCCCCTCCGTTCCTCTCTCCTTATCTGTCCCCCTCCGTTCCTCTCTCCTTATCTATCCCTCTCCGTTCTCCCCCTCCGTTCCTCTCTCCTTATCTGTCCCTCTCCGTTCTCCCCCTCCGTTCCTCTCTCCTTATCTGTCCCCCTCCGTTCCTCTCTCCTTATCTGTCCCCCTCCATTCTCCCCCTCCGTTCCTCTCTCCTTATCTGTCCCTCTCCGTTCTCCCCCTCCGTTCCTCTCTCCTTATCTGTCCCCCTCCATTCTCCCCCTCCGTTCCTCTCTCCTTATCTGTCCCCCTCCGTTCTCCCCCTCCATTCCTCTCTCCTTATCTGTCCCTCTCCGTTCTCCCCCTCCGTTCCTCTCTCCTTATCTGTCCCCCTCCGTTCCTCTCTCCTTATCTGTCCCTCTCCGTTCTCCCCCTCCGTTCCTCTCTCCTTATCTGTCCCCCTCCGTTCCTCTCTCCTTATCTGTCCCCCTCCATTCTCCCCCTCCGTTCCTCTCTCCTTATCTGTCCCTCTCCGTTCTCCCCCTCCGTTCCTCTCTCCTTATCTGTCCCCCTCCATTCTCCCCCTCCGTTCCTCTCTCCTTATCTGTCCCCCTCCGTTCTCCCCCTCCATTCCTCTCTCCTTATCTGTCCCTCTCCGTTCTCCCCCTCCGTTCCTCTCTCCTTATCTGTCCCCCTCCGTTCCTCTCTCCTTATCTGTCCCTCTCCGTTCTCCCCCTCCGTTCCTCTCTCCTTATCTGTCCCTCTCCGTTCTCCCCCTCCGTTCCTCTCTCCTTATCTGTCCCCCTCCGTTCTCCCCCTCCGTTCCTCTCTCCTTATCTGTCCCCCTCCGTTCCTCTCTCCTTATCTGTCCCTCTCCGTTCTCCCCCTCCGTTCCTCTCTCCTTATCTGTCCCTCTCCGTTCTCCCCCTCCGTTCCTCTCTCCTTATCTGTCCCTCTCCGTTCTCCCCCTCCGTTCCTCTCTCCTTATCTGTCCCCCTCCGTTCTCCCCCTCCGTTCCTCTCTCCTTATCTGTCCCTCTCCGTTCTCCCCCTCCGTTCCTCTCTCCTTATCTGTCCCCCTCCGTTCTCCCCCTTCGTTCCTCTCTCCTTATCTGTCCCTCTCCGTTCTCCCCCTTCGTTCCTCTCTCCTTATCTGTCCCCCTCCATTCTCCCCCTCCGTTCCTCTCTCCTTATCTGTCCCCCTCCGTTCTCCCCCTTCGTTCCTCTCTCCTTATCTGTCCCTCTCCGTTCTCCCCCTTCGTTCCTCTCTCCTTATCTGTCCCCTCCGTTCTCCCCCTCAGTTCCTCCGTCCCCCTCCTCCTTCCTTTCTGTATGGACAGAGTCAGCTGACTCTGTCCATTCACATAACTGAAACATTGTAATCTCCTGTGATTATGATGTGTCAGTTTATGAATGGAGAGGAGCCGCTGTCTTCTCTCCATTCATTCTCAGTGCAGCTGAGGCTGCAGAGAAAGGGACTGGGGAATCTCTATCCTCTGTCTCTTTCTCTGTCTCAAGGGGGAGATATCAGAGGTCTGTTAAGACCCCTGATATCTCACCAAAGCCCCCCAAAAGGGCTGATTAAAAAAAAAAAAAAAAACACAATAAAGAATAAAAAAATATTATTGTAAAAAAATTAAAAAATTGTAAAAAAAAACAAAAAAAAAAAACACACACACATACAACGTTCACCCCCCCCCCCAAAAAATAGCAAAAAAAAAAAACTGTTACGTGACATTAAAAAAAAAAGTATCGGTAATCGTTATCGGCGAGTACTTGAAAAAAAGTATCGGTACTTGTACTCGGTCCTAAAAAAGTGGTATCGGGACAACCCTACTTTTAAGGCTGAGGCTAGAAAGTTGCGTGTTTGGCTTATAATTTAAAGCAGTCAAATGCCAGCTAGAAAATCACTGCTGGATTCTGGTTGGTTGTATTACAATTTTTTTTCTTTCCCAATTTTCCCAAACGTATTAAATACCAGTATGTGAGATACACATGCATCATCTCTAGGAGTTAATAACATGAAAAGAATAATCTCATTTAAATTCTAACCATTCATTTTTTTTTTTTTTTTATATATATCTTACACTTTTTGAGCTATAACTTTTCCAGCGAGTTTACTGCTCATTTCTCACCAACTGCATGTAACATTGATTGGTGACCCTCGGTGAAAAGTCTTGTTTGGTGACCGGGAAAAATAGCACATGACATGGCAGGTTGACAAATGAAACTATTTGTTCTTTTGTCCTTAAATTAGGCAAATAGAATGGACCTGACAGCTTTGGTTGCGTTCTGTCAAAATGTATTTGTGTATCACTGTGAATAGGGCCTACTTCAGATCAGGAAGATGGCTCGCTGGAATACAGGCCCCTAGAATTAAACTGAACACGACTGTCACCATCCACACCATTGTTTGGATGTCCTCATGGACACGGCTGCTGGTAAACGGACGTTTATGAGCAGTTGGGCATTTTTTACAAGTGCTCCTGAACTCTCCTGTGTTATCTTCTTATCAGTACATGTACACAGGGTCATTTACAGTCGTTTCTAAGCAGTTGAGTTTAGAGGCCTTTTTGGAACGCAAAAAAAGGGTTCAGAAGCTGAGCTTAAAGGCATTTCTTTTTTTTTTTTTTTTTTTTTTAACTTAAAATTTTTATTAGCTTTTATAAAGAGCAATCCAAGGAGTGTGAACATTCTTAGTTACAGTAATTATGTTATTAACATTATTTAACAAACTGTAAATTTGTAAGTAAAATAGTAAACCATCATACGGTACAAGATCTTGCAGTGAAATAAGTTTTTGTATAGTGTCCTTTTGATCCGGCTACCCCAATGGGTGCCAACTGTAGACAGATCCAATTCCACTTTTTATAAAGGTGACAGGTACAGTAAGAATAGATCAGTAGTATTCAACCTGGTATTAATTATACATCATAACTTTTTAATTAGTTAGAGGCTCTTTGGTTTTTAAGCCATTCTTGCCAGTTTCTTATAAAATTATTAACTGAGGAGTTTTTTCCAAGCTAGAAGAAGCTTATATTGGGCTTGATTGTTCTAGATTTAGAGGCATTTCAAGCGCCGAACGCTTCTAAACGTGGTAACTCGTGTTAGCCGCGTTTTTGGCTATTTTGAAGAAAAAAAAAAGCTTCTAAGAGTAAACGCGGCATGTAAACGCGGCAAAACAGATGTTTTAAATGTGGCTTACTATCTGTCAAGTTAAATCATTCAGTAGAGGTTGTAAAAATGTCCCGTGTACAATCATGAAGCCTAAATCTGAGGAAGCCAAGTCTATGATGCTAGTGGAGATCTGAAGTTGGACATATGTTACAGTTTGCTACGTTTTCGGTTGAATTATACAACATGACTGCATAGTTCAGTCTCTCTGTTCTGCTAAAGTAGAAATGCATGCATATTATGTTTTAACAATGGAAGTAGAAAACAGAGTCAGTAATACTCTGATTAAGAAGAAACTACATCTAACTTGCATGCAACTGGCAGCACGTTTCTAATCATTTGCACCCCCCAGGGATTCATTTTACATGTCCTAACAAACTTTGATCTCATAGATTTTGTATGCTCCAGTGAGCTGGACTAGTATATTAACTCTTTGTAGTTTTGGAAAGAGCCACACTTTTTTATGTTTGTATTTTTGTCTGTGGCAAGATTTTTTTTTTTTTTTTTTTTTCCTCACTGTCCATTTGGCCCCATACAATAAGTAGGGGTTTGGTGGTCACCGGCACAAGTAGACAGGAATGGACAGGAATAAAAACCTTATCAGAAGTCCTAGCCTTTGCTCACTCTACCAAAAGTTTTTTTCTGTATGTCTTTTTGGAGAGATCTCGCATCACTTTCTGACAGGAAGTGAGGGGGAGCCCTCCCAAAAGGGGACACAGATTTTAGTAAAAACCAAAACAAGCTCTAGCATTCCATCCAAAATAAACTAAAACATTTTGGATGAAGTTTGGCTTAATTATTTCTCCTCCTAATCTCAGGGTAAGGTAGTGTCTTCCATTTTTAGCCTTCCTTCATTGTTGATGGTTATACAAGTATCACTGAGAGACGCTTGACTCTTTTGTGTTTTCTTAATGAGCAAACAAGTAAGAGCTGGTTTTGTAAGTTGAGACTAATTGCATCTTACAATGTTTGGGGTTGGTTTTTATTGAAAAATTGTCTGTCTATTTAGTAATAAATACTGTAAGGTTAAGAAGACACAAGTCCACTCAATGAAATTGGAGAAGTGGTTGAACCTTAAGCTTAGGGGGTTCTTTACTGTCAGAGCAGTAAGGATGTGGAACTCCCTTCCACAATTAGTGGTGTCATTGGGAAGTGTCGATAGTTCAAAAAAGCTCTTAGATGGCCATCCTAATGAATGCAATATACAGGGATATGGGAATTTGGTACACATACACAGGTTGAACTGGATGCACTGGTGTCTTCATTCAACCTCACCAACTCTGTAGCTATACTGGTATAGAAAGTGTCCAAGGCAAAACCACGTTTAGGCTCTGTTAATATTAGTGTGACCACGTTCTGTGTGTAGGTTAAACCATTCATTTTAATGGGCTGCCCTACTCGCAGAAACAGGGGTAAAAAGTAGTCCTGGACCTTTAAAGTTGTACCACACAGAATCGCATGGGGCTGTGGTACCATTCTGTTCTGTCAAAGCGTGGGGGTGCCATTGCGTGTCTGCTAAAGAACAACATGCTTTGCCTGCAGGTTGGGAATGCGTGCAATTTTGCGAGCATTCCCGACCTACACAAGTGTGCACCTAGCATTATTCTATGTTCACACTTGTGCAAGTTGGTAATGCTCACAAAACTGTGCTCTTTTCTAGCGCAGCTCTTTAGCAGATGTGCAGGGATACCACTAATTCTTAAATTTATGAAATTTAAATGAATGGGCTGCCCTGCCCACAGAATGTGTGTTGCAAAAATGTGAACGGAGCTTTTAAGCTATGTCGTGTTGGAATAAAATAATTCCTTGTTGTTTATCGGGGCAAAAATGTAGTGGTTAAGAAAACCTCTGCTGTCTATCACCAGATGTTTCTTTTTTTTTTTTTTTTTTTAAGACATAGTTTTTATTTCCTGTAAATTTACTTAAACCGTCTTATAAGCGACTCACCATCATAAACCTGCTGTATGCCCTCTAAGCTCCTATTGATCATGTATAGAGATTTTAAATAGATGTTTTAGGCAGCAGTTTTGAAGATTGAATGTATTTGAATATAATACACTGTCTGGTATGCATCAAACTTGCTTCTTTCTTTGTATATTCTTTCTTTTAAACAGATGAAACAACATTCCTTTTCATCTTGTATGACATTTTTATGTCCTGTTCTGTCTGCATGTTAATGTTGGATTAAAAGCTCTCTACTGTGAATTTAAGTGTAAGTTTAGCCAAGGTCATAGAATTGATATCATAAGTGAATGGCATATACAAGCTGGGATCACCTAGAAAAGCTGAATGTGTTGCTTTGCTGTACAGCACACAAATTGTATGGAGATCCCAAGGAATGTAAGAGACAAAAAGGAGTTATATAAATATCTGTTTGAAGCTAGCATTGTGTCAAGGATGACAGTTTCAGATGTGTGATTTGTTGTAGCTTTCATTGATATCCCAAGTTAAAAGCTTGTGAACACTCTAAGAATGCGTTGCCTCATTGACTGGTACTTTAGATGCCTACCAAAGAGCAACATAAGGGAAAACGTCTTAGTCATAACCCTTAAAAATGATTGTGACTCTGTGCTCTGACACTATAAATAAAACAAGAAACACACAGCTATTTTAATACTGCGCTCCTAAAGGTTCATGCCACCTAAACATGGACAATTTGTACCGGAATGGATTTGACTCCCCAAATCAGTTTAAATGAACAGTTTTCTATGTGCACCTTGATGCATTTCTAGCAAAACCTCTTGAGTTCAGAGTATCTCAGTCTTCTAAATGGTCCTGATTTTGAACCTGTGAACATGTGTGTTCACTTGTTTAAAGCCCACTCACTCTTTCAGCCATCCATACATGGATCAAAATTCAGCCAGTTCCGCGGGGGACTGACCGAGTCTCTATCCATCTATGGGCAGGCTGATTGTACCGAAGTCGGTTCATCGCTCAACTTGAGTACAATCAGCCTGTTGGATTTTTTAAATGCCATTACTGCCAGGTGGTTATAGATGCTAGCCGTAATCACGTTCTTCCAGCCGGAAAGGCTCCCTCTGGCAACAGAACACAATAGCACTACGGGAGGCATTCCCCCAGCAACATGGACTGTGTTGATGGGGAAGTTAGATGATTTTCTTTCCTCCCCTTCTATAAGGAAAGCAACTAAATCATCTGTGGGCTTCTTTAGTCTAAACCCAACACAGCCTTGCCCACTTGCAATGAAACCTAAGAGGGAGGTTTTACAGCTAAGAATCCTGTGACCAGATACTTTGTTACCTTACAAAGGATTTGTAATTGTGCGCAGACTCTCCTGAAATACAGACACTTGATTAGACAATACAAATAGGTCCTGAACATTAACTGCAACAGTACAGTCTGCTCCGGAATACTCCCTCAGCCTGCTGATTGGGCAGTGAAGGAGCAGCAATATATTGATGATGTCCTCCTTCCACCTCCTGTCAGTGTGTATTATTTTAGCACATGTTTACTGCAGTAGAGCCTGATTGGCCTCTCCCCTCTCCATCTTATTTTATTTACAGAGGATTACTCTGACTGTTAGGCAAATTAACACTAGCTATATTAAAGTAGAACTAAAAGCGAAACTTTTTTTCATTTTGGATAGATTAAGGAAGGGTTATAAGCCCTGCAAATCAAGGGAATTCCTTAAGGCCTCCCCCGAGTCACAAGAACTGGTGTCTACATTGGAAGATTTACCCTCTATTTCCTTTCTGGGGACAACCCAAAATGTGGGATTTTCTTTTTACTTTCACTTTTAATAATTGTAAACAGGACAAATAGAGAAGGTGAGTCTCTCTTTAATGGGAGCACAAACAGCAATAACAACTTACAGGTGTTCTAATCCCCCTTTCACTCTATCCATAACAAAAAAAAAGGTTTTTGCATTAAACATTATCCATGAAAAAACTTTTAATTCAATTATCCACAAAATCAGTTTTACTGTAGATCATCATGGTGTAGCAATCTTGACATGTTTCGTCTATAACTGGCTTCCTCCGGAGATATATAGTACCACACCTATGTTGAGATTATATTAAACAAATCAGTGAAAATACATAGATCTATACATAACACAAAAATATATGAAAACCAATACATCAGCACAAGTATTTCATAGCAACTGATCATCAATGTGAAGTTTGGTGGAGGGCATCTTACCATAACATCAATCAGGTTGGAGGGAGTTGTATGTAGGTGCATTGTGGTAGGTTGTCACAGTAACTCTATGTTTGCCAATATTATACTTGATTTTTTTTTCTTTAAAATAAAAATCAAAAAAAGTTGATCCGTGAAACCTCGCTACCTTTTTAATTTTAAGATTTGAATTTGATTGTCACAAGATTTCATTTATCATTTTTTTTTTTTTTGTTACAGTAAAGATGGTAACATTAAAATTTTTCTTTCATATTGCCGCCTGCATAATTGTATGCATGAGTGGAAGAGCTGCCAGTATTTCAGTATAAACTATATTGCCTTGAACATATGAATAATGAGATGAAAAGGTCTGAAATAAGACATGATGTAAACAGCTGATTGGAATTATGTTACAAAAATGAGGCATCACAGCCCTGAAAATATGCTTTAGGACATGCCTGTTAATGAAAACTTTAGAGGCCGGAACGCTTACTGTGCCTCAAGTTTACATAACGGTATTGCTTTAGAAGTTTAGTCATGTGTGTTCGAGGAACAGTCTATAAGATCAGTATTCTAGCATCAGTTATCAGTCTCATAAATTGTGTTGACCCTCTATAGTAGAATATCGGATGCATTTTACTGATGAGAAAGTTTGTATGGAGTTTGTTGTTTGTGCTTACAATATACATTTCTCTTTTCTGTTGGTTTAAAGTAAACCGTTTGTGATCGTTTTTCCCAAGCAGGCACATTTATATTTGCCCTCCTCCACCTAGTGCCAGCTTATCCCGGGTGAATCTGACACAGTTTGCTTATCTGTGGAATTATCCTTTCTCTTGAAATTGGTTGGCTGGGGATATCTATTGGGGCCCATAAAAAAAAGATTGTTGAATTTCTTGAGCTTCTTATGTCTATGGCCAGAGTTTTTCTCATTTTGCACAATTGAAATGTTCACATAGAAAAGTAGGTAACCTGGTTGAATTGTGTTTTGGCTTTTTATTTCAGCAGTGAAATGGTTATAGCTTTTGTTCCATGAACAGCTATTGGGGTCGGTTCACACTACACATTTGCTATCCAGATCCGATTCTGCATGCACTGTTCCCATGCCTTTTTAATGCGTTCCAGTGCATTTTCCCCCCCTCTTGTTTCCTGGGTTTTGATTGTTAGTAGCTGGCACCTGTCGGCATGCTAACAACCAGTGACTCATCGCTGCTGTTAGAGCAGAGTTGAGTCATTGGTTAATAAAGTGGTTCTAAAGGCTGAATGTTTTTTTTTTACATTCATGCATTCTATGCACAAAGGTAAAAAAACTGTCAGTGTGCAGCAGCCCCCCAGCTCCCCCTAATACTTACCTAAGCTCCTCTCGATCCAGTGATGCACATGAGAGCATTGGCTGTCCGAGGACTCTCCCTTATTGGCTGAGACAGCAGCAGGAGCCATAGACTCCCACTGCTGTCAATCACAGCCAGACAGCCAATGCGGGGAGAGAGGGGGGCGAGGCCGAGCTGCAGCTCCGTGTCTGAATAGACACGCAGAGCAGTGGCACGGGAGCACGTTTACTTGAGTGCCCCCATTGCTTGCTCTGGGGGCACTCGACAGGAGGGCTGGGGCAAGGATCGCTGGCAGGGGATGGATGTAAGTACAACATGTATGTTTGTTTCGTTTTTGTCCATTCTTGCCTTTTTAATATCACTTAAAAGATTTGGCACCTGCCGGCTTCCTAACAACTATGGGTCACCCCTCTGACAGCAGAATGTAAACGAAAGAGCTGGCATTGAAGAAAAATAAACAACTGCCCCCCCCCCCCCAAATCAACACCAGGTCCAATCACACTTTTGTGGTAGCATTCATTGTTAATGGCACCCCAGATCTTTGTACATTAGAGCACAGTTCACCCCAAAGCATTTACCATGCATAGTAGTGATGTGCTATGTTTTGGGGAAAAAAGTGTCATGTATGTTTTCACCCATTGTGGTGCATTGACAGCCCTTCATAATAAGCACAGTGCATGTTAATATGTGTAAATGTGTGCATTTACTCCCTGGAATAGAAAGCTTTGCATGAGACTCAATGCGTTGCTTTAGCTGTTTTATGCAATATATTTCTGGTCTTTCAGAAGGGAAAAGTGTTGTGTTGCACAAAAGCATTTAGTCTTAATGTTACTTGGTACATCTAGACCTACTACATATTAGAAACCATTACTAAGGCCTGGTTCACACCTATGCATTTTTTTGTGCGTTTTCAGTTTTGTAGAAACGCACTACAGTGTATTTAACATGGTTTCCTATGGGTCACGCTCACATCTGCGCATATTATGAAAAGGGCCAAGGAGTTTTTCTGGTTTGTGATTTCATAGACTTCAGTGGATCAAAAACAATTAAAAAACTCAAAATGCACCTGGAATATGCAAACTGCAACCTGCATAGATGTGAACCAGGCCTAAAAGGATATTTATCCAGGAAGAGCAGAATACCACCATGTATTGTATTGTCTATGCCCACACATTTTCAATAAAGCGGAGCTTCAGCTAAAGCTTTCCAGTAGATGGAAGGATAGAACCGTTCTATGTTTCTAACCTCTATGAGCTATTTATTGCAACTTGTATCCCTGTTGAAAGATTTCCCCTGAACTCCCATCCTGATGATGTGGGTGAAAAAGTCAATAACGGGGACCCAGACATACAAATTTCAGACCCTTAACAAAAAAAAAACGTAGCTGGAATTTAATTTTGAAGAGAGCCAGTTATATTCATTTGGATAATGCAGTAATCTGGCCATTCTATCTTTAATCATTATGCTTGAACAGACTTTGCATTAAAAAAGGTACATTTCTAATTTGATTGCTGCTCATCTACTGGGAGTTGACAGGCTGGCAAATGTCAGAATCCATAGTGGCCTCAGCAATACAGAATTCCTTAAAAGTAGAACTAAAGGCAACACTTTATTTTTGCGTAGAGCAAGAGGGTTTATAACCCGTCATGTTGTTGTTTTTTTTTTGTTTTTTTTTTTCTGTTTGCCATCTGTGTCCCATTTTGGTGAGATTTCCCTTCATGTCCTGTCCCGTAACCAAAACGGGAAGTGAGAGGAAATCCCTCAAGTGAGGGAATCCATGGTCCTCATTAAAAGAATTCTCCCCCTTTTCCTGTTCTGGGGGCAACTCAAAATGTGGGGTTTTCTTTCACTTTTACTCCTGCTGATAACTGTAAACAGGACAAATAGAAAGGGTGACGCTCTCTAACAGGGCACAGAGACCAATTAAAAAAGGTGTTTTAATCCCTCTCCCCTCTGTCCAAAACAAAAAAAAAAATAAGTTTTTCCTTTTTGGTTCTATTTCAAAGAACTGAATATCTGGATCTGTTTTGTTGTAGGATATCTGTTATGTGGCCAAATGGATATATAGATCTAGAAATTGTGTTTCTGTATTTATTGTTCATTCTAATGCCCCGTACACACGGTCGGACTTTGTTCGGACATTCCGACAACAAAATCCTAGGATTTTTTCCGACAGATGTTGGCTCAAACTTGTCTTGGATACACATGGTCACACAAAGTTGTCGGAAAATCCGATCGTTCTAAACGCGGTGACGTAAAACACGTACGTCGGGACTATAAACGGGGCAGTGGCCAATAGCTTTCATCTCTTTATTTATTCTGAGCATGCGTAGCACTTTGTCCGTCGGATTTGTGTACACACGATCGGAATTTCCGACAACGGATTTTGTTGTCGGAAAATTTTATAGCCTGCTCTCAAACTTTGTGTGTCGGAAAATCCGATGGAAAATGTGTGATGGAGCCTACACACGGTCGGAATTTCCGACAACAAGGTCCTATCACACATTTTCTGTCGGAAAATCCGACCGTGTGTACGGGGCATAAGTTAGTGATTATACTGTCTCCTGGACTGTGGAGTGTATTCAAAGATTTTTGGATTTCTGTTCTGCATTTATTTTGGCAATGTAAATGATGTCTGTGTTCTTCCCTTTTTTTTATTTTTAGATATATCTGAAATTGAGCCCAACGTTTTTCTTCGTCCTTTCTTGGAGGTTATTCGTTCTGAAGATACAACTGGCCCTATTACTGGGCTTGCTCTGACATCTGTGAACAAATTTCTGTCTTATGCACTAATAGGTAAGGAGTCTTATTTGTCTGAGATGGGTAACCCTCTAGGTACATGGGGTATAATGGGTTTCCCAGCTTACTTTCATTTGCTCTGGCTTACTCAAAGTGGGTCAGCCCATGTGCACGTAGTGAATTGCTCTGAGTGTATGTATGTGTGATTGAGATTATATATATATATATATATATATATATATATATATATATATATATATATATATATATATATATATATATATATAAATTTATATAAATTTCCCCTACCATTTTTGAAAATATTTTATTATATCTTTTCATGTGACAACATTGAAGAAATGACACTTTGCTACGATGTAAAGTAGTGAGTGTACAGCTTGTATAACAGTGTAAATTTGCTGCCCCTTCAAAATAACTCAACACACAGCCATTATTGTCTAAACCGCTGGCAACAAAAGTGTGTACACCCCTAAGTAAAAATGTTCAAATTGGGCCCAATGAGCCATTTTCCCTCCCCGGTGTCACGTGACTCGTTAGTGTTACAAGGTCTCAGGTATGAATGGGGAGCAGGTGTGTTAAATTTGGTGTTATCGCTCTTACGCTCTCATACTGGTCACTGGAAGTTCAACATGGCACCTCATGGCAAAGAACTCTTTGAGGATCTGAAAAAAAGAATTGTTGCTCTACATAAAAATAGCCTTGGCTATAAGAAGATTGCCAAGACCCTGAAACAGAGCTGCAGCACGGTGGCCAAGACCATACAGTGGTTTAACAGAACAGGTTCCACTCAGAACAGGCCTTGCCTTGGTCAACCAAAGTAGTTAGACGCACATGCTCAGCGTCCTATCTAGAGTTTGTATTGGGAAATAGACATACGAGTGCTGTCAGCATTGCTGCAGAGGTTGAAGGGGTGGGGTGGTCAGCCTCTCAGTTCTCAAACTATACGCCACACACGTGCTCAAATTGGTCTGCATCACTGTTGTCCCAGAAGGAAGCCTCTTCTAAAGATGATGCACAAGAAAGCCCGCAAACAGACTTCTGAAAACAAGCAGACTAAGGACATAGATTACTGGAACATGTTCTGTGTTCTGATAAGACCAAGATTAACTTATTTGGTTCAGATGGTGTCAAGCGTGTGGCGGTAACCAGGGTACAAAGACAAGTGTGTCTTGCCTACAGTCAAGCATAGTGGTGGGAGTGTCATGGTCTGGGGAGCTACAGTTCATTGAGGGAACCATGAATGCCAACATGTACTGTGACATACTGAAGCAGAGCATGATCCCCTCCCTTTGGCGACTGGGCCGCAGGGCAGTATTCCAACAGAACGACCCCAAACACACCTCCACGACGACCACTGCCTTGCTAAAAAAGCTGAGTGTAAAAGTGATGGACTGGCCAAGCATTTCTCCAGACCTAAACCCTATTGAGCATCTGTGGGGCATCCTCAAATGGATGGTGGAGGAGCGCAAGGTCTCTAATATCCACCAGCTCCATGATGTCATGGAGGGGTGGAAGAGGACTCCAGTGGCAACCTGTGAAGCTTTGGTGAACTCCATGCCCAAGAGGGTTAAGGCAGTGCTGGAAAATAATGGTGGCCACACAATATATTGACACTTTGTGCCCAGTTTGGACATTTTCATTTAGGGGTGTACTCACTTTCTTTGCCAGTGGTTTAGACATTAATGGCTGTGTGTTTAAGTTATTTTGAGGGGACAAAAAATTTACACTGTTATACAAGCTGTACACTCACTACCTTATATTGTAGCAAAGTGTAATTTCTTCAGTGTTGTCACATGAAAAGATTTAATAAAATAATTACGAAAATGTGCGGGGCTGTACTCACTTTTGTGAGATACTGGTATATAGGTGATAGTGCCCCGCAATACAATTAATAAGCCACTATGGTCTGTGCCTCAGTGTAAATTATTAAAACAATTAGTAGTGCTTTAGTGCCTGTGGCTACTCAATTGCTGAAATAAAAACAATTCATATATGTATAATATATATACAAATCCAGTGCTATTTGTGTACCATTAAACCATCCAAAAATAGTGATATTTTAATACATATGTGCACTGTTTGATATATATACTCTGAGAAATATCAAGAGAACAATTTGTATATAAACAAACAATAAGATGCCATTCAAAAAAAGTCCAAGATAAATGTACCTTGTCCAGAGATGGATGGATATATATCGATATATACTGTATCTAAATCTATATATTATTTATATATCTAGATCTCTGTCTCCTTCTATCTTCCCCTTTTAAGTGCACCAGGGCTGTTACTCGGTATTTTCACTGTGCATGCCCACCACCAGTATATCACCGCTCTCACCTTATTATATGGACCTGATGTAACTCGGATCAATGGCGCTTTTTCCCTTTTAAGCATGGGCTACTGCTCATCCTCCTGTGCTTTCTTATCCACTCTGGTTACTGGAAAGTTAATCATCACCATCCTGGGTCCCTTTTATGGATATCCTCATGTGTGGCCCAAAAGAGATTAACACTAATAGTGCTCACTGTATATATGGCTTTATTTTTGTAAAATTTTAATCTATTCCACTCACATTTGTGCAAACATTAAAATACCTTTTGTTCCCTTAAGGATGCAGCCTCCGTGCACCTCCAACAAAATGGCGTTCCGCTTGCGTTGTGATGTCACCGGCTTCTCCTCCGTACGCGTTACATCGCCACATCACGTGACTTCGTCTGAGTTTTTTGTTTGCCTCAAAGCACTAAACCTGGCGTTGGTGTGTCCCTAGTATAGTGCTTGTGTGCAGCAGTGTTAATTTCGTCAACTGAAATATTTTCATCTAAATTAACACTATTTTAGCGCTGCCCATTCATTGCAATGTGCCTTATACAGCGCTCCCAAACGGCCCCAAAGATGCTGCTTGCAGGACTTTTTCTAACGTCCTGCAAGCGCACCACCCGGTGTGAAAGCACCCATTGCAATAAATGGGAGGCAGTTTTCAGGCGCTATTTCTATCGCTAAAACGCTTGAAAACTGCCTCAGTGTGAAAGGGGTCTTACACTGGTGTCCAGTATGGACACATTTTTTAAAATTGATAGTTGTGCTCCCTGTGTAGTTTGTTTATTTATTTCAGGTACTTATATAGCGCCGTCAATTTACGCAGCACTTTACATATACATTGTACATTCACATCAGTCCCTACCCTCAAGGGGCTTACAATCTAAGGTCCCTAACTCACATTCATACATACTAGGGACAATTTAGACAGGATCCAATTAACCTACCAGCATGTCTTTGGAGTGTGGGAGGAAACCGGAGTACCCGGAGGAAACCCACGCAGGCACAGGGAGAACATGCAAACTCCAAGCAGGTAGTGTCGTGGTTGGGATTCGAACCAGTGACCCTTCTTACTGTTAAACTGGATTTATTTCATTAGCTAGTTTCCATTTAATGAATTGCAAGAAAAGAAGACACCAAAAATACAATGTCATACATAGCACTGTAACAGTAGTTAAACCTGCCCATGACCATTTATTAATTTTTCCTTGGTTTGGAATTAAATCTGCCTCCTCTACAGTGCTGTTTCAGACCTGTACAAAATTGTCTCAGTTGGCTGCCCAGGATTGCACATGCAGGGGTCACATATACCGCATAATCTTTTGCATACAGTTTACTTTCCTAAACTGAGAGGTAAATGGATTCAGGATACTCCCAATATGGTTCTCTTACCTGCACTCCCTGTATGCCGTGTTTACTCCAAAGTGGTTGATTATTGGTAACCCTATATGGTTGTGATTTACTAAGCTACATTCCTGAATGCTGACCGCTGCAAAATACGTTTCTGTGCATTTGTGGTTTAATCTGGACAACATTAATATTTTCTAAACTGTACAATTGCTGTATGTATTTAAAGGCTTTGTTCACCTTTCACTGAAGAAAAGAAAAACTATATAAACGGAGCGTGCCCAGTCAGTGCCCCCTACTGCTTCCCCTTTGGATTGTTCCACCATAAAAGCATTACTCCTCAGATGAGGAGGAGGAGGAAGGGGAACGGAAATCGTCAGAGCTGGAGCACTCCCCCGGGATGATAATCACCTTGATCCCAAATTTAAAGAAACCATTGCAGTTTTTGTGGGCGTAGTGCGCACTTTGAAGTTGAAACTGCCTCTGCTTTTGGATCCTTTGGTCACCAGTATGGGAACTTTAAAAGAAAAAATCCAAGAAGCCCGCTAAGGCATTTATGGTCCACCTGCTAGTACAGAATATTGTATTGAGAGGACTGGCTGTGGTATTACAAGTGTGTTCCTCCTAAGCGGTTTTCTCAGCTGTGCCCTGTTGAGGTGGCTTACCAGTGGAAGATTTCTGGGTGAATCTCACCATTTCTTGTCTGAACAAATCCCTAACTGTTCTGGTCGCAGACATCCTGGTCTTTGGGGACCGTGTGAACAAGAGTTTGAAGAAATCTCCTTTACTCTACTTAGCTGGGCAATGCAATCAACAGTGGTCTCTATGGCTGTCTGACAGACCTTTTTGTATTCTGGGCTAAGCATATGGTGCATGACTCTGTCGGGCTGGAGTGGAGTCCTGGATGCCATTTCAGTGCAGGGACTTTGGCCTTTGGAGAGAGCTTGGCTTTCCAACAATATTTTAGAAGTAAGGGCAACTCTGTTATCCATCTAATGCTGGACTTCTCAGTTGTGAGGTCTCTCAGCCAGAATCCAATTGGACAGTGCCTAAGAAAAGACCTGATTGTGCTTTGGGAGGCACTGTATGTTCCTTCCCTATCCTTCATTGAGATCCCAGGGGGGCAAAATGGACAGGTGAACAACTTGTTCGTCAGTGTTTAGATCCCTGAGAGTGAGTTCTGCATCCTGAGGTTTTTCAAGTACTTTGCCACAAGTAGGAGACACTGGGTAGGATCTTTTGGCGTCTTAAATTCAACAACAAGCTGGGCAAGTTTGTTGCCACGTCCAGGGAGCCTTGGGCCTTTACATTAGATGTTCTTGTGACTCAGTAGGGTCAATTGCACCTGATCTATGCCTTTTCCCCTCTACAGCTCCTTCCTCTTCTGCTCTGCAGGATCAAAATAGAGGGCATTTGTGATCTTCATTGCACCAAACTAATCCAGAAGAATGTGGTATTCTCGCAGACTCTGACTCTTCCTGTGCCCTTTTGGACGGTTCAGACCTTTTGTCCTAGGAACCAGTCCACCATCCTGCATCATGGTCACTGGCATTTACAGCATGGCAGCTGAGGCCTTGGTCCTTTTTGTGACAGGTGCCTTTTGAGTTCAGTCATCCTTCTGCTTTTGAATGCTAGAAAGTAAAGGTCTTGCAAAGTCTTCCACCGCACCTTTTAAGCTCTATTTTGCATGGTGTGAGGCTAGGAAATTCCTTCCTAGGAAGTACTCAGTGGAACTCCTGTTTTGTTCTTCAGCGTGGTCTGAACCAACATCTGGCCCTGGGTTGCCATCAAGGGACAAATCTGTTTTGGAGATCGTTGGCTTCTCATTAATTAGGGCCTTTGTGCAGGGTATCGCGCATATGACTCCCTCTGTGCGATCCCCATTAACACCATGGGACCTCAGCCTGGTTCTCTCAACCCTTCAGAAGCCGCCTATTGAACCTGTTGGGTATATTCTTTTCTCTGATTTCACTCGCAACTTGGCCTTACAGGATTTATATAGCGCCTTACTCCTTAGATCACTGATCTCTGCAAGGCAAGTTTAAGTTAGCAGCCTTTATACTGTAAGGGGTCTTTTCTAGTGTTGGAAAAAAGATAAGCTTGTTTTGGGCCTAGCACCTTTTTTTTTTTTTTTTTTTTTTTCCTACGCATTTCTCTGTACTGTTCTGAAACATCCCAAGAAATTTTTTCTCCGTTGTCTGGATATTGTACTTGATGTGAGTTTACCCGTCGACTTCAGCCTCCTTTAGACAATCGTAGTAGCTCTTTGTTCTTCCTGAGTGTTTCCGCAGAGTGCACCCTGCATCTTGCTTGCTAGGTGGATTAAACCGGTAATCCATTTGAGCCTATGGTCTAAAACAGTGATCTCCAAACTGTGGCCCGGTGCTGGATGCGGCCCTTTGCTTGCCTTTATCTGGCCCATGAGGCACTTTTTCTCCCACTGACATCAGCAATGGGGCACAATTTCTCCCCTTGGTGCCAACGATGGGACACTATTTTTGCTCCTTCTGATACCAATGATGTGGCATTATTCCTCCCACTAATACCAAAGATGCAATGTTTAATCCCACTGACGCCAGCACAATTTCTGCTCCCAGTTGCCACAGTCCGGCCACCTTAAAGTCAGAAGGACAGTAAACTGGCCCTGTGTTTAGGAAGTTTGGAGACCCCTGGTCTAAAGCATAAGGCACCACCTTTTCCCCTTTCTAATCAAATGTTGAGTATAGCCTCACATATTATTCGATAGTATACAGTAAGGAAGTACCATTATCCAAATTGACATATAAAGATAGGGAGGGTGAAGATGTAAGGGCAGTTGCCGAGGCTGACCAATATACATAAACACCCAGAGGATTTAAATGGACTATCTCGGTACTGATACAATGACTAAATTGATTTAGTAAAATGCTAATTTTTATTTTATGACAATATGCAAACAATATTAAAAAAGAAGAATATATATGACAAGATATACACCACACATAACTAGCTCATAACAGGTTCCCCGGTAAAGTTTCTGTTAAGGTGGTTACCGGTTTCGCGGTATAACCGCTTCTTCAGGAGGATAAAGGGTCTGTAAAAAAAATAATGTAGTAAAAATACATAAAAATGCATGCTATACAATAATTGCAAGGCATACTATGTTACAAACCCCCCCCTGGGCGGACAAGGGGGGATTGTAAGTGACCATCTCTAATTAAAGTAGTAATGATAAAGATCAATATAGACATAGGGTACTATGTACATAGGCATATGGGTACTAAAAATTAGTAGTGGGGTATGGTGGTAGAGAAACCAAAATGGTGTCCAAATGTGTAGAGAAAGGAGAGGGAAGGGGGAGGGGAGAGGGGAAAGAGGGGGAAGGAAGGAGGAAAGCGTAGAGGGGAAGGAAGGGGGAAGGAGGGAGGGAAAAGTAAAGAAGGGGGAAGAGAGGAGGGGTGGTGCAGTAAAGAAGACTAAAGGGAATCAGGGAGGAGGAAGAGAGGGAAGGTATGAGAGGGAAAGGGAAGGAAGGGGGGGAAAAGGAGGGAAGGAGTGGACGGGGGCGGGGCGGGATGGAGTGGACGGAGGGGGAGGGGTGGAGAGGACAGAAAAGGAGTGCCAGAAAGGCGTAGGGAGAACCAAGGTAATGGTGAGCCTGTGGGAATAGGTAAAGATACACCACACACAGTAACCTATATAGAATAATAAATTCACCATACTAAAAACATACTTATAGAAAAGATTGCTGGGGCTGGATGTAATGAAGGGCGGAAAGAGCTTGAATGAGTAGGTATAGCATTCTGAGTGGCTTTCCAATTTTGCAGGAGCCACTAAAAATTGCTAACACAGGTGACTAGTCAGTCTACATGTGCCATGGAGAAGGAAGCTGGCTGCAGGAGAGACAACAACAGAGGTGGAAGGGGGAGGGAAGGAGCAAGGAGGGAGAGGGAAAAACATAAGGGGCCGGAGGGCACTCAGGAGGAACGCAACCCCACCCGTTCAACACAAAGTGGTGACTCACCTGGGAAGCTTTCCGCCCGTACATCAGCCACGCATCGCATGGAGAGGCACCGCTGCTCGTCTAGTGGTCCCCAACCCGGTAGACGTCGGCGCACGCCAACAAGGGCAGCGTCTGACGTGACAGGGTCAGTTTACTCGCACTGCGCAGGTGCACGATTCCGTGCTACTGCGCAAGTGCATCCTGACGGAGCCCATAGGCCAGAGGGCCCAGGCGAATCAGGGCAAGCTAGGGTGGCTGAATACGCCCACCTGCCAGGGTAAACACAAGTCCACCGGAGGGAAAAACCGAAGGGAATAGTGTACCGCCGGGTCGGCCACTAGGGGGAGCAAGCTATCTGTACAGCAATAATACAAAATACCAATTACATACAAGTAGCAAAATACATGAATATATAAAAAAAAAAAGGAATAATGATAATAACGCCCTGGGATAATAAAGAACCAGGGCATCACCAAATTTTTGCTACAATCAGGGGATATAGGTCGCCGAGATAACGGTGGACTTGTGTTTACCCTGCACAGTGTGGGTAAACTGACCCTGTGACGTCAGACGCCGCCTGTGTTGGCGTGCGCCGACGTCTACCAGGTTAGGGAGCTTTTATAGCAGTCCCTCATGATCGCTAGACGCGCAGCAGTGCATCTCCTTGCGATGCGGGGCTGATGTATGGGCGGAACGCTTCCCAGGTGAGTCACCACTTTGTGTTGAACGGGTGGGGTTACGCTCCTCCTGAGTGCCCTCCGGCCCCCTATGTTTTTCCCTCTCCCTCCTTGCTCCTTCCCTTCTCTGCCATCTGACCGTCCTTACACCTGGCCACCTCTGTTGTCTCTTCTGCAGCCAGCTTCCTTCTCCATGGCACATGTAGACTGACTAGTCACCTGTGTCCGCAATTTTTAGTGGCTCCTGCAAATTGGAAAGCCAATCAGAACGGTATACCTACTCATTCAAGCTCTTTCCGCCCTTCATTACATCCAGCCCCAGTAATCTCTTCTATAAGTATGTTCTTAGTATGGCGAGTTTATTATTATATATAGGTTACTGCTGTGTGTGGTGTATCTTTACCTATTGCCACGGGCTCACCATTACCTTGGTTCTCCCTATCCCTTTTTGGCACTCCTTTTCTGTCCTCCCCCATCAACCGCCCCCCCCCCCCCCCCCCCCTCATACTTTCCCTCTCTTCCTCCTCCCTGGTTCCCTTTAGTCTTCTCTACTGCACCACCCCCTCCTCTCTTCCCCCTTCTTTGCTTTTCCCTCCCTCCCCCTCTACCCCTTCCTCCTACCTTCCCTTTTCTTTCCTCCCTTGTCCTTTCTCTACACATTTCGACACCATTCTGGTTATTGTATAGCATGCATTTTTATGTATTTTTAATAGATTATTTTCTTTATAGACCCTTTATCCTACATCTCCACCCTCCCTATCTTTATTTTCCCCTTTCTAGGTACACGCTACCAGATAGTTCTTCACAGACTTGTTTAATTTTCAAGGCTCCAGTTCGTTTTTTTGTTTTTTACCAGGGGGATGCTTGGACCTCCTCTGATACCAATTTCAGGCATAAGGTGCTGCAAGCTGTACCATGCGTTCTGGCAAGCCTTTCCTTATGCTGTTGCTTTGTGGGCTGGTTAGCAGTTTTTGCTGTGCTGCCCACCCCTCAGTTGAACTACTTTGGAAACTCCCATGGTTGTGATGAAGAACCTGTGTCCAGTACTATTACATTAGGAAGATGTGATTTTTCTCTTACCTGTAAAATCTATACTCTACTCCCTCTCTGTGTTTTTTAATTTTTTTTTTTATTTTTATTGCCCAGTTGCTTGCTTTAAAAATGAGGTTAGCTGAGAGTGGAAGACGTTATAGAAGGGATGTCCCTACAATGTATTATGACAATGTGCTATCACCTGACAATAGCTGCCTAGAACTTATGTTTATGACTAAGATCCCATGTTCCGTTCTGTACTCCCAAAAAAGTATTTCACACCTAAGTATGCATTTTTATACTAACCCTTTAACCTAAACCATTATCCATACACTCCATTTCCAACATGTACCTTTTTTATTTTTGAGCAACCTGGACTGCTTGAAGCAAAAATACATATTCAGTATATGCAAATATTATTTTTACTTTCTAAAGAAACTGACTGGTATGCCACCTCCCTCTTCCAATGCTTTTACTGCTGGTTGTTGACCCTACCCAACATTATAGGAAACAATAGTTGGGCATATGAGACATTGCTGCCCTCTGGTGCCTGCTATTTAATGTTAATGTAACTTGATAGACAAGGGGTGTAACTGCCTGGTATACAAGGGATTTAAAAAACAAGCTCTTGATTGCTCCTGCAGCTTGAGCTTAGTGGTGTCTGTTTAAGCCAGAGATTCTTTTTTTCATGAACCTCTGTATAATTACATACTTCCATATGGAGGTTGAAAAAAGACACAAGTCCATCTAGTTCAACCAATAATAAATAAATCATACAATCCCATATAAAACTCCTTCACCCATAGTTGCTCCAGAGGAAGGTGAAAAACACTAGCAAAGCATGATCCAATTTACTACAGCAGGGGAAAAAAATTCCTTCCTGATCCCATTAGCATTACATGCTATTAAGCTTATGATCTACCAAAATCCCCAGATCCTTCTCCACTAGTGATTGTCCAATCACTTTCACTGTACTGGCTACGGTGGTTCCCAAGCTCTTCTGTTCCTCCGGGGAGCCCAGGACCGCAATAAAACTGCTCCAATTTGTGGTTCGTGGGGAGAACATCTTTCCCTGATCTTTGCAATGAATGATCCTGAAATGAATGTGTATTATGTGACTTTCAGGTTGACAGCTGTCGTTCCCTGGCCACCATAGCCAGAGTAGCAGTTAAGCGGGCACAATTTGTGCTTGATTAGCTGCAATGGAGTGCAGGGGAGACATTGGGTATCTAATAGAGACCCCTGATGTCTCTATTAAGAGGACTTAGCACCTGCCCACTGCTAAATACATAGGGGGCTCATTGGCCTCCTAGCGATAGCAATAAAGTTAATTAGAAATCGAAAAAAAAAAAAAAATTGACATTAAAAGATGGTGTATTGTGCTGTACATGTGAGGTATCGCAATGAACATCAGAGCAAGAACAATAATTCTAGGGCCAAAATTTACAGTAAAACTCTAAACCGGTAGCTTGCAAAGGCTTTTAAAGCGTCACCCATGGACCATTTTGGATACTGAAGTTTTTTGCCATTTCAGGGGCAAGCACATTTTAAGGCTTGACGTGTTTGATATCTATTTACTCAACACAACCCAATATATTTTATTTTACCAAAACAATGGGTATAATATTGTGTTTGTGTATAACCAAAATTAATTTATAGTGTATTTTATTTCCCCTAAAAATATGCGTTTGATAAACAGTTGCACAAATATGGTGTGGTATAAAAATGCATCTGTCACCATTTTATTCTACAGGTCCTCTAGTTACAGAAAATATATAAAGTTTGGGGGGGGGGGGGGCTTAATGTAGTTCCCCTCAAGTAAATCCTTTAGTGTATGTAAACCCCAAATCTATTTAAGTATAATTAACATAGTGCTGTACTGTTTACAGTTTTCGCAAGTTTATTTATTTATTTTTTTATTAAGTTGTTACAATAACCACTAGCTCCCAATTAGCAGCATTACGTTCAGCCTTCTGTGCAAATTTCTTCATTTGGCAGTTGAGCTGCCACAGACGTGATAGGCAGCTCAGTGGCCAAATGAAGTGAAGCACACGGCCAACTGTCAATTCTGCTTCTAATTGAGAGCCAGTGGCCTAGCGTTGTCTGTTTGGGACAGGAAGTGCTGTTACTAGCACAATCTTCAGTTAAGAAATTTTGCAACAGATTTAGAAAAAAATATTTGCTTTAGAAAACAGGGCTGAGTGAGGCAGAATGCCAAACATACTAAAAATAGATGCTGGGTTTACATTCACTTTAACCTGCCTCTAGCCCAATGTTTTCATCTGCACTTGGTATATAAACACCTTCCTGACTTTTTAAACTGAGGAAATCGCAGAGTTTTCAAGTGCCATCACCTTACATGCAAGTAGGATAATCTATCAGCATTTAGAAATAATGCTCTTTTAAACCATTTTTTTTTTTATGCCTATTGAGTTATATGTTAATTGTTTCTGCATAGGACACAGTGTGAATGATGGCCATAACAACCAGAACAACATACTCAGAGGCGCTGGGAACTTTTAGACTTGCACGTGTAGTCAGAGAAAAACTTCACTCTCTATTGGTCTTCAATATGCACCGCTGTCTACATGGAGTAACAACTTGACAGCAGTTGCTGATCAAGAACTTTTAAGTTGTTACTCCATGTGGAGAGTTCAATGTTGGTTAAAATTTAGATTTGTGATGTCCCTTTCCATCCAAGTTTTACCCTGTGTTAAGCCCTGATGAAGGAAAATGGTGTAGCCCCTGTAATGTGTTGCCTGTTTTTATATGCCTTTTTTTTTTTTTTTTTTTTTTTTTTTTTTAATCAGCAGTTTAAAATTTATTGGATACTTTTATTCAGTTTTGCTCCAGCACTCCTTTCTGTGTTTCCATTATTTTGGCATTAAACAGCCAATCGAGCTTCATATTTTTTAAAGCCAAAGTGCATGCAAAAAAAAGAAAACATAAAAATCAGCACAAGACACCTAAATTAGTCAGTGCTGATGCTGCTTCTTTTAGCGGAAACCCTCCTCCATCTTCCAGTGTAGCCGGGAATTAAGAGAAATAAGCTCTTATCAAGAGTGCCAGAGTATGCACGCCCTTTTTGCCCAGTTTGGCCATTCATAGAAGCTGTAATACAGCTTCTATATATGGAAAGCTATTAATGGAGGAGAAGAATGATAGGTCCACCCCCTCCATTCGAAGGTCCTGTCTCCTTTTTTGAAGCTGTAGTGTATAATGAAGAAAGGAGTTGTGCAGAAAGGCCAGGCATAGTTGGGTGCTCTTGATGAGAGACTGTGACAACTGTTCTATCAAGGTAGAACTATAGGCCAAACTTTTTATTTTGGATAAAGCAAGGAAGGGTTATAACCCCTGTCAGATATTTATTTATTTTTTCCATCTGCGTCCCATTGCGGAGATTTCCTTTCACTTCCTGTCCCATAGCCAAACAGAAAGTGAGAGGAAATAACTGAAAATGAAGGCAACACTCTGGGGCCCACAAGTCACCAGAACTAGCAGCGTCCCCATTAAAAGATTTCAGTTTACTTTTCTGGGGACAACCTAAAATTTGGGATTTTCTTTTACTTTCAGTGATCATGCTAAACAAGTAGAGAGGGGAATCCCTTTAACAGGGGGCACAGACGGCAATAAAAACTGACAGGTGTTCTAATCCATCTCCACTCTATCCAAAACTTTAAAAAAAAGTTTTGCCTTTAGTTATACTTTAACCCCTGTTGCATCAGAAAAATTATGGGAATGGGGGGCCATGGAGGATTTCAGTAGATGGATAGAAGGGGCATCAAAACAAGGGACATAGCCTCCTGACCAGAAGTTATGTCCCTTGTGCTGATGATTCAGTTAAACAGTTAAGTGGAGCCAAAAAACAAAGACTGACTGCAACCACTCTGTTTTCTTCAGTATTCTTAGCTGCTTGCTGCCCGCTCACTGTCATATGACGGCAGGGCGGTGCAGCTCTTGTTCTGGGACAACGTCATATGATGGCGTCCCAGAGCGGCCGCTCTCGCAGGGGCGCGCGACGATCGCAGCCACGCTGTGTTGCTAGGACTCGGCGCGACCCCAATCTGTGTAAAGAGCCAAGTCTGCGGCTCTTTAACCATGTGATTGGCTGTGTCCAATCACAGCCGGTCACATGTAAACAATGAAGTGCCGGTAATTGGCTCTCCTCGCCTCACACCGACAGATCAGTGCCCTGATTACAATAAAGAAATATAGTGTCACAATACAGTGCCCACCAGTGGCAGCAATCAGTGCCCACCACTGCCCACAAGTGCCACCAATCAGTGCCCATTAGCCATTCCAATCAGTGCTGCCCATCACTGCTGTCCATCAATGCCCGTCAGTGTCGGCCATCATTGCCCATATGTACCGCCTATCTGTGCCGCCTATCCGTCCTCACCAGTGACGCCTATTAGTGCCCATCCGTGCCACATATCAGTGCCCATAAGTGCAGCATATTAGTGCCTCCTCATCAGTGCCCATAAGTGCCACCTCATCGATGTCCACCAGTTCAGGCTATCAGTGCTGCCTCATCAGCACACATCAGTGAAGGCGAATAATTACTTGGATACAAAATTTACTGACAGAAAAAAAGTAAAAAACATTTATTTTTCATTTATTTTGTAAAAAATAAAAAACTCAGCAGTGATTAAATGCCACCAAAAGAAAGCTCTATTTGTGTGAAGAAAATGATGAAAAATTTGTTTGGGTACAGTGTAGCATGACCACGCAATTGTCATTCAAAGTTCTACAGCGCCGAAAGCTGAAAAATGGCCTGGGCAGGAAGGGGGTGTTAGTGCCTGGTAGGCAAGTGGTTAAAGTGGTTGTAAACCCTTACACACCACTTTTACCTACAGGTAAGCCTATAATAAGGCTTACCTGTAGTTACTGGAAATATCTCCTAAACCTGCACGGTTTAGGAGATATTTACCATATACGCTTACGCCAACATCATCGGCGCATGCGCACTGAAGAAAGGGCACTATCATGCCAATTCTAAAGGGCCCGTGCTGTGACTGTCATCTCCTGTGCGCATGCGCAGGAGTGGTGTCTGGCGACTTCGGCCAGTCACAGAGCCGGAGTCTTCGACCCCGGAAGGAAGAGGGGTGGAGATGGACAAGGCCACCAGCGGGGACATCGCTGGCTTCGTTTGTAGGTAAGTGGCACATAATGGGCTAGTATGTGATACTAGCCCATTATGCTTTTACTTTTGCAGGGAACAAAAGAAGTAAAACCCATTAGAGTTTACTTTTTTTAAATAATTACATTTATTTTCTTTATTTTCTATACAAGTCCTTTTCATGCAACATTTACTTTTTAACATATTATAACACATTTTTGTTAGGTTTCATACAGCAGTTAAAAGTGCCAAGGCAACACTTTATATTGATCAGTGGCCTTGTATATTTTAAGCAATATTTTACAATTGGAATATATGGCATTTATTGCTTAGCTTGTATACCCAAAGCTGCTGCTTCTCTCCACACATTAAAAGACTACATTTTCTTTTTTCTACTTCAGATCCGGTCCATGATGGTACTGCTGAAGGAATCGAGAACATGGCAGATGCAGTTACACATGCCCGCTTTGTTGGCACAGACCCAGCAAGCGATGAAGTTGTGCTGATGAAAATCCTACAGGTAACTCGAGAGAGAAGGGACCGCATCCCCCTGTCCTTATCCAGGGGGCAATTAGATGAATTGCTTAAGCTCTTTGTATCCTGTTACACAGAGACGCGGACCATGTTTTGACTCTGCTAGAGCTTTGCGCCTAATGTTATTTTTAAACACGGGGCTCATGTACCTGAAGTAAAAGCTTTTTCAAATAAAAGATAATTAAACGCTTCAATTAATTGATTTCAGGCATTTGTCAAGATGTATCAGGAGAAGTCCCTATGAAGGACTGAGTGGGGAATCGGCAGTGCAAAGGATGCTGAACTTCATCAGCGTAATTTAAAGAGGAGGAGGCGTAGGCTATCTGTTTACTATGAGGAACATGTTGACTTGTCTAATCAGAAAATAATAGCTAAGCTCTAAATCCGCTCTCCCTATATACAGTATGTTTGACGTTGACTTAGCTTCTATTTTAGTGTTAGAAAACGCTGATAACATCTCTGAATTTTCCTATAGTTTAAACAGTTTTCGATGGAATATTTAGGACACTTTGTTTACTTTATATCTTGCTTTTTTTTTTTTTTTTTTTTTTTAAAGGTCCTACGCACATTGCTACTTACGCCAGTAGGAGCACATCTCACCAATGAGTCTGTCTGTGAAATTATGCAGTCCTGTTTCCGCATTTGTTTTGAGATGAGGCTGAGTGGTAAGTTGCACATTCAGCCTGATTTGTGTGATGTCTGTATTGCATTTAAAGGAACAGAAATGAGAGAGAGCCCTATAAAACTGTTCAACCTACATAGGTGTGCAGGAAGTGAGGCTTACAGTTAAGCTTAGGGCTCAGAGCTTTGCTTGCTTTAGCGCACGTACAGTGAAAGAAGGCTAATTTATTCCACAAGTAGATTGGCTCAAACCTTGCTTTGCCAGGAACCCCTACTTGAACCGCAAAGAGTACTTCCCACTACAGTGATTTTCAAGGCCCTTTGCATACACATTAAAAAAAAATATAAGCACAGTGTGGTAATGTTATGATTCTAATAGCCTACAGATATTATTTGTATAAATAGACATCCCTGCTTTAATAAAAGGAAATTGTTACTTTAGATTACTCCATTAGATTGTAAGCCCAATGAGCAGGGCCTCCTATTCCTTCTGTATTGTAATAGTACTGTCCCCATATATATTATAAAGGGTTGTGCAAACTATTGGCGCTATATTAATCCTGTATAATAACAATAATACAATAATAATATAGTTCATGTTCCTATCGTCGTTTCACAACTGCACATCAAATAGTAGTAGTTAGTAAAGGTTTGAGTGCATTATAGCTAATTCTTACATGAGTTCTCCAACACTGAGATTTTGAATGCTGTGTATGTGAGCCTGTTTTTTTTTGTTTTTGATGTATTTCTCTGTTCTACATAATAAGCTCCACAGCACCATCTAGTGTTTCCTGGCAATGGAGCACTACTAGACCAGGGGTTGAGGACTGGGCCTGGTTTTAATAAATTTGCTGTAATCCTTTGTAAACAAGGAATGGAGGGGAGACTGCTTGCTGAAGCCTCTTGATAATATCACACCACGTAATGACACCTGTGTTATTTGTTTTTGTCTTCGCAGAGTTATTGAGAAAATCTGCAGAGCATACTCTTGTCGACATGGTGCAGCTGCTCTTCTCAAGGTAAACCCTCTTGTGTTTGCCTGTGCCTTGCTGACACGGCCCCCTGAGGACTGACATATTCTATACTTATTTGGGGTCCACAGGGCAGGATGTGGCAGTAGTCTTTCTGGAGAGTGGACAAAAAAAAGATAAATATAATAGTCCGAGGACCTTGAGGATATGCTGTTAACTACAAGTTCATTGTTTGGCGGCTCATCTCCAGATGGTTAAGTCCCATAAAATGATGTCAAAGTACATCTTTTTTAATTTGTGAACTGTGAATTTTAAACCATAAATAATTAGCCACTTCCATTATTTTGCACAGGTGACTTGATCAGTTTCACTGCCTTAGTTATGACCACAGCTGTTTCATCTGAGGGAAATCCTGAAAACATGACCTGTTGGGGGGGTACTTGAGGACTGGAGTTGAGAAACATTGGGCTAGGGAATGTGATCAATGAGTAAACCTTTTTAAGAAGTTGGGCTATCAGGAGACATTGCCATCCTGCCCTGAATGGGCAAAGTCTCTGTGTCTCTTTTAATAATAGGTCTTTAAAGATGATGTACTGAAATCCCTTTGTATTTTCATATTGTCATCACGATGTACACAACACTGTTATAGTTTTAAGGCCCTATTATGTTGCTTACATAACCTGTTAAAAAAAAAAACAAGTGGTTCTTTTAGGAAAAGGAGAGTCTGCTAGGTCGATATGTTATACATAGAAAAATTTGCGTGGCTGTCAACCGGTCATTAGAAATTTGTTAAGCAAAGCTTTATGTGGCATCTTGCGTGACCCAGCAAACTAAACAGTCACCAGCTGCATCACGCCGGCCATCTATACCGTACACGTGAATTGTCAACTTACTACTTTGTGAATAATAAAGCTGGTATCTCAGAGGACAGAGTACAACAATACAGTCATGTTAGTGGCATTGGACACACAACATTTTTATTTGGTGCTCACTTAACTTTTATATTTATATATATATATATATATATATATATATATATATATAAATATAATATACACACACACATACAAATGGAACGTGATTTATATTTGGGCTTTTGAGAAAATATACCAGAATTTTTTGGAACCCATCAAAACAAAGTATTTGGTAGATTTTCTCCCAAGATTCAGGTTCTGCCGCCCTATTACAAGGCATTTCATATTCGCTCTCATGAGTTTAAAACCCGCTGATAAGAGTTATTATTAATTGAATAGTTTACAAGGACAGCCTACCCGCCTAGGACTATAGTTTTTCTTTTAGGCACAGTTGTTCTACACCAGGCCACCCTCATTACGTCTGTTCATGATGTTGGAACTCCTTTTAAATACCTCTTTGTAATACATCAGAGACATTCCCCAAAAAAACCCCATGTATGTTCATTGTTTCTCATGTTTAAAACCCCTGATTTATCAAGATGCCAGTACCAAGAAGATTGTCACAGCTGCCAGTCAGACCTATGCCTGCCTTGGAAGCTGGAATATAAGGATATAGCAAAAGTTACATAGCAAAAGCTTCAGAAAGCAATTTTTTTCCACCAAAAAAGGTTGGAGTAAATTGAGTAGCCCTTCTTTTTTTTTTTTTTTAACTCCAAAGCATTTACTGCATATCTTAGGCTGGCCATAGATTTGTTTTTTTTTTTTTTTCATCTGCAAGATGCTGATCAAAAAAATCAAATCCTCTCATCCACCCAAGCGAGGTGGATAGGAGGAAGCCTCACCACTGTGCTATTGTATTCTGACAGTAGGTTTCCTTCACTGCCGTGGTCAAATGAAAGTTTTCCAACAGTCCCATTTGACAAATGTTGATCGTTAGATTGACGTCTGTCAAGTGGGAACGGCCTTAGATCTATTGAAAAGACCGGGTGAATTTCAGTTCATCTATGGCCATGTTTAATTTTGTATAGTATTTGCTTTCAATCCATTCATTGGAGTTAACTGTTTATTCCAGGCACACTAAAGCTGGTCGTACACTGAGCAAATCTTCAGGAACCAGCTAAAATGTACTTTTTGTGGCAGCTGGAAATTCATCCATCTATACTATGTACCGTGTATGGAGGAATCTGTTGGATTTTGCTATGTGTGTGTGTGGCAAGCTTTAGCCTCTGTCTTTTAAAGTGTTTTTCCAACTATACACAATGGGTGACATCCAGTTGTTGACTGCACCCTTACATTAGGAGAGACTGACATTGCTATAGAACTGTGTCATGCCATAGTGATGTCACTAGCATCTTTTGATAAACGTAACACTAATTGGGTGCAAAAAAATGGCTACCTTCCCCGGCTACACTTTTACTACTATTCAGTTTGTCTTGCTTGGCCCAGCATGCATTAGGTTCTCCATATATGTTGTGCAATTGATAGTGAAGTACTAATAGTTCCTTTTTGTTATGATAGGAACTGGGAAACTAAATAAATTATATCTGACATTCAGGAAATCATGTTTTGCTTTAATTATATGTCATTACAAATCAGGCAGGTGAAAATTTTAAATTGCAACTGCAAAACACTGACCTTCAAAACTCAATTATCTCTGGGTGTCACGACCACAAGCTCCAACTCATAATTTAAGTGGTGTTCTCACTCATGCAAAATGCCAGGCTGACATTGCTAGAATCTGATATTTCTCTATTTCCCCTTTAGATGGGTTTTTAATTAGCAGTGATTGAAGCACGGAAAAGAACTATAGAGGATCTGTTTTATAAATGTTTTCACACAAGATTCACATTACCTTTACCCAAAATTCACATATTTTCTAATTGGATTCTACTGGGAAAAATGTGCGAAACCCGTTTAAAAGTTGTGTGACGTTATAAACATACCCATCTGCATATAATTATATTTTATGCATGTATAGTATATGCATTATCTCATGAATTTTTATTGCAGATTGCCACAATTTAAAGAGGAAGCAAAAAGTTATGTTGGGACCAGCATGAAAAAGGTATTGTAACATTTCCATTTCTTTCTTTCCAAGGTTGCATGATTTTTGTAGTTTTTGTCATTGGTGTTGTGTTTCTTGAATCGTCATTTTTTATTGATCTTTTTGTTCTTTCTCTGTATCTCATTCTGTTTCCTCTTTTTTTATATTTACTTTAAATATATTGCAATTCATTTTCTGTTTCCTTTTAACATGTTCTGATTTCATTACTACTTTTTTCTGACGCGGTTTGTGTATATGTAGTTCTAGTTCATTAACAATTATAGTTGCAGCAAACTTCTCGCTTGATCTTTCAGCCATGGCAGATAGGTGGTACTCTTCCAGCCACTGTAAAGATCAGATGCTGCAGTTTGAAAAAAAGACAGTTATCTGATTAAATGTTGTTTTTAACATCTTCACTCTGCTTTTCTCCACATTTTCATATTGGACCCATTGCCTATACTGACGATGCATGTGGGTAGACTGATTGTGCTATGTTAGTACTGCACATTCCAGCAATGGATAACTTGTACTCTTCTCCTTTTTTGTTTTGCCTACTGTAGTGAATGATGTTTTGAAGAAGTGCTTGAAAATAAAGGTTAAGATCAGTTCTGGGATTGTATGTTTAACACTCTGTTCACAGTATGTTACACAGTTGTGTTGCAGTGCTATTAATTCTTAAAGCTGAGCTCCAGGAATTCAGTCACTTTGTAAAGTGTGATGGCATACTATGAGTTAAGTTCAACAGTTCAACAAGATGCTTGCCACCTAGTAGACTTCTCTTCTTTTTTTTTTTTTTTTTTTTTTTTTTTTTTTTTACAACTGACCATTTTATGGAGCTATTGCTGCACTCCCAGGGCCCTGGCAGGAGAAACGTTGCTCTCATACAGAAGCAGGTCTGCCCTCACCTCTACTCTCCACTGTTCATTTGCAGAAGACTTTTTTTTTTTTGTGTGTGTGAATAAGTTCACATAATACAAAGCACTGTTATTGGACTGGTGGAAGGGAGGGGTGGGCACAGCAGCTGCATGCAACACTGCAGTGCCAAAACTGTAGAGACCGCTACGTTCCCAGTGCTCAGTAAAAAAGCCAAATTGTAAATTAAAAGAAGTCCATGAGGTGGCATGTACCTCATTGGCCCTAATCCTTAGTGATTCAGCACATTGTACACAGTGACTGAATTCCTTGAGTTCAACTTTAATGGCAGCTCAACGCATCTGGCCAACATACCTGTTATGGAGGTCCACAACACAGGGTAGCAAAGTACTGTGTATTGTGGTATGCTAACCTTCCAAAAAAAAAAAGTCTGCATACTGTTTTTTGTTGTGTTTTAATGTGCTACAGAACCCATTCAAAGCAATAGGCTGCCCTAAAGCAATGCACAATATCGCCCAAAGTATGAACCTCAAAGGTGTGAAAGTTGCTGTAGGCTTTGATTTTAGCACTTTTTTTTTTAATCATCTGAAACTGCACAATATTTAGATTTATACATAAATGTATTTATGTACACTGGTGTACAATTGCATACAAGTCTGTTCATGTCATTGCTATATTTTCTACTTGGGCCTCATTTACATTTGCCTTGCTGTTTGAAGCACGATCTGTGTTCAGATTGCTCTTCAGACAGCGAGGGGGTTTTGCAATCCTCTAAATACTGGATAATTACGCACGTTGTGCATGGTTGCAGTGCGGTCCTGTTTGGTTGAATGGATTGCAGGCAGTACTGTCCGCCAAATGTGATAGGGTACCCCCAATCAAGTTTAAACAAGCCCTTAAATGTTTTCTACATAAGATGAAAAAAAACTCCACCCAGTGATTTTACTTATGGTCTTTTCTTCATGCTCATCAATAGAATAGTGCAGGTTGTATGAATAGATTTGTTGCAATGCAGGTGACATGCTTTTTTCTCACTTTCCATGTAATGTACATTGCAGACCTGTTGGCAAGGAAACCTCAGCTCTCAGATGCTCGGTATGAGCTTGAGTTAGGGTATCAGGTTCTTGTATAGCAGGTTCAACCATCAAATTGAATTCCTCATGGTTTTGTTTTTTAAAGTCCTAGCATGGAAAACTGTCATTCCCTTAAGTAAGGGTAATATTAAGTAAGGAAGTGTTGGATTAAAAAATAAGTAATGAACCCGTTGAGAAGAAAACTGTTTCCACAGCCTTTGCCCTGATCAAAGTTTACTGTTCTTTGCTGCCAAAATCAGAAACTACATCTACAAAGCCCAGCTCATAGTAAATAACATTTCTGTCCAGACTTCATCCTTGCTCAGAATGTGTACCTGATTCTTGAGGAAAAAAATATGCCCCACTTTGCTCTGGTAATATATAGTAATAACCCTTCGGAAAAGATTGCTTTCTGCACATCGCCACACATGTATGGTGTGAACAGGGCACATAGAAAGCATTTTTTTTGTGTTCCCTGTTCACAGGTGCAGGTGCAACAGAGGCTAGTTAAGGATCTTAAAAAGTGCAGACATGTTCAGAAGTAGACATACTACACGCAAATTATAAATCATAATCTGGACATCAACCCTTAACCGCTTCAATACAGGGCATTTTCACCCCCTTCCTTCCCAGACCAATTTTTAGTTTTCAGCGCTGTCGCACTTTAAACAACAATTTCACAGTCGTGCGACGCTGTACCCAAACAAAACTGACGTCCTTTTTTCCCCACAAATAGAGCTTTCTTTTGGTGGTATTTGATCACCTCTGCGGTTTTTATTTTTTGCGCTATAAACAAAAGAACACAACAATTTAAAATAAAAAAAACACTATTTTATACTTTTTGCTATGATAAATATCCCAATTTAAAAAAAAAACAAATTTTTTCCTCAGTTTAGGCCGATACGTATTCTTCTACATATGTTTGGTAAAAAAAAAATCGCAATAAGCGTATATTGATTGGTTTGCGCAAAAGTTATAGCGTCTACAAAATACGGGATAGATTTATGGCATTTTAAAAAAAATTTTATTTATTTATTTTTACTAGTAATGGCGGCAATCTGCGATTTTTTTTTTTTTTTTTTTTTTTTTTTTTTTTTTTTTTTTCGTGACTGCGACATTATGGCGGACACATCGGACATTTTGACACATTTTTGGGAGCATTCACATTTATACAGTGATCGATGCTATAAAATTGCATTGATTACTGTATAAAAGTGACAGGCAGGGAAGGGGTTAACCACTAGGGGGACATGAGAGGTTAAATGTGTTTCCTAGGGGAGTGATTCTAACTGTAGGGGATGGGGACTCACAAGGGGAGGAGACTGATCGGTGTTCCTCTGTACTGGGAACACAGATCGGTCTCCTCTCACCTGACAGGACGTGGATATGTGTGTTTACACACACAGATTCACGGTCCTGCTCAGTTAACGGGCAATCACGGGTGCCCCGCGGACATTGCAGCCACTGGGCACACGCATCGGGTCCCGAGCAACGCGGCGCGCGCCCCCTAGAAGGCCGGGAAGCCCAGGACATCATATGACGGCCATGACTATGGGCCGGTATTGAAGTGGTTAAAGTGTAACTAAAGTCAAAAGTTTCATATTTTACCAAAAGGGAAAAAAATTAAAGGGTTTTAACCCCTGTCAGGTTTGTGCTTTTTCTTTTTACCATCTGTGATGGTGGGGGGGTGTTTCCCTTCACTTCACTTCCTGTCCCATAACTAAAACGGGAAGTGAGAGAAAATCCAAAGTGAGTGAATTCCAGGGGTGTCCCCATTGGAAGATTTCCCCTCTTACTGTGCTGATGTCAACCCAGAATTCGAGATTTTCTTTTACTTTCACATTCAGTGGTCAACAGGACATAGAGAGAGGACAAATCTCCCTACTGGGGGCACAGACCGCAAATATATGTATTATATAAATTATGTGCACTGTTCCATTGTTAAAAAAATGTAGTATAGAGATGATCTAACCACCCCCAGCTCAGGAACAAGCCTAACTGAAGACAAAGAACACACAGTAGCTTTAAGGTGAGTATTGAGACAGTACCATCATGTTTTGCCCAAAGGCAAAGATGGCTCTCTCCAGAATAACATTTTCCAGTTGTCTTGGTAATGTATTAAAGCAGGGGTCCACCCACACCGCCAAAAAAAAAAAACTATTAAAAGCCAGCAGCTACAAATACTGCAGCTGCTGACTTTTAATACATGGTCACTTACCTGTCCCAGGGTCCAGCGATGTCGGCAGGCGACGCCGAGAACCCGCTCGGTTCTCGGCAGCTGCCGCCGCCATCCTAGGTGAGGGAATCAGGAAGTGAAGCGTTGCGGCTTCACTTCCTGGTTCCCTACTGCGCATGCGCGAGTCGCACTGCGCGTCCCAAGTGGTCCCCGCTCTCTCCTGGGAGCTGTGTGTTTCCGAGGAGACAGCGCGGTGGGGACGGGAAGAGGCGTAGACTCCCATTTATTTATTTTATTATTTATTTCAGGTACTTGTATAGCGCTGTCAATTTACGCAGCGCTTTACATATACATTGTACATTCACATCAGTTCCTACCCTCAAGGAGCTTACAATCTAAGGTCCCTAACTCACATTCATACATACTAGGGACAATTTAGACAGGATCCAATTAATCTACCAGCATGTGTTTGGAGTGTGGGAGGAAACCGGAGTACCCGGAGGAAACCCACGCAGGCACAGGGAGAACATGCAGACCCCAGGCAGGTAGTGTCGTGGTTGGGATTCGAACCAGCGACCATTCTTACTGCTAGGCGAAAGTGCTACCCACTGCACCACTGTGCCGCCCGCCCATGGGAGTCTATGCCAGAAGTGGGTGCAAATACCTGTCATAGACGGGTATCTGCACCCCCCTCCCCCCTGAAAGGTGCCAAATGTGACACCGGAGGGGGGAAGGGTTCCAAAAAGCGGAAGTTCCATTTTTGTGTGGAACTCCGCTTTAAAGGATAAAAGAAATATCCACTGGACAAGCAAAACTCTAAGCTTACAGAGAAGTAAGGTCTACGCAAGTACATACAGTGCCTTGAAAAGTTCATACCCCTTGACATGTTCCACATTTTGTCATGTTACAGCCAAAAACTTAATCGTTTTTATTGAAATTTTATGTGATAGACCAACACAAAGTGCCACATAATTGTGAAGTGGAAG
Source organism: Aquarana catesbeiana (assembly GCF_042186555.1). Taxonomy (NCBI): domain Eukaryota; kingdom Metazoa; phylum Chordata; class Amphibia; order Anura; family Ranidae; genus Aquarana; species Aquarana catesbeiana. The sequence continues at coordinate 159,291,384 of NC_133331.1, read as the reverse complement.
GTAAATGATGGTTTTCCAAATTTTTTATTAATATCTGAAAAGTGTGGCCTGCATTAGTATTCAATCCCTTTTACTCTGATACCCCTAACTAAAATCTAGTGGAACCAATTGCCTTCAGAAGTCAGAGTCCACCTCTGTATGTTAATCGCAGTAGAAGTACAGCTGTTCTGTGAAGCCCTCATAGGTTTGTTAGAGAACCTTAGTGAACAAAGGCCAAGGAACACACCAGACAGGTCAGGGATAAAGTTGTGGAGAGGTTTAAAGCGGGGTTAGGTTGTAAAAAAATTTCCCAAGCTTTGAACATCCCATGGAGCACTGTTCAATCCATCATCTGAAAATGGAGAGAATATGGCACAACTGCAAACCTACCAAATCGTGGCTGTCCACCTAAACTGACAGGCCGGGCAAGGAGAGCATTAATCAGAGAAGCAGCCAGGAGGCCCATGGTAACTCTGGAGGAGCTGCAGAGATCCACAGCTCAGGTGGAAGAATCTGTCCACAGGACAACTATTAGTCATACACTCCACAGATTTGACCTTTATGGAAGAGTGGCAAGAAAAAAGCCATGGTTGAAAGAAATCCTTAAGAATTCCCGTTTGCAGTTTGGCAGAAGCCATGTGGGGGACACGGCAAACATGTGAAAGAAGGTGCTTTAATCAGATGAGATCAATATGTAACTTTTTGGCCTAAAAGCAAAACGCTGTGTGACGGAAAATTAACATTGCATATCACCCTGAACACACCATCCCCACCGTGAAAAATGGTGGTGGCAACATCATGTTGTGGGGATGCTTTTCTTCAGCAAGGACAGAGTTGATGGGAAGATGGATGGAGCCAAATACAGGGCAATCTTAGCTAAGCTTAGAAGAAAACCTGTTAGTTTGCAAACAACTTGAGACTGGGGCAGAGGTTCACCTTTCAGCAGGACAATGACCCTAAACATACAGCCAGAGCTACAATGGAATGGTTTCGATCAAAGCATATTCATGTATTCATATTCATTCATGTAAAGGCCTCCATGCCGAAGAACACTACTCGAACAATTCATGTTTGTTAATTATTCTACTTTAACCCTTTCACTGCCAGAGCTGTTTCTGCACACGTATTTTTTGACCTGAAGATTGCAAAAAAACCTCCAAACTATTATATATTTTCTGAAAGCAGACACCCTAGCGAATAAAATAGTGGTAGTTCCATTTTTTTTGTTGCACGAAATTAGTTGAACAGTTTAGGAAATGCAAAATTTCAATAAATACTCAAGTTAGTTTTAGGGCACACAAACACAATAAATTAGCAAATTTTATGGTCAAATATAAAAGATGAGGTTGTGCCAAGTAAATGGATGCCCAACATTTCAATTCTTAAAATGGCGGCCAACTTCAGTACACTATTGCGCAAACAATTTTTTTTGTGCATAGGCGCCCTCGGCGTATGTGTTTTATGTTTTTGTGTGTTTGGGTTAGGGGGCCTCAGATTGTGTTGGGGGGTTATGTTAAATGATTGGGTGTTACTTATTTAATTATTTATTTTTTTCCTTTAGCTTTTTTTTACCCCCTTCACATAGAGGGCAAAAAGTTCCCTATGTGATTCTTTGGTTACAGTTTTTTTTTTTTTTTTTTTTTAAATGAGACGCCAGGGCTCTAAAAGACCCCTGGTGTCTCACTTATCCAGTGCAGCTGATGGTATGGAGATCGCATTCCATCAGCTTCTGCCCCAGCCATACTGAAAGTGATGTTTTTAGTGTCACTTCTGGGTCAGCAAGAAGATAGGGAGGAAAGCGGATGGTGGCTATTACCAGATGTTTGGAAGCAGTCTTATGGCTGCACAGCCATTGGATTGCTTCCACCTGGTTTCTCAGATATATACACATTCCTGGTGGCTGCAAGGGTTAATCCTTTTGCTGTCAGATTTTTTTTGTTCTCATTTTGTGTACACATACTAAAATTCACATTTCGTACATGAAAACAAACAAGTTGCAGCAAACAAAAGAACAGCAACAGTTATGTTTTTTGAAAACCGAGACCCTGTAGAAGAAAATGGTACTCCTGGGTTCACACTTAACAGCAGCAGGAAGTCGTGAACATTCATTTGCTGATCTGATGTTCTGCAGCTAACCCTCACGACACCTCTCATTGGAGGTCTTGGGCATCCAAGAGACTGGGCAAGCCAAGGACACAGCAGGGTGGCATTGTTGGATGGCTTTACAGCTCCATTAATATGTATGGCGCAACACTGCAGGGATAATTTACTAATAATGGAGCAGGTAGAATCTGGAGCAGCAGTGCAGACCAAAATCACATGAACCAGGGCACAGACACCAAGTCTGTGTCTCTTTGGTAACACCTCATATGCAAGCATTCACTTGTGATTTTGGTTCCCATTGTCTATGTGAACCAACAAGGTAAATCACCATAGGTTTAACCTATACTTTTAGCACTTTGTCCATCTTTCTCTTTGGTTCCTTCACTATCCCAGGACAATTTTCTTTTTTCCCTTTTCCTTCCTCCTCTTTTATATTCGGTGTTTTTTTGAGTATCTGTTTTTTCATCTATGCTCAGTTCTTCCCTTAATCTGACCTGATGTATGGGCTCTTAACACTTCTTATCAATATTATACATTCAATATATACTACTGATCTCAAGCCACAGAAGTGTTGGCTCACTGTCATCTATATTGCACATTGACCTAGGGGAATCTACAGTGCTCCCTGCTTGTCCACGTGTCTCTACCTCAGCTCCCATGCCGGACCTTTCTAACCACTCTGTTCCTCTGTTCACATCTATACAGTTGACATGAGTATTTATAGGGATATCCATCCTGTCCCTTATACCCATTACTTATTCCTATTATTCAGCTACAATATCATACCATGTGGTTATGTTTCTTTATAGATCACCATTGCATTTGCCCCTGAAGAGTTGGTATACCCCAATGGAACGTGTCAGTCTTTCATACACATGATGTCCATACAGATGATTTTATGTCTCTTACATTGTTTTACTCTAGATTTTCCAACACCGTCCAGCCCTTCCAGTGGCCCATGTTGTGCAGGACTTGTGTTTTCCCCATGATATGCCAACTACCATGGCGTCAATATTTATATGTGGTTTTTAGCATGCCTTGCATTTATGCGATTCTGTGTATGCTTTTTTTTTTTTGTCATTCAGTATGCTGTACATGATTTTACAAGGTATAATTAAATGTTCTTTGCCAAGACTGCTCTTTGGTATACATCTCTCATTCAAAGTCCCTAAAAACTCCCCCCTTTTTGTTGGAACCCATACAAGCAATACTGTGTGTTATATCCCACATGTTTACTCTATACAGTGATTGTCCTCATTTAAAGTCCCGCCAACCAAACTTTCTCTTTTTATTCAAATTTGGGGTGGAGGCCAATTGCTTTTGGTGCCTTGGACCATATCATTCTTTATCTCAGAGTCAACGGTTAGAGCCATGGCCAATGGTAAAAGCTGCAGGAATGCTCCAATTCCCTCCCCCTCCATGACAACTATGAGCCAAGCAAGCAGCTGTTCTGAAAGAGACATTACCTGTAGAGGGCTCTATGCCAGAACACATTTGAAGATGTGGGAGTTTATGTATATACGCTGTGGTGTTTTAGGGATATGTTCCCCTTTTCAAGCCTGCCATGGTGTTTGCCAGATCATCCGTAAATGCATTAAGGTTAAGTGGAGTGACACCTTAGTGCCCTGGTTCATGTGAATGTATTTTATATAGTTTTGTGTTGAATCTGTATCTGTTTTTATGCTTTTTTTTTTTTTTAACAGTACAGAGCATAAACGTTGGCGTACATGTACATTTCCAGCAAATGCATATTTATAGTTTTATGAACATTTATTAAGTTGCACTTTTTTTTTTTTATATTTAAGTATTTATAGACCCTTGGTTATGTGCACCTTGAGGTGATTGGACACTGGCAAAGGTTTTTTCTAGAACGTCCCCATGGGTGCCTCTACTATATTCCTACCCCATTCCATTAGTCTTCATTTTTGCTAGTGTCCTGAGGTGATGGACATCTTCTGCCTTACGGAGAAATCACGCTTAAATAGTTTATTTTATCTTCAGGATTCTTCAATAAATATTCATTCAGCTCTTGACTTTCTTGTAATACAGCAATAGAAGCAGTGCATCTGGATTGGTGCAACTTGAGAGCAGCCTGAATTGTTGTTTTGGCACTGGATCCTGCAAGGTTGCTCACCTCAGCACTTTGCATAACACGTGAAGTCATCTGCAGGATGCTATACCACTCCATGGCTGTGGTCCATCCTTATGGAGCCCAGACCCTGAAGACTCGTTCAGGGGTAATCTCACCTTGACGAGTTGTGCACAGGTAAGGCAGAGTCACCTTGTACTCTGACTGCTGATGTTAAAACTGGGACTTTGTTTGCAATATAGTCACTTTACAGTGCAAACTTTTAGAACTACTCAGACTTCAACATTAAAACTTTAGTTCTGTCTTTGTTTTCAGCTTAAGACTTGGACCTCAAAGTCTGCCAAGTCTTCCCCAATGCCCTCTTCCCAATTAACGGGTGCCTTTACTTCTAAGAATGGGGGGGAAATCTCTGCTGTCCCAAGAGTGAGCAAGTGAAAGGCAAATTACCTTAGCCATTACCGCCTTTGATGAAGTGACATGCGCCTTTCACCTGACATCTTCAACCTTGATATATCAGAGTTAGCAGACCCTGAATATGGATATCCTGGCCTCCAGATTCAAGAATAAGCTACCTCTGTTTGTAGCCAGGACCAAGGATCTTCTGGCACTGACATTGGATTCCTTCAGAATTCTCTGATCAGTTCAGACAAATCTATGCCTTCCCTCCAGTGTGAGTTCTACCTCATCTGCTCAGAATAAAGCAATAGGGAAAGCTAGTAATTCTCATTACACCAAACTGGCTCAGAAGAACCTGGTACACAGATGAATTGTGACTGCTAGGAGATGGCCTTTCCAACAGGCCAGACCAGTTGTCTCAGGGCTATTTATTCTATCCTGCTTCTCAGCCAATAACTTTATTAGCATGACTGTTGAAGCCCAGGTTGTAAGACACCAAGGAGTCCAGAACTTGGCCCTAAGCACTCTGAAAGGACGGGTTTCGGTTTTGTCTGTTCTTTTTCAAAAACATGTCCATGCTCTCCCAAAATGTTGTTACAGCTCAGGCCCCCCTTACAGCACCCTGTGCTTCCTGGGAACCTCATCTTGGTTCTCTCAGCCCTGCATAAATCATGCTTTGAACCCAGCAGGCATATTCTCTTTGATTTACCTCTCTTACAAAGTGGCCTTTTTGATTACCCTCCCCTCTGTCAGATGTGTCTTTGAGCTTGCGGCTCTCTTGTAAAGAGCCATCCCTTATTCTTCACAAAGACAAGGTAGTCTTGTGTCCTAGACCACCTTTTATTTTCAAGGTGATATCAATCTTCCACTTCAATGAAGACATCATCATTCCATCTTTGTGCGCTGCTCCAAAGAACCCAGAGGAAACTGCTCCTTGTTGCCTGCATGTAGTCTGAGCTATCAAAGTCTACCTTCTAACACCATCCTACAACTTCTCTCAGGTAGATGGACTCCCTATTTGTCCTATGCTCATGTCTCATGAGGGACATTATGATTCCAAGTGCACCACCGCTCAGTATAATAAGACAACTCATTGCTCTAACTTACACCGTAAAGGACAAAACTGTTCCTGTGCTTTTTACATGCCCAAGCCACCAGATTGGTTGGTGTTTCTTGGACATTCTGGTACCAAGCCTCTGTGCCCAGCTTTGGTAAGACCTCTACCTGGTCCTCTGTTAATAACTATTTTTTAAAGTTAAGCCTTTAAGTATTACTCCTGTTGGCACAGTTTGTCTAGTGGTTGCCCACCCTTCTCATTCATTGCTTGGGGACATCTCAGGGTCTATGAATACTTGTGTACTGTACAATATAATTAAAATGAGAGTAATTTTGTTTTGCCTGTAAATTCCATATCTTTGAGTACAGTACACAGGGCACCCTTCCTTCTATTCCTTGGTTACTCTGCATTGCTTGCTACAAAACTGAGGGCTCGTGGACTGGGGTAGGGATCAAGGGCAAGTACCCAGGGGGCATGTCTTCAAAAGATTTGCCAGATACCTTTTTTTTAGGTGTCCAGTCACCTGAAGGTATGAGCCTATAACTCAGGATCTAGACTTGCTCCTCCTGTATTCCAAGATATGGAATTTACAGGCAAGTCAAAATTGCAGTTTTTTTTTCTTAAAAGCGGGCATTTGATTGGGAATACTGTACTGCATCCACAAGTGTTTAGCTCCTGGTTGTGATGTGACACCATTTGCTTGACCGTGTCCTGTTTGCAAGCAATTTCGCCAGGTTAAAATTGTTGCAAAGTATACAATGGGGCCACTGTTGCATGTTAACTCGCCGCTCGGTTATTAGGGGGCAATAAAACTTCCACAGTCCACAGCAATATGGATTTTACTCCGACTGCTTTTAGCGGAGAATCCTCTCCATGCATGTAACGTTTTTGTCTTACTCCTAAGAGCTTAATCACACGAATCGAAATACAGATGTATGGCTCTACAGTGGAAAATATGCCACACCCAGGAGCCCCAACTGTGGAGTTTTTCTTCCCTATTCATGGTGTTACAAAATATGCTGTGCTCCAGTAATCTTCTGTAGTGTACTTTATGCTGTACAGCCACACAATTGTATTTACACCTATATGCATAAGCCCTAAGACATTCAATGTTCTCTGCTCTACTGCTAACTAAAAATTTTCCCTGGGTAATTGATAGACCCACTGCAATCCTAGTAGCACATCATCTCTCAGGCTGTCCCTCTAGTCATGGATTGTAAATCCTCCAGCTGGAACTTGCTGTAGGCATATTTAAAGCCCAATTAAAAACATCACCTCAATATCCTGACCAGGGTTTTGCCAAGGTCCTCTTAAGGAAATGCAGACATACAAGTGGATGTTGCTTATATACAGGAACCACACCTCCCCTTAAACATCTAACTCATTACATTTACGCTATTGTCTAATATGCAAGATTATAATACCTGCCACTTAAATCCTATCACTTGCTACATAATCACATCACACTTCAACAGGTTTTCCAAAACACATAACTAATTAACACTTCAAAAATGAAATTTGTGACGTTAAAACAAATAATGAAAGTTCTGTCCACTATTTTGGATTTCACTGTGCAAGTCTGATGTGGGTGTGATGGGTCCAATATATTATACAGGTTAAAGTTCAGTTAACAGCAGAGCAAAGAACACCTTATTTCTTAGACCCCATGCACATGTATGCGTCCAGAGGCTGCAAGTTTCTTTAGCATAAAATCCCCAGCACTTTCCTATGCTTGTGGCGTTTTATATTGTAGGCCTGTAATTCCTAACATTAACACACTTAATTCTGTCCAAATAAGAGTCTAGTAGATATCCCAGGTATGATAAATTTTGAAACACAAAATCATAAATTATAATATAATAAATAAATATAAATAATTTAAAAAAATAATATAATAATAATAAAATAAATTTCCCCACGATTCACTATCGCTCAATTCTGCAAGTGTTCTAATTTACTATTGCTGTTTTCTAGCTGGTCTAAAGCCACTTTTGATGTAAAGGGACACTTTTTGGTTGCTGTGGACAATCTCAAGTTTCCAGGCAGAAAGAACAGTATATATAATATAAAACTGCATGCAGGGCATGGGACAAAGCATTGGGGACAAAAGGGATGTGAAATGATTTCATACAGTACTGTAATCTGTATGTGATTTTTAATTTTTTATTGAATTTGCCGTCAGGCTCCACCCCGTGCGTCGCGACGCTCGCAGAGAACGGAGCCTGGCACACAGAGGCTTCGGGAGGAGGACCGAGCCCGCAGACACCGCAGGAGGACATCGCAGGATCCTGGGGACAAGGTAAGTATACCGCACCAGGATCCCTCAATGGAATCCCGAGTGTGGCTCGGGGTTACCGCTAATGGTGCTGAAATTTAACCCCGAGCCACACTCGGGTATACCGTCAGGGAGACTACACGTGAAAGAGGTGATTTGGATGAAATGCGCTGTTCACACATACCAGAAGCCATAGGCGTTTACACCAGTATGGCCACATACAGCCATTTACTTTGAATGGGCAGCTGTACATAGTTACATAGTCTGGTTGAAAAAAGTCCATCTAGTTCAACCAATAAAAGGGAAAACCATTTTTTTTTTATATTCCCTGGATCAACTTTACCTCTAAATATTAGTATCCAGTTATATTATGTACATTTAGGAAAGAATCCAGGCCTTTTTTAAAGTAATCTACTGACCTGGACATAACCAGCTCCTTAAGAAGTCTATTCCACATTTTCACAGCTCCTTACTGTGAAGAAGCCTTTCCGTATTTGGAGATTAAATTAAATTCTTCCAGACATAGAGTGCCCCCTTGTCCTCTGTGATGACCTTAACATGAATAACTCAACACCAAGTTCACTATATGGACAACCTATGTATTTACATATGTTGATCATATTCCTCCTTACTCTCCTCTTCTCAAGAGAGAATAAATTCAGTTCCTCTAGCCTTTCCTCATAGCTGAGCTCCTCCATGCCTCTTATCAGTTTGGTTGCCCTTCTCTCCAGTTCCCTAATATCCTTTTTGGGAACTGGTTACCCAAAACTGAACTGCATATTCCAGATGCGGTCTTACTAATGATTTATACAGGGTCAAACTGATATCTCTCTGGAGTCCATACCTCTTTTAATACAAGAAATCTCCTCGCTTTAGAAACTGCAGCTTGGTATTGCTTGCTGGTATTAAAGAAGAACTTCAGTCTGCTCAAATAATTTGTAATAAAAACAGATTTGCCATTCTGAAGCTTCCCTCCAACCACTTTGCATATTATTTTAAATATACTGTGATTCTGTACTTGCCACAGATGCTGCAGAAATCTTCCTCCTCTAAGTCTGGCTGCTACCATTTTAACTGTGGGCAGCTGAAGCTGCTGCCTGTTCACTTCCTGGATTTACACAGACACACAGAGGCACACCTCCAGCTCTGCAGCCCTCATTGGCCCTCTTATGACTCCTCCCCCCTCCCTTCCTGACACTCTCTCCTGAGAGTGAGAGCTATGTACGATGTCATAAGCCTAGGCTAAAGACCAGACAAAGAGGAAGAGGGCTGTATAAGGTATTTACTGGCAGAATAAAAGTGTTTTACTATCCAAAGTTAAAACAACAAGGGCAGAAGATTTAATAGATGGAAAGTTGAAAAAATGACTGAAGGTCCACTTTAAGCTTATGATCTACCAGAACACCCAGAATCCTATGGATTCCCCCAGTTGTATTCCCCCTAGTGTGTATGATGCATGCATATTCTTAACCCCCAAGTGCATAACTTTACATTCATCAACATTATGCCTCATTTGCCACATAGTTACCCAGTTAAACAGTGCATTGAGGTTGGCTTGTAAGTTGGAGACATTCTGTAAGGACGTTATTCTACTGCATAGCTTGGTGTCATCTGCAAAGACTGAAATGGTACTTTTTATCCCAGACCCAATATAATTTATAAAGCTATTAAAAAGTAAGGGTCCCAGCACTGAACCTTGAGGTACACCACTAATAACCTTAGACCAGTCAGAGTATGAATCACTAACCCCTGCTCTCTGAATTCAGTCTTTTAATTGTAAATAATTTTTATTTTGTAAGTAAAAAGAACATGTCATCCAGAACAGAAACAAAATCGGCATATATACCGTATACTTATTAATCGAATACAGACTAATATCAAGAGATGAGTATAGTAAACTTTCCCAAACAAGGACAGATACAAGAAGGCCATACATGAAGCATAAGTCTATGCACTATATAGAAGCTTAGTTAGGGCTGGGAGATTTTCTTAAAAAAAAAAAAAATCTTCGATTCTCTTAAAAAAAACTCGATTCACGATTCGAATCGAGTTTTTTTTTTTTGGAAACCGCGCCGGTCCCGAGGCGCTGCGGGCATGAGCTTTTAGGCGAGGCCGCGGCTTCGGCCTAGTCCGTGGCGTCCGGCCTAGCGGACTAGGCCGAATCCGCGGCCTCACCTAAAAACTCCTTGCCCGCAGCTCTTCAGGCCCGGCTCGGTGTCCGCGCCGGTCCGGAGGCGCTGCGGGCATGAGTTTTTAGGCGAGGCCGCGGCTTCGGCCTAGTCCGCGGCGTCTGTCCGTAGCCGTGGACTAGGCCGAAGCCGCGGTCTCGCCTAAAAACTCATGCCCGCAGCGCCTCGGGACCGGCGTGGTGAAAAAAAAAAAAACTCTAAAAAAATCAATTTGCTTAAATTTTGAATCAATTTGACCTCTCAACTCGATTCAAGATTTAAATCGATTTTTTTCCCAGCCCTAAGCTTAGTAGGGCATTAAAGAGTCTTGGTAAGTGGCAGTATCTGTGAGACAAGCCACATAGGTGTGAGTCTATCCTCAAACCCGGGGCCGACCGGCATACCACCCCAATGGGATCATACTGTGGAATCCCCTGACCGAGGCTTCCGACCCCTCGGCTCATCACAATAACCAACCTCTGACTGTCTCTAGCCCCCTTCATTCTATAACCAAACTGTGGTTTTTGCACACCAGCAGCCTGGCTGCTGCCATGCCTTTCTATTTAGTGTCAACCATTAAGTCTGTATCAAAAGAAAAGAAATAAAAATTAGAGCATAAAAAAAAGATTTAATAATGTGAGAAATCAAAAAAACAGAAAAAGGAGGACTGCCTACTGACGTTCAAGGGAACAAGGGAACATTACAAAAATTGGCCCAAGGCTCCCAGATGGCAGAGAACATTACATTTTTGTCACTTATTTTTGCTACAATTTGTTCCTGCGCCATAATCCACGACACCTTCCTCTTAAAGCCCTTAAACGAGACGCTAGGTTTTTTCCAGGACTTTGCTAGAGAGAATTTAGCTAATAGGATAAAGAACATTAATTTCTGTGAAGCTTTAGGAACATTCCTTACCCTTCCATTAAGCAACGCAACGGAGGGGTCAGGAGCGATTGTTTGCTGCAAGCCAGTACTGATTGTGCGAAAAACTTTCCCCCAAAATGATCTGATTCGAGGACAGGACCACCATATGTGCAACATAGTACCTTCCAGCTCGCATCCCCTAAAACATAGGGAGGATGACCCCGGAAAGATGACCGAGATGCGAGCAGGAACATAATACCACCGTGTTTATTACTTTAGCGCTGGATTCTATTAAAGAGATGTTTAGTATACCTTTAAAGGATCTTTCGAACCTGCAAGACCAGTCCTGCGACATCCATGAGTTGTCTAAGTCCTCCTCCCAGGCCCGAGCATAACCAGGCTTATCTGAAGAGAATTTTAAAGCGGTGTAAATTAATGATATTCCTCCCCTCTGGACTTCAGTGTTGGAGCACCAATTTTCAAAGGGAGTCAAAACGGGATTCTTTTGGTGGGGTTTCCAGATTGAGTGTAGAAAATGGCTGATTTGGGAAAATCTGAAGAACTCCGATTCTGGCATGTCTAATTCGTTCCTACAGTCAACGTGATCGGACCGTTTGGGGAGAGGAAATGACCAATCCTATATAATCCTTTATTCGTCCACCATTTAAAGGCCTTAATTACCATTCCCGGCTGGAACTCTGGGTTATGAAAAAGGTGCTCTAGTGGTCTGATAGGTGAAATGAGGTTACGATGTGAGAAGAGCTTCGTACATATGGCTATAGAATGAGAGAGGGTGGGGGACAAAATTGCCGGCCTAACCTTAGGATCACACCAGAGAAGGTAGTCTATAGTGTTCCGTGGGGTGGCCCATCTTTCCATCGAAAACCAACTTGGTTTAGGGCCTTTCACGAGGGCCATCGATATTTGGGAAAGTTGAGCCGCCTGATAATAATGCCATAAGTTCGGTAGACCGAGACCACCCTGGCTTTTTAAACGGTAAAGTAAGCTGGAAGGGCATCTGTACCCATTACGGTTCCAGATAAAGAGGACAATCTCAGATTGAAATTTGAGAAGGGTCTTTTTCTTAATCGGGAGGGAGCAAAAGAGATATAGCAGGCGTGGGAGAGGAGTCATTTTGACAGCATGAAACCAAGTAATATAGAGAAGATCATCCGCATAGAGCGTACATTTATGTTCTTTGTCTCCACATTTAACCCCCTTAACATCTGGGTTTGATCTGATTGCCACAGCCAGTGACTCAATTACTATCGCGAATAGGAGAGGGGAGAGTGGGCAGCCCTGTCTGGTTCCCCTGCCAATAGGAAACTGTTCTGAGTACCTCCCCATAAGACGTACCTGAGTCGAGTAAAGGGATTTAATGTTTTTCAGAAAAAAGGGGCCAAATCCCCACCTTTGCAATATATCAGACAGGTATTCCCAATCAACAGAGTCAAAAGCTTTATGTAAGTTTATGGAGAGGAGAAAGCCCTGCTGTTTGGAGCCCTCATCCCAGCCAGACCCCAGCAGGGAGATGACATCTATGGTTCTACGTATTTGATCTGGTCCCTGTCTGCCAGGGATGAAGCCCACCTGATCATTATGAATATATTTAGATATAAAGCACACCAGCCTGTTAGCTAAAATTCTAGTCAGGATTTTGATATCATTATTTATGAGTGAAATAGGCCTGTAGTTACCAAGCTTGCTTGAATCATTCCCCGGCTTCGGGATAATCGAGATATATGCAGAATTAAAATCAGGTCCCAGGAGGGCTCCATCCCTGAGGGAGCTGAAAAATCTGGTTAGGTGTGGTGCTAGATTGGGGGCAAATTTTTTATAATATCCGGTGGAAAGGCCATCTGGACCCGGGGCTGAACCAGTTTTAAGAGAACTGATCGTATCCAACACCTCTACTGAAATCGAATCCTCCAATATGTCCCTATGTTCTTTAGACAAAGAAGGGATAGGCAAATCTTTGAGGAAACGGTCCCGTTGTGGTTGTGAAGGGGACTCAGAGGGTTTATACAGGTTAGCATAAAATTGAGAGAAAGCTTCCATAATTTTTTGGGGATTTTGAGTCAGGTCTCCAGATAGTGTCTTGATCTTGGGGAACGCTAAAGAGCGTTGTTTGGGGTTAAGTTTGGCTGCAAGTCTGGAACCCATCCGGTCTGTTTGATAATAAAACTTTGCCCCCGTCCATCTTAAGTGTTTCTCAGCTGCTGAGGTCAGAGCTAGGTTAAGAGTGATCTTAGATTTGTCAAGGGTCTCTAGAGAGTCGGAGGTGGGTAGCCTCTTGTGGGCCCTGGCGGCTGCTATGTATTCTGAGGTGAGTTTGATAATGTCTGCTTTGTGGGCCGCTCTAAGATGTGATGATAAGTTAATAATGTGTCCCCTAATAACCGATTTGTGGGCTGCCCATACGGTGGAGGGGGAAACATCTGCCATTTGGTTAATTTGGAAGTAATCTTTTATGGCCTTAGCTATATCCAGACAGTTTATAGGATCACTGAGGAGGGACTCCTGTAATCTCCAGCGAGGAGGGCCCTTAGAGGGACCTACTTTCTGGGCCAATACCAGGACCATGGCGTGGTCTGACAGCGGGGAATCAACAATCTTAGGGCAAGTGGAATGGTGCGCGCACGGGTAAAGATGTGATCTATCCTGGCGAAAGAGTTGTGGGGAGCCGAAAAGTGAGTATAATCTTTTTTATGTGGATTCGTTTCCCTCCAGATATCGACCAGACCTTCATCAAATAGGAGAGCTGCTATTCTGGTGCTCTGTTTGGATGGGCGTTTAGGTTTAGATGCCCCGTTAGCAAGTCTATCAAGTGCGGAGTCGAAGGCAATGTTCGAGTCCCCGCCTATAAATATAGTACCTTTGAGGTGTGCTTGTAGTTTTTTAAGCAGCAGGTCAAAAAACTTTCTTTGTCCTCTGTTTGGTGCGTAATAAGACACGAACGTATAGAGTTCGCCATCGATGTAGCCCGAAACTAATAGGAAGCGCCCCTGGGGGTCGACTATCTTCTCTGGCTGCAAAACATTCAGATGCTTGGCGAAGCAAATTGCCACCCCCTTGGTTTTGTTTTGCGCTGAGGCCAAGAATTGAGGATAGTGCTGGTGAAGAAAGGACGGCTTGTAACTCACTGGGAAATGCGTCTCTTGTAGTAACAGGACATCAGTATGCATAGTATGATAGGACTGAAAGATCTTTCTACATTTAATTGGGGAATTTAAGCCCTGTGTGTTGTGTGATATAATTCTAAGAGGAAGTTTCCGATCCTTAAAGCTAGCCATAGTCCAGAGGGGAGGAAGCCATCATTCCACAACACCGCTTACCTTCTCCTGATGAGCATAAATCGTACCGAAGCCTTGTTGGAGAGGCGTGATGTCCATTGGATCCTGGGATGAGGAGCCAGAGAAGTTCCATGATTGCGGAAGAACCCATACTGGAGAGCATAAGGAAAGAAAGGGAGGGGGAAGGAAGAGCAAAGAGAGGAAAAAAGAAAAATGCAATTAAAGATTTGAAGTGCGTGAAGAATAACAATGAAATATTCAACATATCAGCTAAGTGTACTGAGGAAGTTGGGAACACCAACCCCACCCAGCCCAAAGAGTAGGAAGGACTGTCGTTCCTACCCTTGCGGCCACTGAGGCCTGTGCCTCCCCCAGACAGGGAGGTCAATGTAGATCCCAGGGGAGCCAAGGCACTCCTGGGGTCTGGTAACAGCGCACTGGGACCTCTTCGGCCCCAGTTCCTCGTTAAAGCTAACCGAAGACCACAGTCGGGTCTATAATAAACCAATGACAGAGCGTATAGTGAGAGTAAGAACTCTATGTAAAATAACCGTTAGTAACTTAAGTTACAGAGATAACCTTCAATCAGAAGTATAAACTTGCCCCTTATATATAAAATAGAAGGCTGAGCCCATCGTAGCTCGGGAGAGGGTGGGAGTCCCCGGATCAGGACCGCCCCCCCCCAGGGAACCCCAGGGGAAAGGCAACCCCCTCAGGGGACTTTCTGACAAAACCCCCCCCCACCCCTCCCGGACCCATTAAAAAAGAAACTGAGTAACCAAAACCATTCCCTGTATTGTTAACTATCCATGCAACCTCATGGTGAACAAAATAAAAATAAAAAAGGCCCTAAAAAGGGGGGGCCAAAACCCAGCCATGAGATGTCCCGGGACCAGTGGAACAAAAAGGGGCAAAAACTTTCTTCAATGGGTCCAAAGTCAGGCGTCAGTCACCCTTGGGAATCTTAGAACCAAAAAAAAAAGGATAGAGTCACGTGGGGAAGTTTTCTTTTGACCTCTTGGTGCTTTGTTTGAGCCAGGATGGTTGGAGAGGGCTTGCTGGAGGGGGTCTTTTAGTGGAAGAAGAGTTACCCCTGCTTGCTTGTGTAGCAGTAGGATCTTGAGGGATGAGGCCTAGCTGGAGAAGAAGCCTTTCGCCGTCCGCGGAGGAGAAGCTGCAATTTCTGCTCTTATACGTGAAGTTTAGCCGCAACGGGAAAGACCATCTGTAAGGAATCTCTTTCTCTTGTAGGAGCCTGCAGTAAAGGTTTTAGTGCCCTCCTCTTCTGTACCGTGTAGGGGGACAGATCTGCAAAGATCTGAATTTTGTGGCCAAGAACCATTAAGTCATTCAGATTTTTGGCTTTCCTCATGACTTCCTCCTTAATAGAGTAGTAGTGGGGCTTCACTATTATGTCCCTTGGTAGTCCATCTTTACGGAGAGGTTGCAGAGCTCTGTGGGCCCTATCGAGCTCTAGACGGTGCTCCGGAATCTCAGGGACTAGATCTTTAATGAGGGCTTTGATGACAGAATGAACCTCTTTTTCAGCTTCCGGGACCCCCCTAACTCTGAAGTTATATCGTCTCGATCTGTTCTCCAGATCATCGATCTTTGCAAAAGCTGTCTCAAGTTGATCCTGCATGTCTTGCAGCCGTGCAGTATTTTGATTGATCCTAGCCCCAGCTTGATCTGCTTTTTTCTCCATATTGTCTAGTCTGAGCCCAAACTGATGCATGTCAGCATGTATGGAGGATGTAATATGTGCTGCGTTTTGTGCCAGGCTTTTGGAAAGAAGCTGAGCAAAGGCCTACATCATGGAGGGAAAGTCAGTGGGGATGGGTGAGGCTTCCTGTGCCTCACTGACAGACAGCAAAAGGCCTGTATGTGGATCCATCATGGGAGTGGATGGAAGGCCTGCTTGCAGGCTGAAAAGGAGGGACTCAGTGGATGCAGGTGAATGGGCCTGCGGTAGTGGGGAGCCCCCCATACCTGGTGATTGCAGTGGATCACAGTCCTGTTCAGCGATAGACTCCTGCTGCTGCGGCCACGCTGTGTCTCAGAGGAGCGGCGGCCATCTTGGCATAAGTGAGCGGCCCAGGCGCGGCCGTCATCTGGCTTGATAGGCTTCGTTTGGCCATACCCGTCAGCATCGGTCGATTCCTGGGGCGTGTTGTGCACCCGGGGGAGCCGTTATCAGGTTGCGGTTATCGCTCTGTCAGCGCTGGAGGAACGAACGGGGCCGGAGCGGAGCTTCAGAGGCTAGTGGCCATCTTGGAAGCGTCCGCGCATGCGCTCTTGAATTCAGTCTTTTTGCCAGTTTGCTATCCATTTACAAACTGATTTTTCCAGGCCTGTAGGCTTTACCTTACACATTAGCCCTGTGTGGGGAACGGTGTCAGATGCTTTTGAAAAATCCACGTATACCACGTTTTTTGTCTAAGGATTTACTTACCACCTCATAGCACCTGTGAGGAGCCCCTGTGATCCCCTAGACATGGGAAAACGGAGGGGAATTTATTCTAGAGGACTTGCAGCCTCTAGATGTCTTTGTGAATTCGACCTTAGGAGTAAAGCAGGCCAAAGATCATACGATTTTTATCTCTTGCAACAACGGGTGAGGGTGTGTTCACAGGGAGCCTTCCCTGCCAGGAGAACACAATGATTACTGCTAGTGGCTATAGCTGCTGGCAATAATCACATGCTAAAAATTCGACATGCTGGTTGTACCCAAGTCTATTGATGGATTGACTTGGGTACAATCAACCTGCCAATAAACGGACCAAATCTCAGCTGGTCCTTACTGAACCGGCCGAGAATCGATCCATCTATGGATGGCTTAAGAAACTTCTTTACTTGCATAAAGAGAATTCTCTGCCAAGAGTGGTCTGGGTGTAAAATCTACATTGCTGCATAGTTCAGTTGCTACATCTAGATACTTTAAGATAAAGCTCAAGTTTTGTTGTTGTGATGCCCATGATACTGTAGTGTCAAAGTGACTGTGTTTGTGGAAAGTAGTTATAAAATATATCAATATATAAAAATAAATATAAATATATACATCCTGTATATTAATACTACTTGGCACAAAAAGGTTGGATCCAAGGTGAAGATCGCTGTGCGCTTTGATGTATACAAATCTACTACATACCTGGCAGCCAGGAGTTTGTTTGCATCCCAGTGCTCCTGTCGCTGTAATGGCTACATTGGTGAAAGGATTAAAGGTAAACTTCAGTCAGATATTGCAAATGTAGCCTTGAAAGACATAAAGGGAACACAGTGAGGGGAATCTATCCAAATTGGAGCAGCCAAAATCCGCAGCAACTGTGCAAGGCAACCAAGCAGCTTCTATCGTTTTTTTATTCAAACTTTGAAAATTAAATATAAAACTAATTAGCTGCCATGCACAGCTGCGCCAGATGCTGTCTGCTCCAGTTTTGAAAAATTGTCCCTCCCCCCAATGTACCTGTCCAGGTCTGTTTTGCGTCCAGTCATAGCTGGGGTGCATTAGACGACGCCACTGCATAAAATCACCTTGTTACCATCAGGTGTTTAGGAACACCAAATGTTGACATTTGCAGGCCCAAGCTATCTTTCTTGTCTGCTTTTATCTCCACATGGTCGCTCTCTAACTGATAGAGGGCAAGTTTCACAGTACAGAATCATGTGATTTGGGACTTGTGGAAAGCAGAGGCACGTGACAGCATAAAGGTTTCTCAATGGGAAGAATTCCCTTTTATTCCTCCTTCTGGTCACAACTCACAATTGTGGATTTTCCCTCACTTTCAGGCTGGGTTCACCTATGCAAATTGGATGCTGGTGTCTCCACATCCAATTCGCATGACGGGAGACACTGACTGTCTCTCAATGGAGCCGGTTCACACATCTCTGGGGCGGCCGCAGAGTGCACAGCAGAAGACTCCTGTGCATCTTTGGCTCCGTTTCAGGTCCGAATTCGGGCAAAAATTTGGACCTGATTCACACCTGAAACGGAGAACAGAGGCTCAACGGACCTCCCCCTGCTGCAAAGCCGTGGCCGCAGCTAGCATGAACCCGGCCTTAGTCCTGATAACTGGACACTAGGACAATAGGAGATGGTGAATTCTCTCTGCAGTGGCAATGACAGAAATAAAAACCTTTACAGGGGTCCTAACCCCTCACCACTGTATCCAAAACAAAAAGTGTGTTTTTGGATTTAGATACATTTTAAATAATACTTGTTTTTAAAGACTGAATCTGCTTTTTGTGCTTCATGTCAGAATTGTTTTCACAAAGAAATTTGTGTGAATAAATGAAGGATAAAGGAATCACTGTGGTTCCAGCTGTGTTTTTGCATTAATGTACTTTATCTTTCTTTTTTTTTTTTTTTTTTTTTTTTTTCACATTTTGCCATGTTTTGTCTTTGTGTGGTAAGACCCTTTTGCCTTTGTGCTTTTATGTTTGTCCTTATGTTTCAATCATACATTTACCTGTTTTCTGCAGATCTCTTCATGTCTTCTCTGCAAAGTGGACACTAATAATGGTGAACAGTCCAAAAACCTCAACCAATTAGAGAGGGTACTTCTTTTTAAGAGCCTAAAGGTCTTGCCTATATTCCTCCTATGTACAGTGTGCTACTAAAACACAGGAATCCTGTAATTTGTGTAGCCTGTTTGCTTTTCTTTCATTCTCAGTCTAACCTATTAGCATGGCTTTTTGATGGATGCATGAGGCATAAGGGGCTTTGCTGTGTTGAGATTTCTGCACTCGTGATCTAGAAAGTTACTTCCTAACTTGTGCTTCTGGAATGAAGTTGCTAACCTGAAATAGGTAAATCTACCCTGTTTCCATTTGTATGTAACTGCAGCAGTACATAGATTGGTATTAGCGAACAGTCAAGTGTGCATATGGTTTATGAAGTGGTAAAATTAAGTGCACAAAACAGAAATTTTGAGAAATCCTGTCCATTTATTTAGAATTTGTCTCTCCATTGTAATAACTTTTCTCTTTAGTTTATGGAAGTATAGAATGTAATTCTCAGCGAGAAGGGTCCCATTTACAGATGTGCTCTTTGCCAGGTACTGAGCTTGCCGCATGTAAAGGTTAAACACCATGAGAAATCGAACGGTCTGTTTTCCCCATAATCTTAAGTTCAAATATGCATCCTTTAGTGATATAGAGGTCAACCGGAGGATCCTCAGCAGGTTGGCAGACCAGGAAATCAACACCTTTTTGGTATCTGTAGGACCTTCATCCAAAGGTTTCTCTTCTACAGAGATCAGTGGTAGAGGAATATAATCCCCCCAGGTCCTCTTCTATGTGTGTGTTATGCTGGCCAGCAGAAAAGTCCAGTTGAGTTCCAACAAGTGGATCTTTTCTTTGTTTAGAGGGCTTGTAAAAAAAGGCATTAAAACATAAAGGTATTTAAAACGATCCTATTTATAGATCAGTATTTTATCATTACATGTGTTATTAGCACAAGGCTTAACAAGTGCAGCAGTTGGTGAATTTTGTCACTTGTGCCCAGCTGCAGTTGCCTTGTGCCTAATAGGTCTGTGAACTGCTCTGGAGTCACCGTTGGATATTGTGACCACTGGTGTCAGTACATTTTCCAAATGATTTACACATTCCTGAGACTGCATAATCTTTTTTCAGATGCATTCAAAGTACAGAGCATTGCTAATGTGGACTGATAGCTTTGGTCACAAATATCCATGTTACCTGCTGCAGGTTCATGTGGTAAGTTTTTCTGTTTTGATGCCAGCTGTTGGCACAGATGTTTAGTAAACCTAGGAAAATTTTCTTTGCTGTGTTCCCAGATGATGGATGTGGGAGCCATTGGCTGTCACTGCTATCAATCAAAACCAGGGAGCTGGTCTGAGTTCCACTGTATGTGTCACTAGACGCAGAATGCAAGGCTCAGGAGCAAGCCCGCAAGAGTGCCCCCATAGAAGGTGGCTTTTTTTTTGGGAGACTCCCGCTGGAGGTGGGGGCGCCAAGAAAAGGCGGTTCGGGGCCACTGAGCAATTCTATTGCACAGAGCAGGTAAGTATAAACCTGTTTAATTTTGAAAAAATGACATTAAAGAATTCTGGTTTAAATCGTGATATGGGCTGATGTGAAGATAATTGTGTACCAATTATTTTCGAGTGCCAGATTCTGGTATCATTGGTATGCGTATTGCCACCTCTCTGACCCTCCTAATTTAAATCATGCATAATTGCAAATGCTACTTGATGGCTATTAGCTTTCATCGATCTACAAAAGCTGTCTCTGAGCACTCATAAAGATCTGGCCTCACTTTCCAGAAACACCTTAAGCTAAGCCTCACTTGCCTCTATCCCACTTTTCAATAGGAGCACTCCAGTTGCCAACAAAAACATTCTCATTTGATGTAACAGTGGTTGGTTGGAACTTTATTTCAGGGGGTGAAGATCCTTTTTTGACTGTTTGAGCATGTGGTGCCTGGAATACACCGTACAGGATTACTGACAGCTGATTCATGAAGCATGACAGAAGGAAGGGAAACATATTACATACAGTATAGTAATTTCAGTGACTATTCACAAGTTAACATCACAAAGTACTGTACAAGTTAGTCTTTTTAAACAGGACTTATTTATGAAAAATAGGAAACTGTCTACTTCTGTGGATACATTTTTCCTTTCAAAGACCAGTCATTTTTCATCATTAAAGCAAATAAGTACTGAAGAAATATGGATGCTGTCATTGCTAGCCTCCCTTTCTGGATATACTTTTTTGCCAGACTGTAATGCTGATCCAATAGCTTAAGCGTCTAGAACAATCATGGCCACCTTACATTAGGAAGCCTCAAGTGTGGTCCCTGTCATTGCCAAAGAGCCACACATAATAGTCAATGTAATTCTACAACTGTCAGACTGTAGACCTGCAACAGCAGAGAATCAAAGACTACAAGGTCACAGGAAATGGTCAGATATTATGGGCATGCTACAGGAGAGCGGGGGATTTGCTTAAGGAGATAATTTTAGATTGGAGAAACCACTGCCTAAAGTAGAATAAACTGGATGATTAGAACATCTGTCTAGTTTTTATCACTTTCCCCATGAGGGAGAGTTATGCCGCGTACACACGGTCAGACTTTTCAGCTACAAAAGTCCGACAGCCCGTCCGACAGACTTTCGATGGACTTTTGGCGGACTTTCAACAGACTTTCTAATGACCGGACTTGCCTACACACGATCACACCAAAGTCCGACAGATTCGTATGTGATGACATACACCGGACTAAAATAAGGAAGTTGATAGCCAGTAGCCAATAGCTGCCCTAGCGTGGGTTTTTGTCCCTCGGACTAGCATACAGACGAGCGGATTTCTGGGTCCGGCGGAGTTACAACATAAAGATTTGAAGCATGTTCCAAATCTAAAGTCCGTCAGATTTGCGACTGGAAAAGTCAGTTGAAGGTCCAGTGAAGCCCACACACTATCGGATTGTCGCATTTGGTCCGTCGGCGTCCATCGGACAAGTCCGGTCAAAGTCCGACCGCGTGTACGCGGCATTATAACCTCTGTCAGGTTTACCTTCATCATCGAAAGTGAAAGTAAAAAAAAAAAAACACCTCAAATTATGGATTGTCCCCAAAACAATAATAAGGGGGAAATCTTCCATTGGGGACACTCGTTCTGGTCACACTCAGGGATTCCCTTACTTTTGAGGAATTTCCTTTCGCTTACTGTTAGGCTATGGGACAGAATGTGAAGAGAAATATCCCCAATGGGGCACAGATTGAAAAAAAAAAAATCCAACCAGGGTTATAACCCTCCCTTACTCAAAAAAAAAAAAAAAAAAAAGTGTTGCCTTTAGTTCTACTTTAACAAATACATGCTCCCTATACCCTGCCTAAAAATATTTGTGCCACATTATAGATTTCCCCTAGTGTGATCCATTATAAAAGGAGAAAAAAAATTAGAAGAAGGAAAATAGAGAAAAGGGATGGAGCACACAGAAATGAGCAAGATGGTTTTCAAGAAAGAAGTCATCCCATTGAACTACAAGAAACAAGGCTAAGTAATATATTTTTCCCTCACCAGATACAGACTGTCTGCAGGGGCCCCAAGGGCCACACAATAAGTGTCGAAGGGCTGCAGGTTGGGCATCAGAGGCCCAGAATAACTAAGTAGATTTCGTCTGATTTGGTGACTTTCAAACAACTAGTATTTTTTAAGGATGGCAATGGGAGCATTCATATTTCCCTTTTTAAAACCCTGGAAATTCGGTCACTATGGGCATTTCCGCTTCTTTGGAAAACCTTTCACCTCTATAAAATAAGCCATTGTGTATCATGCGCACACAGCAGCAGAGCATTTTAGAGGAGCTTAAAGGATAACTCTAGCCTTTGAGCATAAAGCTTAATGTGCTCTCACATGCAAAATATTAAATAGAATGCCAAACCTCAACATCAACTTTTTCTTTTTCTGATTCTTTACGAACAGGCATACAGTACAGGAGACATACAAGGCAACTTATCTAAAGGCATTACTTCTTTAGCGTAATCTCAATGAAAACAGTAGAACAAATAAATGTTTAGTATGTTAAGGTATAGGTCACATGATATAGCCAATCCTTGCGAAGGAACTAGATAAGCCAAAGTTGGCAGAGGCCTAAACTGAAGTTCTCTCCAACTGTATTGCTTGTTTTTACTATTATGAATACAATCCCAATTCCAAAAACATGGATGCTGTGAAAAACCTACTTAAAAACAGAAGGCATTGATTTGCAAATCTCATAAACCCATATTTTATTCACAATCGAAAAAAGAAAACATATCAAACATTGAAACTGAAAAAATGTATAGTTTAAAAAAAAAAAGGTAATTTTGAAATTGACAGCAACACATCTCCAAAAAGTTGGGACAAGGCAACAAAAAAGCTGACAAAGTGCTACTAAGAAGGAAGAGCTGGAAGAACATTTTGCAACTAATTAGGTTAATTGGCAACAGGTCAGTAATATGACTGGGTGTAAAAAGAGCATTTTAGAGAGTCAGTGTCTCAGACATAAAGCTGTGCAGAGGTTTACAAGTCTGTGAAAACTGCATCTAAAAATTGTTGTACAATTTCATAATGTTCCTCGGTGTAATATTGCAAAGACTTTAACCACTTGCTTACTGGGCTCCTAAACCCCCCTCCTGCCCAGATCAATTTTAAGCTTTTAGCGCCGTCACTCTTTGAACGACAATTATGTGGTTATACATCACTGTACCCAAATGAAATTTTTATCATTTTTTTCCCCCCACAAATAGAGCTTTCTTTTGGTGGTATTTGATCACCTCCTGGGTTTTTTATTTTTTTGTTAAAAAAAATTGAAGACCGATATTTAAAAAAAAAAAACAAAAAAACAAAACCGTTTTATACTTTGTTAATAAATTTTGCAAACAGGTCATTTTTCTCCTTCATTGATGTACGCTGATGAGGCTACACTGATGGGCACCGATAGGCTGCTCTAATGGGCACTAATGGGTGGCACTGAAGGGCATTGATGGGTGGCACTGATGGCTGGCACTGATGGGTGGCAGTGATGGGCACTGATGGGTGGCAGTGATGAGCACTGATCGGCACTGGTAGGCAGCACTGCTAGGTGGCACTTAGGCACTGATTGGCACCACTGGTGGGCATTGATAGGTGGCACTGATTGCTGGCACTTACTACTGTGGGCACTGATTTGTGGCACTGGCAGGCGGTACTTTTGGGCACATATGTGGCAGCTTCGCCTCTTCCTCTTCAGGACCGATGTCCCTTCAAACAGAAGCTGGCGATCGGCTTTTTTTCTTCTCACGCTGTCAGCGTGAGAAGAAGAAAAAACTATTACCGTTCTTCTGTTTACATCATGTGATCAGCTGTCATTGGCTTACAGCTGATCACGTGGTAAGGGGCCGGGACCGGACCCTTATTCGGATCTGTGATTACCCGAGTCTCATTAACTCGGGTGATCACAGCGCACGGCCCGTGCCCCCTTCAGGGGGGCATGGCCAGCTTGCAAAGGGGAGGACGTCTATTGACGGCCTCCCGGCAAAGCAGATCCCTGCTGTAGCCATCATTCGGCTATAGCCTGGATCTGAACACGTTAAATATATCATCATTTACAGTACATATCAAAATATTCAGAGAATATGGACAAATCGCTGTGCGCAAGGGAGAAGGCCAAAACACAGTATTGGATGCCTATGATCTTTGTGTACTCAGACAGCACTGCATCAAAAAGAGGCATAATTCCCTGATGGACATCACTACATGGGCTCAGGTATATTTCCAAAAATCACTGTCTCAGCAGCCGCTCAGCTGTTATTACAAGCAGAGGGACGGGACAACCCCCGCCACTCACCTGGGCTCTTCCGTCCCATCGGGAGGGCCGCACAACCAACCGGCACATCCGCCGGCTGGCCGAAGACCCGCTCAAAGCCGATACTTTGTTCGTGGCTCGGATCTAGTAACCCGGAAGCGATGTCATGACATTACTTCCCGGATTACTGGTATCTCAAAGGTGCCAGTTTAAAAAAATAATAGAAAGTAATTAAAAAATGCCTCCATAAGGAGTACCTGTCACAAGGAATGTTTACATTCCTTGTGACAGCAATAACTGTGATTAAAAAAAAAAAAGAAAAAAGTGTACATTTTTTTTTTTTTTTTTTTTAAATGTACAGAATATCGATTGACCATATCGGCCTGAGAGGTGGCCGAAATATCGGTATCGTATCGGTACCGTAAAAATATTGGTCGATCCCTAAAAACCCATATCTGAACAAGACCCAGAAATGCTGCCTTCTTCTCTGGGCCAAAGCTCATTTAAAATAGTCTGTTGCAAAGTGGAAAACTGTTATGTGGTCAAATTGACCATGGGCTCTGCATCCTCTGGACTATAGAGGAGAGGATTGTCTTGGCTTATCAGCGCTTAGATCAAAACCCTGCATCTTTAATGATATGGAGGTGCGTTGGTACATATGGAATGGGCAGCTTTCACATCTGGAAAGGCACCATCAATGCTGAAAGTTTTATATATCCAGGTTTTAGAGCAGCATATGCTCTCATCCAGATGGCGTCCTTTTCTAAACCGCATACTGCATCTATGACAACAGTATGGCTTTGTAATGGAGTCCAGGTATTTAACTGACCTGCCTGCAGTCCAGACCTTTCACAAATTGAAAATATTTGGCGCATCTTGAAGTGAAAATTGTGACTAGGGAGACCCAGGACAGCTGAACAGTTATAATCCTATATCAGGCAGGAATGGGACAACATTTATCTCCCAAAACTCCAGCGACTGGGCTCAATTCCCAGATGTTTACGAAGTGTTTAAAGAGGGGATGCTATGCCATGGTAGACATGGTCATGTTTACATGAGATGTGTTGCTGCCATCAATTTTAAAGTTACCCTATTTTTTCCTAACTACTTGCCGACCGCTGCGCGCCGATATACGTCGGCACAATGGCAACGGTGGGCAAATGGGCGTACCTGTACATCCCCTTTAAGAGTCGGGGATAGTAGGCCCGAGTACAGCGTGACCGTGCCTGCGGGACCGGCGGACTCTTATGTAAACAAGGCACTTCCACGTTCTGGCTAGTGCCATGACAGATCACCGCTCCCTGTCATGTGACTTGAAGCCCACCCCCCCACCCCACAGTTAGAATCACTCCCTAGGACACACTTAACCCCTTCATCGCCCCCTAGTGGTTAGCCCCTTCACTGCCAGTGTCATTTACACAGTAATTCAATGCATTTTTATAGCACTGATCGTTGTATAAATGACAATGGTCCCAAAATAGTGTCAAAATTGTCCAATGTGTCTGCCATAATGTCGCAGTCCCGATAAAAATCGCAGATCGCCGCCATTACTACTAAAAAAAATTTTTAAATAAAAATGCCGTAAAACTATCCCCTATTTTGTAGACGCTATAACTTTTGCGCAAACCAATCAATAAACGCTTATTGCGATTTTTTTTTTTTTTTTTTTTTAAACCAAAAATATGTAGAAGAATACATATCGGCCTAAACTGAGGAAGAAAAATTTTTTATATATATTTTTAGGGGATATTTATTATAGCAAAAAGTAAAAAATATTGCTTTTTTTTCAAAATTGTCGCTCTTTTTTCTGTTTATAGTGCAAAAAATTAAAACCGCAGAAGTGATCAAATACCACCAAAATAAAGCTCTATTTGTGGGGAAAAAAAGGACTTCAATCTTGTTTGGGTACAACGTTGCACGACCGCGCAATTGTCAGTTAAAGCGACCCAGTGCTGAATCGCAAAAAAGTGCTCTGGTCAGGAAGGGGGTAAAATCTTCCGGGGCTGAAGTGGTTAAAATGCTACATTTTTTGGTTTAAATATTTGATAAGTTTTCTATTGTGAATAAAATATGGTTTTATGAGATTTGCATAGCATTGTATTCTATCTTTATGTAGATTTTACACAGGGTCCCAACTTTTTTGGAATTGGGGTTGTAAAATAAAAGGGTTAAGAAAATGAAAGGGATGAGCGAGAGAGTATTAGATTAGATTTATCTGTAATCTGTTGTGTCAGTATGTTACTCCTGCCCATCAAGAAGGTGCGTTCCTTTATCTGTGAAGGTAAACTGATGCCTGTAAAACCAGGTCTTAATAAACCCATCTGATCTGTTTGGGCATATGTTAAATCCTCCATTCTATTAATCTCTTCCACTTTGGTTAGCCATAGTTGAATTGAGAAAGGTGCGTTTACTTTCCAGCATGCTGGCATACAAATGTTGGCCGCATTCAAAAGATGCAGCAGAATTGATTTCCTTTAGATTTTGGTAGGTATCCGGTTGTTATAAAGGAGGAAAAAGGATCCCATGGGATGCTGCAGTCAGGGAAACGCTTTGAAATGTGTATTCCCTGTCAGAATTCTGTGAGCTTGGAGCAGGACCAAAAATTTGCAACAATGTGGCCTTGACCACACCTCCAATAACTGTCTCATACTGTGGACATCGTTCTATGTGTCAGAGCTGGAGTGTATTTTAAATTGTTCACCTGTATGCTAGTACTTACTGAGGTTATCAACAAGGGAAGATATATTTTTTTCAATTGTTCTGTCGGGAAGGTCACAGTCAGTGCAATCTGTGATCCAATCTGGGGTGTCATTATCTTTACATTGACACCCGCAGCGGTTCACAGATGTCGGCGTGAACCGTCTGCAATTCAGGTGCAATGCGGGAACCCGTACAGGATTCGCAGAGTTTCATGCATCACACTAGTGTGAACCTAGCCTCAAATTATTTTAACAGGCGGTTAAAATTTATGGCTGGCGTGCCAGAGGTGAAAAAATAACAAAGGTAGTCGATAAGGACCCGTGGGGGAAGATGATGATATGATTAACAGACAATCTGAGGTACCACAGAAGTGAGAGGCATTATAGAGGTTAGCCATCAGTAAGTTCTGGTAAGAGGGGGTTTGTTAGGCTGGGGCTAAAATCTGGGTTTCCTTTAATGGGAGACATCTGAGAAGGGGCCGGAGGAAGATGAAATCGTTTGATTACCTTATGAATTAAGGTAACTGTTGAATTTTTAGTCTGGTGAATGTTTAAATCATGTGGCAAAGAGTTGGGGCACCAAGGAAGGGATTCCTGTGATATAGTTTTCAAAGGTGACCCAGGGCTTGCTGGATTTGTGTCTGTTCCAGGCAATCATTCTGACCAGATTACACCCCTGATGGAAGGTGGGTAAATCTGGAAGAGCAATTCTTCTGTATGTTTTGGGTCTTATGAGATATTGGAATCCTTTTTAAAGTCCGCATTTGCTGCCCACTGGTAGCTCTTCATTGTCCTGGGAACTCAGATTTTTGCTGAGCTTTACCTTGCCCGTCATCTCTTTGCAGGCCTTTCAGAAACGCCAATTCTTTTTTCTGGCATTCTATTTAATGTTTTATATAAGATTTACCAACAACTGTGCTGTATTGGGGCCCTGCATAAACAATCCATTCAATTTGTATCCAGTCAGGTAGGCCATTAAATCTGGTAAATTTGAAGAAGATAGTACAATTTGTAAGGGTGTAGATTCACAAGTACCCATTATTATTTTTAACATTTTAGAAAAAAATTGTAGTATTCCAAATTTACTGTGCTTTATTGCTGTGCTGTTTTATGTAACAGAGAGAATTTGTGTTTTTAAATTGTCACATTGGTTATTTTACATGAACCTGACAAATACTGTATTGGCGTATAACACGCACTTTTTCTCCCCCTATAATCGGGTGCAAATAGCGTGTGCGTGTTATACACCAATACTTCAATTTTAGCTGCCTCGGAGGAGACAGGGAGGGGGGCGGGACGAGCGCCATCAGATTACATACAGTGAGAAGCTCCTGTTTACTTGGCAGCCTCTGTAATAAGAAGTCCTGTCTCCTGGGCCGCCATTGGACCACTGTTCGTCTATCATAGGAGATTCTCACTGTATGTAAATTGTCGATGCTCGTCCCGCCCCCTCCCTGTCACCTCTAGGCTGCAGAGGGGCATAGATCAGGCTGCACTGATGGCAATGGTGAGGCTGTTGCATTGATGGCACTTGTGAGGCTGCAGATGGGCATTGATCAGGCTGCATTGATGGCAATGGTGAGGCTGCAGATTTTGCTTCAAAGTTCCTTATTTAAAATGTTTAAGTTTTTTTCCTGAAACTTCCCTCTTAAAATGAATGTGTGTGTTATACACCTGTGTGTGTTATACACCTGTGTGTGTTATACACCTGTGTGTGTTATACACCTGTGCGTGTTATACACCTGTGCGTGTTATACACCTGTGCGTGTTATATGCCAATAAATCTGGTATATACATATGAACCGAATAACCCCTAGAAGTAGAACCAAAGGTGCATGCATTTATCTTGTCAGAAAAACTTTGTACACTGGGAATCTCCTAAACCCAGGTATGCGGTGCATACAATCTTTGACTTGACAATGTTTTAGGTTGCTTAAAGCGTTCACCTCTGTAAAGCTGACCTAACACCATACCCTCTCCCTCCCCCCACTCAACTTAACCTTACATGATCCTGAGCTGTCAAGACACCTGCAGCTCCACCAGTTCAGAGATTTGAAATCCCCACTGCTTTCTTTTCGCTCTGTCCAGCGCATACCAGACAGATTCTAATTGTTCAGCACCGTCGCATGGACGGCGCTGACCAATCAGAATCCATCTGGTCTGTACTGGCAGAGCTGGATGGAGAGAACGGAAAGCAGCGGGGCTCTCAAATCCACAAACCAACGGACCAGTTTGTGGGAGCCTTGACAGCTCAGGATCGCATGAGATTAATACAGTGGGGGCAGAGGAGTGGGGAGGGGGTCCGCTGGTAAGTCACCAATACAGATTTTCTGAATAGGTAAACTAACACTTTATTAAATTTAAATCTTTTCTCATTACAGGCACTCTTTAAGTCAGTATTTGACTCCTTTTCCCCTCCAATTATTCTACATATGAGTTCATGGGAAGTTAAATCAGCCCTTTAAAGCCTATTCTATTGACATGAGAGGTATTTAGATAATCAAAGACAGTTAAGGGGTTGAGGAGGCAGACAACATGTTTGTTAGAATGTTCCTGTAAATAGAAGTGTCATGTTTAAGAACTAGTTTAACCTTGTGTGCCTTGATGCTGTTTGCTTGTTGTTCTGGCGACAGAGCAAAGATAGCACATCAAAGTGTTGGATAGGACAGGTCTAACTGTTGAGCATTTGAAAGCATTTACAATAAACCAAGTTATTTTACAGTCTTTACAGTGAAATATGCACAGTTTAACAACAAATAGATGGGCAGTGCTTTAAATAGGCCTATACTCAAATGGGTACAAATACAGAGAAATACTAGAGCTGAGTTACTTACCTTTCCAGGTTCCCTCTAGTGCTGGCTGCATACCCAAAAGCATAGACATTTGGTCATATGTTCTCTTAAGGAGGGATAAAGATTCAGACCAGATAATTTTCCACTTCAACAGAGATGATGTGACCGTTTTGTGAGTGATGTGATGCGAGTTTTGAAAAGTTTTACAGCAGGAAAGGTGACTCTTTGGTTATTCACCTTAGTTTTAAGTTGTCATATAAATGTTGAGCTACGTTAAGAGATCTACCCCTAAACCTTCATTTAGGAAACAAGGGCAGTGCCAAACTACCTGCCTTTCTATGCAGGATATTTTTTTTTTTCAAGACTCGCATGCATGAACTATTGTCCTTATGTAATCTTTTTATAGCTTTTATATAGGAGCAATACCCAGTTAATCGTGATCCAATTCAACAAAACATATAAAGCCCAAAAAGTCTTAATATAGCAAACATGTTAATGCTTTGTACCTGGTAGTGTTTTCAGCCTCTGATGTTTTTTTTTTTTTTTTTTTTTTTTTTTTAAATTCACCCCGCTTGGCTTTTTACCTATTTTGTTACATTACAGCCTTTAGTTCAATGTTTTTTTAAATTGAATTATATGTGATGGATCAGAACACAATAGTCTAAGTTGGTGAAGTAAAATTAGAAAAATATATACATAAAACACTTTTTCAGAAATAAAAAAAATTATTGGCATGTGCGTATGTATTCACCCCCTTTTGTTATGAAGCCCATAAAAAGCTTTGGTGCAACCAATTGCCTTCAGAAGTCACATAATTAGTGAAATGATGTCCACCTGTGTGCAATCTAAGTGTCCACATGATCTGTCATTACATATACACACCTTTTTGAAAGGCCGCAGAGGCTGCAACACCTAAGCAAGAGGCACCACTAACCAAACACTGCCATGAAGACTAAGGGACAATGTTGTTGAGAAGTAAAAAAAAAAAAAAAAAAATATCCAAATCTATGATGATCCCTAGGAGCACCATCAAATCCATCATAACCAAATGGAAAGAACATGGCACAACAGCAAACCTGCCAAGAGACGGCTGCACACCAAAACTCACGGACCGGGCAAGGAGGGCATTAATCAGAGAGGCAGCACAGAGACCTAAGGTAACCCTGGAGGAGCTGCAGGGTTCCACAGCAGAAACTGGAGTATCTGTAAATAGCACGACAATAAGCCGTATGCTCCACATAGAGTTGGGCTTTATGGCAGACTGGCCAGAAAAAAGCCATTACTTTCAGCAAAAAACAAAATGGCACGTTTTAAATTTGCAAAATGGCATGTGGGAGACTCCCAAAATGTATGGAGGAAGGTGCTCTGGTCTGATGAGAGTAAAATTTAACTTTTTGGCCATCAAAGAAAACGCTGTCTGGTGCAAATCCAACACATCACATCACCCAAAGAACACCATCCCCACAGTGAAACATGGTGGTGGCAGCATCATGCTGTGGGGATGTTTTTCAGCAGTCGGGACTGGGATACTGGTCAGAGTTGAGGAAAAGATGGATAGTGCTAAATACAGGGATATTCTTGAGCAAAACCTGTACCACTCTGTGTGTGATTTAAGGCTAGGACGGAGGTTCACATTCCAGCAGGACAATGACCCCAAACACACTGCTAAAGCAACACTTTAGTAGTTTAAGGGGAAACATGTAAATGTGTTGGAATGGCCTAGTAAAAGCCCAGACCTCAATCCAATAGAAAATCTGTGGTCAGACTTAAAGATTGCTGTTCACAAGTGCAAACCATCCAACTTGAAGAAGCTGGAGCAGTTTTGCAAGGAGGAATGGGCAAAAATCCCAGTGGTAAGATGTGGCATGCTCATAGAGACTTATCCAAAGTGACTTGGAGCTGTGATAGCCGGAAAAGGGCGCTTTACAAAGTATTGACTTTCGGGGGTGAATAGTTATGCACATTGACTCTTTCTGTTGTTTTGTCCTATTTCTTGTTTGCTTCACAATAATAATAAAAAAAAATCTTCCAAGTTGTGAGCATGTTCTGTAAATTAAATGATGCCAATCCTCAAACGATCCATGTTAATTTCAGGTTGTGAGGCAACAAAACACGAAAAATGCCAAGGGGGGTGAATACTTTTGCAGGGCACTGTATCTAGAGGTATTAAAGAGGGAATAAAGGACTTGGTGACTTATGGTCTAGATCATGAACATAACTAAGATAGTTCTAGATCCCAATGTATTGTCGTCAGCTTATCATAAGTATACTTTGGAATAATGTTTTAACATTAAAACGCTAACATTTAAATACATTTGGAACCATGGATCACCCTATTTAAAAGGCAAGATCACAGGAGAGCTTTTCATGCCACCAGTGCTTATATTAGATTCACTGTATGAATATTCCTCATGTAACTGATGGTCATTGAATATTGGTGTGAATGAGAAGACCTCTACTCTATTGAGCATGAAGCATTTTTTTTTTTTTTTTCATCCTTTTCTTTTTGAGAAAAGATTCTCTTGTATAACAGAATTGCAGCCTTGAAATCTCAGGCTTATGAAAAGCTCTCATGTGACCCTAGCTGAAGCGTGCATGTTATTGTGCCCTTACCTTCACGTCTTGATGTGTCAACCAGTCCCCTGTCTGCAATCCGAATGTATAGCTGTAGGCACTTTAATTGAATTACTAATTATGGCTCGTGCCATTTTTCCTTGAGGCTTACAATATCTTTTGGAAAAACAAACGGGTTCAGGTAAGGAGGACTGTAAATCTCCGTCTCCCCTCCCTCATAACAATTTCTCTACCCCTTTGTGAATTTCTGTACCACTTCTTGCTGCATTGTTTGTTTATTTTGTCATGTTTATAAGTAATGTATAACGTTTTCATATCTGCAGTAAAAAAGTGTATCTGGTATTTTCACCTAATGGATGCAGTTAATGATTTGAATCCGTATCCATGAGAATTAAACCTGTTGCTCAATATACATAATAATGTATGATTTTACACTTCTTTATTTTTTTTATTTTTTTTTTTACTGTTCAGTGTTTTTCTAGTTTTAACATGTAAGTGCACTTTTAGGAGTTTTAACTTCCCCCTATCCCCCACTTCCCTTGTCATCCTAATTTCTCTTGCACATTACTTCACATTACCCAACTTTCTCTTGGCTATACTCTACTTTGCAGGCAACAGCTTCACTTTTCTCTTCTCCATACTCCAGCTCTGTACTTAGCTCTTAGAAATAAGACATACAGTTTTACTTGATTTCATGCACGCTGATTCCGATTAAAAAAAGCACAGGGGCACAGTTTTTGAAGTATTGGGTTGGAGTATGGAAGATAAAATGCTGGAGCAGTGGCCTGTGTGACACGGTCTGGACCTGGGCAGGCTGTGAAGTAGGATCATTATGTCTAAAAAGAATGAGAATACAATTGGGTATGGTGATGGCCCTTGAAAATACTCATACATATTAAGAGGGATTGAACTCTGGAAAATGTACCTTTTAGAAAGACAAGTAAGAGGGCAAAGAACTAGTCACCAATATTGCCTATGGTCTCCCTGTAGCTAATGTTTTACCCAGCACTGATTTACCATGCCTTGTGCTACACTATATATCTGTGGGGAGACGCCAATCTCGGTTGAGACGGGGCTTTGACTCATGTTGGACGAAGCCTCCAGTAAGGCACACAGTAAACAGCACAACAGTGACATCACTACTCTCACTCCAAATTACCCTAGCCATCATAGGCAGCTGTGCCTTTGATTTCCCACTGCAAATGTACAACTTCTAAACTGTAGGCACAGGAGTGCCTAGGCACACACTTGCATACTAGAAAGTGTGCTATTTTTCAGGAGAAGTTCAAGACAAAAGCTGCATTTTCTTCAAGGCACTGCTTGGGCACAGTTAACATTTCTAAATATTCCCTAGTACACAGTGATTTTTTTTTTCTTTCCTTTCAGTAAATAATGTGATGTATAAAT
This sequence comes from Aquarana catesbeiana, assembly GCF_042186555.1. NCBI lineage: Eukaryota > Metazoa > Chordata > Amphibia > Anura > Ranidae > Aquarana > Aquarana catesbeiana. The sequence continues at coordinate 159,257,397 of NC_133331.1, read as the reverse complement.
CACATGTATGCGGAAGTTAACTATTAAGAGAGATGTATGTATATATGTGTGTGTGTGTGTGTGTGTATATAATAGTTTTTTTTTTTTTTAATATCATACTTGCCTAGGTGGATTCAGCATTGATTCCCCGCCGGCTCTAAGGCTGTCGGTTATCGCTCTCTGCTCTGCCCCTCCAGTGCTCACTGGAGCATCGGGCCAGGGAGGGGATAGAGCGGCTGGTTCAGTCTCCCAGCGGTCTCCCATATGGTTGCGATCTTTAACCATCCTGAAGTGACTGTGTGACATCAGCCAACAGCGCTCTTTAGCCCGCTGACGGCTGAAACCGGGTCACGGGAGTGCAAAACTAATTGCACTTCTGTGAGCCCCAGAACAAATACAGCCAAACAAGCTTTGGCTGTACTTCTCCTTTTAAAGTAAATGGCATGGCTCTCTTAAATCAGATGACTGTAGTGCATTCTGGGTAGTTTTCACAATGCTAGGATTTTTTTTTTAAGCACAGGGGGTATGGCATATTGCAGTAAGTTGTCTGCTTACTTTGATATGTATCTTTTTAAATAATGACCACTTTTGTGCACTTGTGAAAATGCAGGTGTGAAGGAACCGTACAACTGTAGCACAGAGCATGGTCCATGCATGGATCCAAACATACAAGTTGTTTGCATCAATGAATGTAACTTCTCATGCATAAAAGTGATAGCAGTGACTCCCTGGTAATACCCAAAAAGGGCTTTCAGATGGTCAGATAATTTTTGACATCCAGAGCGCTGTATGATCTTTTTGGATAAAGTGTGGGGTAGAAAATGGCAACGTTTACCTTTCTTATTTATGGCACTGGATAATTTACCACTTTTCCCAAGTCATCCTGCAGGATGGTCACATGAGAGGCTCCTCTCCTTACAAGGGACACAAGCACAGAGATCCTTACTGGTTACCACTCCTCAGTTCTAGTGTTCCCTGTGCTCTTGCAATCATGTAGCACATAATCATATGTGTAGTTATCATAAGCATGCTACCAGAGGCAGAAGAGTCATAATCAGTTATGTGTTAAATGAACAACATGATTACATTAGCCAGAACATCATGTTGCTATGTGCAGTGAGGTGCCATGCTGCAAGCCCTAGAGAGTAATGTCATGCAACTAAAGTATTTGTTGCATGATTTTACTGTGGGCTTTACCCATAGAGGCGGTAAAGCTTTGTTTTGTAGAGACAGAAGTGCTATGTTACCAAAGACAAAATTGCCCTAATTAGCATTGTACTAGTCTTGAAAAATATCCCACTTGTATTTTGTGCGCATGTTGAATGACAATAGCTACAGACTGAGCGCTAACCTGCAGCTGTCAAAATAATCATTCTCTGCCCCTGCACCCCTTCCATCACCTGCATCCTAAAATCTATAACTAAATAATAATCAACCAGATTCTCTCCTTAAAGCAGCAGTACTTTCTCATAAGCAATGCATGTACTATAAGACTGTCACCCAAGTCTAGCTGGAATTGTCTACCTGCTGAGCAGATAGAAGGAAATTGCACACTGCTGCTGTCATGATGCAAGAAGTGGTTTGCACAATTCTTTACATGCATTTGTGGCGTTAGCCACATCAATGAGGGTGTAAACATGCTCCAAGGTTTCTGCTTCCTATTGTCCATTTGGAACTTGGTAACATTGAACAGTTGTCTAGTTTGTCTTTGCCAAACCCGGACCCTGAAGTAGCACTTACTCTTGGTAAAGTTTGTGCTGGTGATACTTGCTAAAGTTGGCTAACACTGATATAACCTCCTCCAAGGTGATTGGTGTACAATTTTGTTTTGAGGATAGGTTTATTGGATAAGACCGTGCAGAGGCATATACAGCTTTTTATATTGGAACTTGAAAACATCAGTGCAATACGTAAGATTGAGAAATTCAGGCTTCAGTTGGGGACAGCAATCACTTTTAGGGGCCCCAGGACCTGTTTTTGTTCCTTGCAACGAGGTAGTAGTAATGTAGTGAAGCCTTTAATGTATTTCCAATTTCATGTGTTTTTAATTGAGTGAAACTCACCAGTGTGTTTTACTTTTTACTGTGAAAACTTTTCCAGTGGTTTTGGTGGAGAGAGTGGAAATAAATTTCTGAATATACTGTTTTCCCTACACAACTAAGCTCCACTGCTCTGATGGTTTCACAATGAGGGCTTTCTACTACTATCTTGCTACAGTACCGTATTTTTTTGGATCTCCAATAGAAAATTGTTGGAGGCATCCATTACTTTTCTTCTACATATTTTCAGCCATTTAGAATTTTGGTTATAGTTTGACCAGAATGGATGTCCTATGATATGGGTACCTTTGTTCTTTCTGAAGCCTCGTACTCTGAATTTTGGAGCCTTTGTAGTCGAAGGTTTTTATTTGTCACTGCATGGTACTGTAATGTTCTCCAGTAAGTTTATTCAATCAAGCTGCTGCTTAAAAATAACACAATAGAGGTTCAATTTATGACAGTTGGTCTGAGAACTATGAACGACACACAGTTGCATATTACTAGTTCTCTACTATAAGGTTAATGAATGTTCTCATGGCAAGGAGCATTTTACATTCAGACCTACTGCAATTACAAAGGGGTTACCTCTTTCTAAACCTAAATTAGTAGTGCTGTACACAGGTCTCTTTAGAACCTACACAAATGGTAGGTAATGTAGTCTGTATAGTGCATATCATTTTCTCAAAGCCATTTAGGACTCCTTCCTTATCCAGGCATTTTAAAGGATCATTCATGGTTCACAAATCAGAAATGGACCTCATGTTTTTGTAAATGTTTCTGCCAGTGGATGGTTTCAATACTAATTGCTCTTGTGTGTTGTAATTTTATTTTAGTTATCTTGTGTTGTATTCTGCTGCATGGTTAGTGGCAATACAACTTTTGATTCTAACTTTGGTATAAACGAATAAAATCCTAATAAACCTTATAATGACTGTTTTTTTCTTTTTCTGATTGTTCTACACTGCCACTTTGACGTGTGGGATGTGTTTTCTTAACAGTTAAAGATGAGAGCTGGAGGTACCAGTGAAACCTCAAAATGGAAGAAACAGAAGCGATCGCCACGACCACCTCGTCATTTGACCAAAGCAATGACTGGAGTTGATCCTCAGCAGCCTTTAATTAATGGCTCTTCAACAAATTCGGGTAAAATGAGTTTCTCCACCCATGCTTGATCCCACCCTCCATTTTTAAACTCTTGTTTCATAATTTTTTAGTCTTTTTTTTTTTTTTATTCATCAATTTGAATTTAAACCTACCCTTTACATTAAACTTGAGTTCCGGGACCCAAGCATACCCATAACTTTACCTACTCTCTAGTAATCTTTACCCCTTCCCGACGACCGTACGCAAATATGCAGCCTCAGCTTGAACGGGTTGTACCGGGTTGATGCTTCCAGCTGCAGGCATCACCCCGGTACATATTTTTAGAGCCATTGGTTGGCTTTCTTGGGATAACAGTCGATGTGGCTTAAAAGCTGCTAAAGCTGCTCGGCTGTTATCTCAAGCGGGGGGTGGTGGTGGCGGGGCGGGTAGGGGTGCGCATTGATCGAATCTAGTAACCCGGAAGCGATGTCATGACATCACGTCCGGTTTACAGAAGACTTAAAGGTGCCAAATTTAAAATAATGACAGTATTCAAAACAGCCAAACTTGGCGTTTTGAATTCTTTTATGAGCAAAGGAGAGATTTGGGGTCTTTATAGATAAAGAGTACCTGTCACTGCCTATTATTGTCACAAGGGATGCCTTCTGGCAGCAATAAAAGTGATGAGAATTTTTTTTTTTTTTTTAAAAGGGACGGTGTAAAAATAATTTTTTATAAAGCGCCCCATCCTTCCCTGCTCATGCACAGAAGCGAACACATACGTAAGTCGCGACCACAAATGTAAACTGTGTTCAAACCACACATGTGAAGTATCGCCACGATTGTTAGAGCAACGCAATAATTCTAGCACAAGACCTCCTCTGTCGCATTCCACGATTGTGGCGCAATTTTAAAGCGTGACATGTTCACGATCTATCTACATGGAGTAACATCGTCTTTCACATTATAAAAAAAAAAAAATTGGACTAACTTTACTCTTTAGTGTTTTTTCTTAATTTGTGAAAGTGTATTTTTCCCCAAAAAATTGTGTTTGAAAGACCGCTGCACAAATACTGTGTGACATAAAATATTGCAACGATTGCCATTTTATTCTCTAGGGTCTCTGCTAAAAAAATATATATAATGTTTGGGGACTCTAATTTTCTAGCAAAAAGCAAGATTTCCCTATGGTCTTATTTAAGTACATTACCTTTATCTGTAGGGCACTGTTTGAATAAAGATCAAATGTTTGCTTGTTCAGATACGTTGAAAAGTCAACAATTGCCGTGGGGTGTACTTAATTTTTCACATGACTGTATTAGACAAAACACAAATCACTCCTTGGTCCACTGAACGTTCAATTGATATTTAAGTCCTAAGAACATCTCTTGTGGCTCTCTTGTGGCTATCGGCATACTGCAAACAGCTCAAATATAGTCGACCTATCAAAAAAGCAGGTGTTGGTGACCGAGCAATAGGGACCCCAGAAACAGATCATTACTTTTCAGGGCCAAAACATTTACATTTCAGCATCTTTAACCCCTTCCTGCCTAAGCCTTTTTCTGACATTTTTTGCTTACAAGTTAAAAATCCATATTTTTAAAGGCTAAGTTCTCCTTTTAGAGGAAACAATAATAAATGCACATATTTTTGCAGGATAAAAATGTGCATTTATTATCTTTTACCTGAAAATCATTACACTTGTGATCAGTGGATCGCGGGTGCAATGTCAGGCACCTGCACACGCATCCTCCAGCTTTCTGCCCTGTACCTCCATGTGAGCTTTCAGTTAAAAAGCTTCAGGAAGTGTCAGTGGATTATGAGTGCTCTGATCAGTGCACTTTGAAGTCCATTGAGAACTACAAGTCCCTCTGCTGCAGTGGAAGATTGGACTTTTAGTTAATTTACAAATCTTTGTAAATGAATGTCACGGCTGTGCAGGCATGTTGACATGTTAACACAAATGTTAATGGCAAAGTGAACACCAGACCTTAGATGTATGAGATTCAAAAAAAGGCAGATTCCACCTACAGAAACACTAAGAAGGTTCTAATCATTGGCACCTAATCTGCAAGATTGGATTATAATTTCGTAGATTTGAAGTGGTGGTAGATGTAGAGATGTGCTTATTTTCCCCAGACAAAACTGCATCTTGGGTAATTGACATCATAAAAGTACATTATGTCAATTTTATTTGGCATTTATTAAAGAATATCTGTTTTTATCTGTAGGAAATATTTGAATCCATATCTAATGTTTGTATGTTGTTTCCATGGGTGTACATATTTTTTTTACAGGACTGTTCAGCACTGTACTGTCCGCTGCCATTTCAGAGATAACCAAAAAATTGACAGCTGCCATTGAACCGCACCCTTTGGTTTTCCACGTATATGAAAGAAAATTGCCATTTGGGACCTTCCCCCTCACTTTGTGTGGTTGACAGGAAGGAATATCCCCAGTGATAACAAATAGAAATAAGAATATATTACAGATATTTTCTAACCTGTACCTACTCCACCTAAAGGGGGAAACAAAAGACTGTTTTGGCTAATTCACTTTAAACAGTACTTAGGGGTATATACGGATTGTTTTGACTGTTACTGTAATTAGTCAATGTTTTCACTGAGAAATGGAAGGGCAGCACTAGGGCCCAGTCAGGCTTTGCTGCAGTGCAGTGTTGATTAAACACTGGCAAAATGCAGAAAGGAGGGCAAAGCGTAAAGAGGTTGTACTGCTTCATTGCTTTAGAGGTCTAAGTCCTGGGTATGCAGTCTGTCAGATCTGTATAGATTACTAAACTGGGTTAACTGAACTGAAAATATTTCAACAGGTAAAGCAATTTGCCACTAGCTGCTTGCCTGTAGTTCAGTTAAGTGATCCCATGTAAGAAAATTTTACAGATCTATAATTTTCTTGCAGTTGGTATTCCTTTCATTGAAGCATCCTCTCCAGATGCTACCTCCCCTGTCTCAGCTGGAAGCTCAGAGGCCACATCATCTGCTGTCAGCCCCATGACTGACAGTGCACTTGGATTTTCCTCCCAGACTACATCTAAAGAGGATCTATCTGAAATAGATAATGCAAACGTTGCAACACTACAGTCATCTGGAGTCTTGTATCTATCCGAACAACCAAACCCTGACGACCACAAGGTAGTGCTTTAATTTATTTGTAGAATAGTTCTATATTATATATTTTAAATGTTTTATTTCATGCATCAGATGGTGATTGCGGATTTTGTATTGCTGTTCAGTTCATTTATTTGGTTGGAATAATTTTAAAATGTTGGGTGGAGGACAAATGTACCTGGGTACAGTGTAAAATCCCATTCCCAGTTGGAGGATAATCATATCTTTGGCATGCTTTGTTAGTGAGACATATTCTGTGCAAAGTCCATGCAAGTAACTGTCCACTCCTATAATAGAAATCTAGATGAAAGTGAACCCTGAAATGTTAGTAAGCTAATGTCTGTATAGTTCACTCACTGTTCCCACAATTCTCAAGTTTTCATGAAAGGTGTAAGAAACGTAGTTGTCTTTGTGCTTAGTAATAGTAATGCAATGTACTGCAGTAGATGTAATTATACTCACTGTGCAGTATGCAATGACCTTTTGGCTCTAAAGCTGTATAGTATTAATATTATCTCTCTTATTTATGTTGCATTACTAGTACCCTGCACCAACTTATCAGAGCAAGTATGAAGATTAGGTGGGTCCCTAGGAAGGGTACCCATTTTGTCACTCCTAAATTTTGAAATGGGGCAAAACAATTTTTTAAGGGCATATTCCTATATGGGATATTAACTTTTTTTTCTCCCTCTTCTTACCCATTTGTATTGTTTTCCTTCCTGGATCAAAACTCTCATCAGTCCCATGTTTTTGATAATCCAAATTATCTCTCAAATATTTATTAATATTTAATTTCTAGTTTCTGTATCCAATTTAATGATAGTCTTGTAGCTTCTTAGATAAATCTTTGTACTCCAGATATTTTTTAAATTAGGTCAACCTTTGCTTAAACTCCTGTCATTTTCTAATCTAGATAATTTTTTCTTCCTCCTCTCTATCAATAACTCAAGTTTTCTTTCACAATGGTTAAAAAATGAAACCACTCTTGTTGTGGCCTGTTTATCATTACCATCATTGGGGCACACATCCCACCTCAAGCGTCTGGGGTTGAAGCCCTCTTTCTGTAATGTTGCTAGATCCCACCTTGTTCTAATTTTTTTGTCCATAACATGTCTTCGTTATGTAAATGTGCCCCCTAAAGCCTCTTATTAGCAATTCATGTCAAAATGGAAAAAAATAATGTGTGTTATTAACTCTAGTGCTGGGAAAATCAAATGGATCTATAGCAGCAGAATAAAATAAAGTACATTTTTTGAACTTAAACAAACCTCATATATCTCCCTCCTACACAGCAACTGTTTAGATATATTAATGCAGATATTCAAATAAACACAAAAAAAGAAAAACCGTGCTAAAATATATCTACCAGACTGTTAAATATATGTACTACATGTATCTAATCTTGCCTATAAAGTGCAGTTGCGAATAAAACTAAAAAAATTTGTGCAATCAAGTATATAAAATCTCCAAAAGTAATGCATGCACATTTCCTTCTCTGAAACATTCTGTATCACAAATCTATAACAATAGTGCAAAAAATGTCTGCCACACCTCCACAGTGAGAAGAAAAATCAACACACTCCATATGATTTGAAGCAAAGAATTAAATCCATTACACTTGATTCTTTTTCAGCTCCAATCAATGATCCACTCGGCTTCTGAATTTGACCTTCTAATTGAATAAGATGTTCAAACCGCACATGTTATGTTGTAATCAATTGGTATGCCTTGAATGCCCGGAGCAATCACAGCCTCCGCTTAGCTCTATCAACCTAAATAGGAAAGAAAAGGATTAAAGGGGTTCATAGGGCAACATGCTTATTATACGCATTAAAAGGCATGTAAAAGAATGCACTCACATAGTGCTGATTCTCAGCACTAGAAAAAAAATCACCCAAACGAGCAAGAAACGGTCCACTTTCTATCCAGGTCGCATGAGCGGCTTCTTGGAAATTACCCACTCAGTTTAGGCTCCACCCAACTAATTTCGTCACTAGAAGTCGTCAGGAGCTGTGTACTGATGTGCCATCTCATCCCAAGTACCCTATGTAATCACTTAATCTGAGCATATGTGAAAACATGCAAACAACTCACATCCCTAAAAGCTTAGGTTTTAAAGCTGAATTCCAGGAGTTCAGCAACTTTGCAAACAGTGCAAGCACACTCTGACTTAAGTCCAATTAGGTGCATGACTTGGTGCCTTGGAAAAGTCTTCATAACCCTTGAAATTTTCCACTTTTTGTTATGTTGCAATCAAAACCTAAATGTGTTTTATTGGGATTTTATGTGATGGACCAACATAAAGTGTCACATATTAGAAATGATAGAAGGCTTTGGCGCTGTTCCTATTTAGTTTCCTACCTCCATATAGGTTACTAGATTAAAATAAATTCTTAGGTGCACCGTGCATATATCAAATATTAAATACAAATTAACAATATGAATTCCCAAGTATACCGTGCATGTGTCAATTAAATTACTTGCATTGATTTTTATGTATTCTTTATGTTTCTTTATGTATTTCTTATGGGTTTTAAATCATTTTGAATTTAGTATGATTTTTAGCGTCATATAAAGCAAGCCGATTAATGTACAATAAACCTTTTATAGTGTGTGATAGATTTAACACCATATATCTGCAGTTGACACCAATAGGGAGATCTATTTACGGTCTCCATTGTCCACAAAAACACAGGCAAAATGGTCGCCGGACTATGCAATACAAACAATGGGGAGAATTGTTTAGGTCTCCATTGTCCACAAAAACATAGGCAAAATGGCCGCCGGTCTCATCAATAGGGAGATCTATTTACGGTCTCCATTGTCCACAAAAACACAGGCAAAATGGCCGCCGGACTATGCAATACAAACAATGGGGAGAATTGTTTACGGTCTCCATTGTCCACAAAAACATAGGCAAAATGGCCGCCGGTCTCATCAATAGGGAGATCTATTTACGGTCTCCATTGTCTACAAAAACACAGGCAAAATGGCCGCCGGACTATGCAATACAAACAATGGGGAGAATTGTTTACGGTCTCCATTGTCCACAAAAACATAGGCAAAATGGCCGCCGGTCTCCATGGTCCACAAAAACACAGGCAAAATGGCCGCCGGAGTATGCAATACAAATACACAGAGACAGGTAACTTGAACTACTGTCTAAAAATAGCTCAGGCAAAATGGCCACCAGTAGTCCCACTGCTATTAACACAGGAAGTCGGACTTCTGTCTGCAAAATACAAACAAAATGGCCGCGGACGAACTTCCGGTCCGCGGGAAAATGGATGCCAATTGAAAATTTAACAAGGGGACACCACACACTATATAAGGATGGGAAGACACAACACAGGTCACGCTCCCGTAGACGTCCTAACGACGAAACGCGTAGGGCGTGGCCTAATCTGTGCTTCCCAAACATCACCTCCTGTACCAGCGCTGAAGGATATTAATGACGGTTTTGACGTTTTTACCATTTCGCTTGATTTTTACCGTAAAAGTGTGAGTACCCTTTCATTTTGTGTAATAAAACTTTTTTAAAGCAATTTTACGCTATGGGCACTCCCTCTCTTTTTATATATGATATACCACGATCCTGAGCCCGCCAGCGATCGCTGTACAGTGGCGATAAAACTGTAACTGCCTACTACCCCCGCAGGGGTGAAGTGATCTGGTGAGTGGCTGCACTTTTAGAGCAAAGAGATATTATAAGTGAAGGATTATCACCACAGCACAAGAATATGACACAAGAGACTTACTAAAGAATTTTGAAGCACGTTTGCACTTTTATCTTGTCACTGTTGCCTTTTGGATTGCACCAGCACATTTGCACTTTATTTTGTTATTGTAATTTTCCTTAGGAACAGATTTCCTACACCCCTCCCCACCTCACTCCCTTCTCCCTTTCCCCCCCCCCCCTTTTCCTCCCCCCCCCCCCTCCCCCCCCCTTTCTTCCCTCCCTAGCAATATTACTATGTAAGCATTTAAGTTATGTCTATGTATCACCTATGATTGCACAATATTGCAACAGAATATTTAATTGACACATGCACGGTATACTTGGGAATTCATATTGTTAATTTGTATTTAATATTTGATATATGCACGGTGCACCTAAGAATTTATTTTAATCTAGTAACCTATATGGAGGTAGGAAACTAAATAGGAACAGCGCCAAACCCTTCTATCATTTCTAATATATCTCAGCTGTCCCCATTTTAGGGTGACTGCCTGTTGGGAGGCAGCAGTTCCAAACTTTACCAATTAAGTCTTTATGTCCACTGCGCGGGTTCACCATCCCTTTATAAAGTGTCACATAGTTATGAAGTAGAAAGTGAATGGTTTTCAAGGTTTTTTTTTTTTTTTTTTTTTTTTTTTTTTTTTACAAACAAATATCTGAAAAGTGTGGGGTGCATTTGTATTCTGCCCTCTCTACTCTGATACTCCTAAAATCTAGTGGAACCTTTTGTCTTCAGAAGTCACCTAATTAGTAAGTAGAGTCCACTTTTTCTAATTTTAATCTCATTATAAATACAGTTGTTCTGTGAAGCCCTCAGAGGTTTGTTAGAGAGACTTAGTGAGCAAATAACATCATGACCAAGGAACACACCAGACAGGTCAGGGATAAAATTGTGAAGAAGTTTAAAGCAGGGTTAGGTTATAAACAAACAAACAAAAAATATCCCAAGCTTTGAAAATTTCACAGAGCACTGTTTAATCCATCGTCCTGAAATGGAAAGAGTATGGCACAACTGCAAACCTGCCAAGACATGGCCGTCCACCTAAACTGACAAGCCTGGCAATGAGAGCATTAATCAGAGAAGCAGCCAAGAGGCCAATGGTATCATTGGAGGCACTGCAGAGATCCACAGCTCAGGTGGGAGAATCTGTCCACAGCACAACTATTAGTCGTGCACTCCACAAATCTGGCCTTTATGGAAGAGTGGCAAGCAGAAAGCCACTGTTGAAAGAAAGCCATAAGAGGTCCCATTTGCAGTTTGCGAGAAGCCATGTGAGGCTGTAAGGTATAAGGTGCTCCGGAACACTGCACACCACTCAGAACCCACCATCCCCACCATGAAACATGGTGGTGGCAGCTTCATGTTGTGGGGATGCTTTTCTTCAGCAGGGACGGGGAAGATGGTCATAGTTAATGGGGAAGATGGATGGAGCCAAATACAGGGCAATCCTAGAAGAAAGCCTGTCAGTCTGCAGAAGACTTGAGACTGAGGCGGAGGTTCATCTTTCAGCTGGACAATGACAAATATACAGCCAGAGCTACAATGGAGTGGTTTAGATCAAAGCATATTCGTGTGTTGGAACAGCCCAGTCAAAGTCCAGACCTAAATCCAATTGAGAATCTGTGGCAAAACTTGAAAAATGCTGTTCACAATCCTTCCTTTCTCTTTCCTTCTGTCTTTTTTCCTTGTTGCAAATTTTGTTGTTGATTCAGACTTGACGTCTGGATCTGCTTATTGTTTCGCAGCATGTAGAGATGTTACCCGTCTCATCCATACCTGCTCTAATTTACAGGCTACAAGTTTGTTTATTATTAAGCAATATATATTGTTGGATGTTTTTACATTTGTGACAGCTGCTGTCTATCTTCTTGACAATTTTAAAGTTCTCATATACCATGTTTTGTACCTTTTTTATTTTTTTTTTTTTTTTACATTTTTTTTTCACTAAAAATCTATTGAAAGTGAAAATTGCTGTTCAGACACTCTCCATCCAATCTGACAGAGCTTGAGCTATTTTGCAGAGAAGAATGGGCAACAATTTCTCTCTCTCTAGATGTGCAAAGTTGGTAGAGACATCCCCAAAAAGACTTGCAGCTGTAAATGCAGTGAATACAAATGCACGTGAGACTTTTCACATTTTATTTATAAAAAAAATTTGAATACCATTTATCATTTTCCTTTCACTTTACAATTATGTGCCACTTTGTGTTGGTCAATCACATAAAATATATTTACGTTTTTTGGTTGTAACATGACAAAATGTGGAAAATTTCAAAGGGTATGAATACTTTTTCAAGGCACTGTGTCTGTTATATGTGACCAGTTTATTGCACTCCCAGAGGGATACACTCCTGGCTGTGAGACGAGAGAAGCGCACAGAGCAGCTTTGCCTGCTCCTTTACTCTGCTGCCCTTTCACAGAAGCCCTTGTATTTTGTGAATGTTTTCACATAATACAAAGGCATCTGTAAATGTGTAGAAGGAGAGGCGGGCATAACTGCTCAAGCAACTCTGCTCTTGAAGGAGCTAAGACCACAGCGAGCTGCATCAGAGCTCCGGACAGTATCTTCCTGGACCAAAAACCTGTCAGATGTGAATAATAGAAGTCTGAGGCGGCAGGCACCTTGTTTGACCCAACTCATGTTATGCCTACAGTTTTTACAAAGCAGCTGAATTCCAGGAGTTCATCTTTAAAGATTAAGTTTAATTTCCCAAATAAACACCTTCCCTGAAAGCCCCTTCCTGACCATGAACAAGTGAAATTAGTACAGCATAAAACTCGTCTTTGTGTAGCCCTGATGTAGTCACAGACTTCCTGCAATTCCTGTGCCCAAACTGGAGCAATTGTAACTATGTATAAAATATCCATACCTGAAATTCTTTAACTGTTTAGGGAATGCTGTGAATGATACCTACCACAGGCTGTAAAGGATAGGAGAGTTTAGTTCCACTTCAATATTTTAAATTAATGTATATTTCAATGATGTCATGGAATTTCAATCTGATGCATACTATTGTAACCAATTTTCTTCTTGTTCTGTAAAGACTGAAGAATTACTAGGAAGGAAGATGCAATCTGCCTCTGTTGAATCCTTACCTGAAGTTCTAGACGATAGCTCCTCGCTGGCTGAACACTCAGACTCTGCCTCTGTACATGATATGGACTATGTCAACCCTCGTGGAGTTAGGTTTACACAGTCTTCACAGAAAGAAGGTGAGGGGTTGTCAAAAGGGCATATAGCATTTAGTCAGTATAGTCATACAGGTTATGATGGCCAAAATGCCTGAAATAGCTTTATGCATTTTGGAAAGAATTACTCTACAATTGCAAATATTTGCACTATACACCAGTGATTCACAATGTTCATTTGGCTTTTGAGGTATAGAGGAATGATTTGGCATGGCTCTGCCCACTGTCCTTAAATGAGGAATAATCCTCCTGTTGAGATATGATAGAATGGGATATGCAATGAAATGAGACATGTTATTACCTTTTTGTTTTAAGAATTCTTTACGGTGCTACACATTTCGTATTTATTAACACTAATTAGAATGTTTTGCTAGCTTTTTTTTATTATTTTATATACTACATAGCTAGGGGCAAACTTAACTTGCTGATTAGTAATGAAGTACAGTACTTAATTGCACTAAGGCTTTCCGGATGAAAGTTCGCAGTGTGTGACTCTCACCACATCCCACTACCTTCAGTTTTCCCCTCTGATTGTTATGTATGAGCTAGTGGTACAATGAAAAATCAGAACTGAATTGATGTGTGCTGTTGGATTTGCTTACTGTTACATTTTGTTTTTCTAGGAGTGGTTTTGGTTCCTTATGGATTACCCTGTATTCGTGAACTTTTTCGCTTTCTCATTTCACTTGCCAACCCCCATGATCGCCATAACTCCGAAGTGATGATGCACATGGGATTACAGCTGATTACCGTGGCATTGGAATCTGCCCCCATAGCAAATTATTCCTCACTTCTGGGGCTTGTGAAGGATGAGCTCTGTCGACATTTATTTCAGGTAGTAGATAGTGTGTCCTACAATCCCTAGAAGATGATGATGATCAACACCAGTGTCATTCAATATATGGCATATATAAAAGTGCCATATACCCTCGTGAAAGTGTTTTTTGCATTATTTGTTAACCCCTTGATTGAAGGTCAAAGGGAGTAAGTCTACATTTTAGTAAGCAGCATAATAAGACGAGAACATAAATTTACTTCTTCAAATTGAAAAAAAAACTCTTGGCCTCAACAGACTGCTGACAGTTAAGAAAACTGCTGGTAATCAGATTCATGCATGCCTGCTTTGGCTAGCTCCCCTCAATACACAATAACTAGACTCCCACACCAATGTGCCACCTGTTATTGACAGGTAACGCTGCCAGGTAGCATTTGTTGAACTTGACTCCCATAAAGTGTGTTTTAAAATTTAGCATTCAAAATCGACTACAAGTTTTTTTTTCTAAGTGTAGGTACTTGCAAATTGAAGTTTTCTAATTGCAGTTTGCAAATCATTGTTAAAGTAATTTGTTACAGACCACCTCCTCTGTCTAGAGCTGATATATAAAGCAGGAGTTCCTTTTGTGTGGTAGGGAATGAAACTGTAGACGAAGTTAATCACTTAACTAACTTAACTATACACCTTAATAGAATGTATATAGCTCCACTGATACTACTATTTTTGATCTTGGGGTGGGGGTGGGGGGGGGAAATGTGTAGAGGATTTATTTGGGGATAAAACATATTAATTTTTATTGTATGTAGATTAGAGCTGCACAATTAATCGTTAAAAAAATCAGGATCTCAATTCACCTCCCCTGACGATCTCTCCTGCAGAGGTTGCCGATTCTTTCATATAACAAGTGGAGAGACTATCTGCTCACTCAGCTGTCAAAAGAAAGCTTCCAGGCATACTGCCAAGTCTTTAACTTGATACATTTTAACTAAGCTTCCTTCTTAGATCAAAGTGAAAAAACTTCTGTGTAAATAAAAAAGCTGAGCAGTCTGCCAAGTTTTCAACAACGTGTAAATGCAGGAAGTTTAACCACTTTAAGGCTAAATCTTTTTCTGATACTTCTTTCTTACGTTAAAATCAGTATTTTTTGCTAGAAATTTACTTGGAACCCTCAAACATTATAAATATTTTAGCAGAGACCCTAGGGAATAAAATGGCAATTGCTGCAATATTTTATGTCACACTGTATTTGCCCAGCGGTCTTTCAAATGCAATTTTTTGGGAAAAAATACACTTCAATGAATTTAAAAAAAAAAAAAAAAATGAAACAGTAAAGTTAGCCCAGTTTTTTTTGTTTTGTTTAAGGGCTCTTTCACACGGACGATACGTATATCCGTTTTTCATCCTTCCGTTTTCGGATGAAAAACGGACATACATGTATCCCTATGGAATAGCGGATGTCAGCAGATGAATGTCCACTGACATCCAACATGCTCCGATCCGAAAAAGTGTAACGGAGGAAAACCCTACTTTTCCATCCGTGATCGGATCGGGTGACGTCGGACTCTACGGTCCGTCATCTTCCGATCCCCCATAGGGGAGAGCGGCACTCTGACAGGTCCGTCGCTGCACAGTGTGCAGCGACGGACCTGTCATCTTCCTGCTCAGCGGGGATCAGCGGAGCGATCCCCGCTGAGCAAGCGGATGTTCACGGGGCGGATCATCACTGATCCGCCCCGTGTGAAAGAGCCCTTTAATGTGAAAGATGATGTTACGCCGCGAGAATCGTGAGAGAATCGTGATCTATCTTCTAAGCAAAAAAATTGTGATTCTCATTTTAGTCAGAATCGTGCAGCTCTAATGTAGATGCAATAATTTTGCCATATATTATAGTATTTTTTTATACAAATGTTCAGCATTTTCTTTCATTAAATATTTGACATTCTTTCTTTAGCTGTTAAATGCAGAGCGATTGAACTTGTATGCAGCTTCCTTGCGAGCTTGCTTCCTTCTGTTTGAAGGCATGAGAGAACATCTAAAATTTCAGCTGGAGGTAAGACCTTTCAAAAGTGGGCTTTTCCTTAATGCATGCTTCTCATGAGTCAACATTACTAAGTAACTTTATTTTGAGTACAAAAGTGCCTTTTACTTACCATGAGTAGCAATCTATTGTTTGTTGTCGCAATAGCTTCATTATGTCCTTCCAGTAAGGAAGTGGGAGAAGTATAACTAGTTTTACTAACTGTTTTCATAGATGTACATAAAAAAGCTGATGGATATCATTACTGTGGAGAATCCAAAGATGCCATATGAAATGAAGGAGATGGCTCTGGAAGCCATTGTGCAACTTTGGAGGATACCTAGCTTTGTAACAGAGCTTTACATAAACTACGACTGTGATTTTTACTGCTCTAATCTCTTTGAGGATCTCACCAAGCTGCTCTCTAAGGTAGGTATAGCCTTTTTAATGATGGATCATTTCAATCTGAAATGAGTTCTTAATTTAATAGTGTGTGTATTGGAGTAAAGACACCTGTTGCTCATGTATGAGTATTGTTTAGTTCACATACATTAACTTATAGAAGTTACAACTCGCAGAATACATTGTTTACATCCTGCTCTATAAGGGTGAGTCTCAGTATCCCCAGAAGTAGCCAACACCTGTAACCTAGATCCTGGGACCCCTAATATAGGGTTTCCAGTCTGGATGGCGAGACCTTCTATGTGTTCACTAGGCCCCATATATCCATTTCAAACTTTGTTGGCTTGTGCACAATTAATGAAGTGATCTGCCAACAGAGGCTCTAACACATTCTGGTATCATCCATGGTAGAATCCTATTGTGACCTTATTGGTGTCTAAAGCCCAAAGCCCCTATTGCTGTTTCTGATTAGAATTCAGAATCCTCAGTCTACTCCTGAACTGTATTTGAAAAAATTCCATATGACTCAGAGTAGTAGTAGTGCACCAAAATAAAAATTTTGGTACCAGATTCAGGATGCACTTCAAAACCGAAATTGATGTTTTTTAAAAAAAAAAAAAAATATATATATATATATATATATATATATATATATATATATATATATATATATATATATATATATATATATATTTTATAAATAATTGTATTTGATATTTTAATTTAACCACTTCAGCCCCAGAAAATTTGGCTGCTCAATGACCAGGCCATTTTTTGCAATATGGCACTGCGTCGGTTTAACTGACAATTGCGCGGTCATGCGACGCTGTATCCAAACAAAATTGACATCCTTTTTCCCCCACAAATAGAGCTTTCTTTTGGTTGTATTTGTTCATCTCTGCGGTTTTTATTCTTTACACTTTAAACAAAAAAGCGACAATTTTGAAAAAAACATTATTTTGTACTTTTTGCTATAATAAATATCCCCAATTTTTTTTTTTTTTTTAAAAAGCAAATTTTTTTACTCAGTTTAGGCCGATATGTATTCTTCTACATATTTTTGGTAATAAAAATCGCAATAAGCATATATTTATTGGTTTGCACCAAAGTTATAGCGTCTATAAAATAGGGGATAGATTTATGGCATTTTTATTTATTTATTTATTTTTACTAGTAATGGCAGGACTGCGACATTATGGCAGACACTTTTGACACATTTTTGGGACCATTGACAATTAGCGATCAGTGCTATAAAAATGCACAGATTACTGTGTAAATGTCACTGGCAGGGAAGGGGTTAACACTAGGGGGGGCAATCAAGGTGATAACTGTGTTCCCTAGTGTTTTCTATCTGTAGTGTGATGGTACTCACTAGAGGAGATGACAAATCGCTGTTTCTAGCTAGTAGGAGCTCGCGATCTGCCTATCCTCACAGAACAGGGTTGTTTTGGGCAGTGTGCTGTTCCACCTGTTTTGTGGTGGATGGTTTACTGATCCTCTCATTGAAATTCAAGAGAAAAATTTTATGGCAAATACCACAATCTTCTTTTTACATACTATTCATTTAAATTTATGGCTAATCTCACCATGGAAAATACGTTAATATCGTGGTCCTATTTTGTTTTTACATATTAAGTGATTTTTGTTTTTCCAGAATGCCTTTCCAGTATCTGGCCAACTATATACCACTCACCTACTTTCACTAGAGGCTTTACTGACCGTCATTGACAGCACAGAAGCACATTGTCAGGCTAAGATTCTGAGTAACACTTCGCAACAGGATAAGAAAGAGATGGGCAAAACCACTGCAGATAATTCAGAGAAATCTCTAGAGTCTGTTAACGGTAAAATTAACATTGCTCCTAATGTTTATCTTCTATATTTTCGGAGTATGCGTTTCAGTTTTTAATTATACTTTGATTTTGGTTCAACGTAGCAATGTTTTTATTTCAGAGAGTGAACATGCTGTGGAAAGCACCACCATAATCACAAGTACTGAATCCAAGGGGGCTCCAACCAGTGGGCATTTAATGGCGGACAAAATGAGTCTTGGCATTCAGGAGGCAGAGGGTGCCTGTACTGGAGGTTAGCTATTTTAAGATTTTTAAACCTTTCTGAATACATTCTGTAGAAGATTTTTTTTGTCATGTGTGTAACAATCTTTTTATCTCTACGTATTGTTTGTTTACATAGTAACCTGTTTAAAAACTACTATATTCTATTTGAAATAGAACGCATACATTACTTTTTAAAGAATTCAATAAAAGCTGTCACTTAGCAAAGTCTTTTGACCAATTATTGTGCTTTTTTTCCTACATGGGATAGCAAAGGTGTTTTTTGTGAATATCTTCTTCATCCCTTAAAGTGCTATTAAAGCTTATTTTTTTCCCAATAAAATAAATAAGAGGTTATAGTTACCTGCTCTGTGCAATGGTATTGCACAGAGAGGTCCCTTACCTCCTGTTCTAATTTTTTTTTTTTTTTTGGAATGCATTAAGGTAAAAAATGGTTAATTTTTGCAAGATATCGGTGGCTATTGCAGGAGGACTGGAGAAATTTGTGTTTGAATTATTATGGAGCTAGGAAATTCAATCTTGGAATCAGACAGCATTTTTTAAGAGTGTTTAGTGTTTTTGTTTATAGTTTAAAATTGCAGAAAAAAAATCTCTCTCTCATCTATTGATGAATTTATTAATTTTTAGAATCCTTACACTGCATGTTAATACTACTGCCTACAGGAGAAATGGACACTGGCAGCAAAAAAATAAAACAAATTGGCCAGCGCCGGCACAGAGTGACCCCACTCCCCCTCCACTAGTATCCTCAGGAGAGCGGATGTGTTTTCTTTAGCTCTGTTAATCTCTGTTCAGTTAAGAGATTTTTCTGGAAAGCATAGGTGGTATGCGGCTCTGGTAAAACTTTTGAAAGACACTCTGTGGGCTCTGTCAGATTGTCAGGATCTTCTGTCTCAATGACCGTTTCCCCATCCTATTTTATTCGTTGGCTTTAACTGCATACCTTTTTGAAGCCTTGGTTTTTTTTTTGTGTCAGGGGCATCTGTGAATTTGTATTTCATAAAATGTGAACAGCTAGGAAAGCTGCTTCCTGTAAGGTTTATCATCAGACATGGAAGGCAGACTTCATCTAATGTGAGCCTTGGGATTTCTACCTTAGGAGTTTCTTTGTGGGGCAAAGTCTCTTCTTCCTGAAGCTGAGTCTGGACCAGTGTTTTGCTCTCCGCACTTTCAGGGGGCATGTATCTTCCAGGTCTATCCTTCAGATAGACCTTGCTTGATTTAGCTCCTCTGTTCATTCCCCTGTAACTCCATGGGATCTGACTCTAGTGGCCTTATCCTGCACGGAGCAGCTTCTTATTTTGCATAAGGACAAGGTGGCAGTGAGGCACAGGGCTGCATTCTTGTCTAAGGTGTTTTTTTTTGTTTGTTTTTCTGTCACCTCAACTAGAACATTGTTTTCCTGTCTCTGTCCAGCTCCATTTCACCAAAAGCATATTTTCCTCCATTGTCCAGATGTTATTCGGGCTGTGTGAATCTTTTAGCCACTACTACCAGATTCTCTCTCCATCATCTCTAGCTGACTCAGACCATCACCCAGGCTTTTTATGGTCTTGAGGATTTGGGGCTGCACCCTCCGAAATGTTCAGTGGCCCTATTGTAATAATCAGAATGCATATATAACAATAGTCAGGGCTAAAATACAGTCTCTATTCAGTGTAGCGAGTGAGTCATGCTGATAAGAGAGGAATCAGGCAGCAGGGGGAAACTACACTCAGTGCTTTGTAGAGAGACAAGTATACAGTATAGAAGGATGGGCTTTTTTCATATTTGATGTCTGAGGTTTACAACCACCTTTTGAAATCCTGTGTTTCTCAGTGGACTGGAAGGAGCTGGATTTTTCTAGTCGATGTATAAACCTCTTTTTGGAGTCCATTACGTCATTAGTCCCCAACCTTTTTGGCATCGGGGACTGGCTGCGTGGGGGGGTAATCGTTTTTTCGCGGGCGATGGCTGGTGCTAGTGCTTCATATATCATGGCATCATGCTTGAATAATAAATGAAATAGTTCAACTCGCCATAATGCAGAATCAGTGAGAGCCCTGAGTGGGTCACTTGCCACTGTTGCTTGCCACCAGATGTGGAATGTCACTTGCCATGCCACCTGCCACGTTGCCTGTCACCAGATGCGGAATGTCACTTGCCACGCCACCTGCCAAGTTGCCTGTCACCAGATGAGGAATGTCACTTGCCATGCTGCCTGCCACCACTGTATTGGTGGCAGCGCTGGTCCATTTAGCACAGAGGCAGGCCTCTGTGCAGTGGTGGGTTCCAATGAATGCAGGAGAGCGATGATTCGGGTCAGGCAATGAGAGATGTCATCTCTCTGCTCCCCGCCACAGCTCCAACACTGAGGCTGACAGGACACCGGCTGTGAGGGCGGAATAGCGGTGATGCGGGGGCAGAGAGAGATGATGTCACCTCTGCTTGCCCACTCCCTTCTTCATCCACCCATCCATCGCTCTCATATGCCAGCCGCGCGGCTCTCTTATGCCGGCCACCCGCCCAGCTCTGTCAAGCTGCCCGCCCAGGTGTCTCATGCCGACCACCTGCCCCCTCAGCCCGGCTGCAGAAATGCCACATCCCGGTAGTGGACCGTGGCCTGGGGGTTGACGACCCCTGCATTACGGGACACACGTCCTTCTCTTCTGTGGTGGTTTTTTTTTTTTTTTCTCGTGCACATGACGTGTAGCATGTTAGAGACTACATCCGATTAACCAAGTTGACTTTAGTGTTACCTTGTCATTTTGAATACCCCGTGTTCAGGTCTATTCTCAAAACACACAGCTTTGAGTCACAGGAGGTGCACATACCCCTCCCTTTTGTTGGCTCATAAAGGACTGTGTTGTTTTTGAGCAGTCAAGTAAGAAGGCAGTGCTGGGCTTTATGAGAAAGGCCAGCACTAATGAAAAAAGCACTCTGTATTGGATGTTTACTTTTAATAAAAACCGTAGTAGTTTCCTTTTTATAGTTGTTTCAAACATGCTTATAATAACAATAGCGTAGACATAAAATGTTCCAGTTTTAGCAGGCTTTGTGTGGAATATAATGTTTAAATTACGTTTTTGTATTTAATTGATTTTCTAGTTGATAAGAAGACCGTGAAGATACCACTACGGTTCTCTTCTGCACTTCCAGCTGTGCAAGAACTAAATGATATAAAAAACAAGAAAAAGGTATACAAATCCTAAATGTGTCTAAACTCCCAAACGTGTGTATACAAATCCTAAATGTTTCTAATTCTGTGTTTTGCTCAGCTCGTAATCACTGGAACAGAGCAGTTTAATCAAAAGCCAAAGAAAGGGATACAGTTCCTTCAGGAAAAGGGTCTCTTGGCTACACCAATGGATAATAATGAAGTGGCTCAATGGCTCAGGGAGAACCCCAGACTAGACAAAAAGATGATCGGGGAATTTGTGAGCGATCGCAAAAACCTTGATTTGCTCGAGAGCTTTGTAGGGTGAGTATAAGAAGTCTACAGGGTTGTTTCCCAGTCTTACGAAATGCAAGGGAAAACCCTACTTTTAATCATATTTTTCGTAATAAGCAACCTATGCAATTGTGTATTTGTCATGTACAAAAGTGTATATTAAAACAAGTTTTTTTGTTTGGAGCAAGGTTTGGAATGTTTAAGGCCTCTTCATTTTTTATGGATCTGCTATCCCACTTAGAAGGTTTTCACCAGAATGGGTTTACACATTGGAAAATTTCCCCACTGTTCCTGTGACAAGTCAAAAATGTAAATATTTTCCATCTTTTTCTGTACTGAAGAGAAAAACAATGGCGATGGTGGATTTTACTAGCTGGACACAGGCAGACAAAAATAAAAAAAATAAAATAAAAAAATGTTAATATCATTCCACAATTTATCTAAATATGAATGAACATTCACATTTTAACTGTAAGATTCTGGGCATTTGCAAAGAATCTCCTGGTGTATCAAAGGTCATGGTACTTGTGTTGAATTTTTAAAGTTTAATAAAAAAAAAAAAATCCCACATTGATGCAGTAGCTTTCAGGCATTTATAAATATGCTTCATGTTTTAAAAAAGCTGCATAATACCATAGAAAATCCATTTGCAATTGAAGCTGCCCATTGACTTAAGAAAGCAGTCCATCATAGAGACATTATCCTGGCTGATCTCAGAGACACTCAAGTACTGTATCTAAAAAAGCAGATTTTGCTTACAATTACTGTATTTATCGGCGTATAACACGCACCCCAAGTTTAGGAGGGAATTTTAAGGAAAAAAACTTTTAGGAGTAAAGTTTAAGGAAGGAAAACTTACATTAAAATGCCCATCAATGCAGCGTTATCGGTGTCCATCTGCAGCCTTTTCAGTGTCAGTGCAGCCTTGCTCCAGTGTCTATTGCAGCCTTGTCAGTGCAGCTTTGCCCCAGTGCAGAATTGTCAGTGCAGCCTTGCCCCAGTGTCCATTGTAGCCTTGCCCAAGTGCAGCCTTGTCAGTGCAGCTTTTCTCCAGTGCAGCCTTGCCCCCGTGCAGCTTTGTGGGATCGCCGCGATCCCTGCCGACATACACAGTGTATGTGTAAATTTAAATATGGCACCGAGACTGCAGGGACTCGGCGGAGCCGAGATACACATACCCGAGAGTCCTCGGCCCATAGGGCAGGACTGTAAGCGGCGCCGAGAAAAGCCGAGGACTCTCGGGTATGTGTATCTCCGCCGAGTCGCTGCAGGCTGTGTATGTCGGCGGCGATCGCTCCGATCATACAAAATTGGGGGGGGGGGGGGGGGGGGATCGGCCTATAACACGCACCCATGATTTTCCCCTGATTTTCAGGGGAAAAAAGTGCGTGTTATATGCCGATAAATACGGTACTTTCTACAAGGAAGGAAGAAGGTGGGAACAGGACAAATAGTCCCCTCCTTCCACAGAGCTGCCGGCAGAGACCAGGGAACATTCACCCAGATCATTACCGAGTTCATGCAAAACATGTCTGTGTGTAACCTTAGCCAAAAAAAATGTAAAAAAGATAGATAGTAAAAACTAGATAACACATTTATGCTTCAAAGCATACTTGACTAAATTTTAAATGTTTAAATACAAACTTCCTATTTAAGAGCTCACACCAAAGGATGCCAGGTACTTTGTTGGCCATCAAATCTTGAGTGCCTCTTTGAAACCAATTTCGAACAGTTGCCATGCTTGACTTTGAGTCTTCTGTTCTTTGCTGTATGTCCCGCACGCGGAGAAAGATTTGTTTTGGGAGACCTTTTATAAATGTTCAAGTCGGTAAGGTGTAGAGTAAAGTATCAAACTTGGTTTGACCAGCCAGTTTGCAAGATAGGAGGCAGTGCCCCTCAGTGAAAACATTAAAGCGGTTGTATACCCGCACATCTAAGAAAAACAAATAAACCCTGCAAGGCTCATTATGAAATGCTTACCTTAGATCGAAGCCCCCATATCGCAGCCCGGTCCACGCCAAGGGAGCTGACATCTTGCCCTCTGCGTTTCTTCCGGGTTCGCGGCTCCGGCGCTTTGAGTGGCCGGAGCCGCGATGACTTCACTCCCGCGCATGTGTGCGCAAGTCTTTTTCCCGGCAAGGTCCGGCAGCGTCTGCCGGGCATTCAGAGCACATGTGCCGCTGACGACTGCAGCTGCGTGCAAAGGGAATATCTCCTAAACCGTACAGGTTTAGGAGATATTAATTTTACCTACAGTTAAGCCTTATTATAGGCTTACCTGTAGGTAAAAATGACAACTTGGGTATACAACCACTTTAAAGTTAAGATACCATAAAATTTTTAATTTTTTAATTTCTTTTTTTTATGCATATGGTTTTCATTGTATTCAGAATTGTCTCAATATAACGTGTGCGACCTAAAGCCTTTCTAGAGATAAGCGGAGGAGATCTTACATGAGTGTATGTTTTAGGCTTATCATAAATGTCTAGGGATAGCTAGATAAGGAGTGGACTGCTTTTCATCAATGTTTAATGTCAATGTCATATTTAGATGAATGAAATAGGTTGTTTCTTTTTAGGACGTTTCAATTCCAGGGTCTTAGAATTGATGAAGCTTTAAGGCTTTACCTTGAAGCGTTTCGCTTACCAGGGGAAGCACCTGTGATCCAGCGACTTTTAGAGGCTTTTACCGAACATTGGAGGGTAAGTAACAGCACCTTAGTACTAATTTAATAGCAACTTAATACATTTTTAGTACCAGCCACATGTGTTATGATATAGTAAAGCACTACAAGTGCTGTAGCAGTTTGTAAATTAGCGTTTATGGTGATGCCTCAATAGTTTTCTTTTTAGATTCTTACAATTCACAACTGTGTGAATGCTTCAAGAAGATCTCTATTGTACATTGTGTTTATTTTACAGTTTAAAGTGTTTTTAATAAAAGTTTAAATGTTTGCATTTCCTTCAGAAATCAAATGGGACTCCTTTTGCACATAGTGATGGTTGCTTTGCTTTGGCCTATGCTGTAATCATGCTGAATACTGACCAACACAATCACAATGTTCGCAAGCAGAATGTTCCAATGACTCTGGAGGTAAGATTAGGCCAGAGATTCTGTAATTCAAGTTTTTTTCCAAACCTCTTTGAAAAAAAAAAAAAAGCTTTCCAAATTGATCGCAAATGTGATTGAAAATGAAAAATTAGAAGTGTTGTATTCAAAATACTGCTGCTTGCTATTATAGCGGAAGTAAACCGCACTTTTTTAAAAATCCTCTGCAAGGTTAAGGCATAATGTGCTAGTATGCATCAGCACCAGCCATTCAGAGCGCAGTGTGAATGAACTGGTGGCGTCTCCAGGTGTTACTATTTATCGTTAATTTAAAATCGTCCCCCATAAAGGGACCATAACACTGGGGACACATTTCCCATGCAGGACCCATGCCTGGCATCCTGTACACTTTAAGCATGTTGCTTACCAGGGGAAGCACACTTACTAGCAAACTTGACTACTCCAGGGTAAGTCCATTCCCTAGTACAGGCCCTCCTTGCACGTCCTAGTCCTTTTCTTGGAGTCGCTGATTGCTGTCTGTGGAGGACCACCTCCCTAAAAACACATTTATTTGTAGCCACTGGTGGAGTAGTGAAGGGGGAATAGAGTGTCAGTTGAGTGATAGACTTGAGAGTGCTTGGGCTGCTCACATCACAATTCACAATTATGATAGCGGCCCCCAGCAACAGGCTTGGGGCTTTTGGATGTTTATACAAAGGAGGCTTTTACAGGTAAATAACATGCAAGTGTAAAATTGGGAGGAAGACTTAGCTGCCCCCCAAAAAATGGGGATTTATAGAAGACAATTTTATCTTTATAACAAGGTAAGCACAAAATCATAGAGATTATTTATGAATTTGATTTAGTAGTACAAAAATATATAAAATATAAAATCACATAGCATGATACATAATTTGTGAATGATACTTGGATGTACAGTTTAGCAAGACGCTTCAATATGCAGAAAGCCTTGGTTGGCGAGAACCAAATCTGTGTGTTTAAACACACAAATCCCGGTTCTGTCAGGGGAGAGGAGACAGAGCGTGTGTTCCTACTAAGTAGGAACAACGCTCTGTCTCTCCTTCTCTAGTCAGCCACGTTCCCCCCACAGTTAGAAACGCACATAGGGAACACAGTTAACCCCTTGATCGCCCCCTAGTGTTAACACCTTCACTGCCAGTGACATTTATACGTCAGTCGGGCTATTTTTAGCTCTGATCGCTGTATAAATGTCACTGGTCCCAAAAAAGTGTCGGATGTGTCCATTGCAATGTCGCAATCCCGATAAAAATCGCAGATCACCGCGATTACTAGTAAAAAAGTTAAAAATAAATAAAAATTACATAAATCTATCCCCTATTTTGTAGATGCTGTAACTTTTGCGCAAACCAATCAATATATGCTTATTGCGTTTTTTTTTTTTTTTTTTTCTTAAAAATATGTAGAAGAATATATGTTGGCCTAAACTGAGGAAGAAATGTTAGTTTTTGCTATAATATACAAAGAAAAGTACAAAATACTGTTTTTTTCAAAATTGTCGCGCTTTTTTTTTTTTTTTTTTGTTTATAGCTCAAAAAATAAAAACCACAGAGGTGATTAAATACCACCAAAAGAAAGCTCTCTTTGTGGGCAAAAAAGGACATAAATTTTGTTTGGGTACAACATCGCACAAGTACGCAATTGTCAGTTAAAAGGACGCAGTGCCGTATCGCAAAAAATTGCCTGGTCAGGAAGGGGGCAAATCCTTCCGGGGCTGAAGTGGTTAAATGTTAAAGAATATGGGAAGGTGGTTGTTGAAATAAATGGTCTAGCAACAGGAGCGCTTTAACTGAATCAGATCTACTTTACATTTTTTTTTTTTTTTTTACCCCCTCAAATGTGAATGGATTTGAACTTGCCTTGCATTAGAACTTCTGTTCTTACCTTTAAGAAGCTAAATCGGTCCCTCGTGCGATGCTCTTTTTTTTCCAAGCATCTACAATTTCCTAGAAAGTTTGCCGATTTCCCTTAGGCAATGCTTCAAAGCAAAAGATTGTCTGCACTATCTGCAGCTGACAGAAAGTCCTGAACTTTGGACACTTTTGTAAAGCATTTCCTCAAATTTTCAAGCCCTTTGTTCTGCTAATACTTCTTTATTCCTCAGGAGTTCAGAAAAAATTTGAAGGGGGTCAATGGAGGAAAAGATTTTGATCAGGATATGCTAGAAGATATGTACCATGCGATCAAGTAAGTATTTGTATGGCATTGTGCCAGTTTGTTCATATTTATGCCTTTAAACATGCGTGGGTGGGTATAACATTTTGCTCAGCAAGTTTTGTTTTGTTTTTTTAGTTTTTTTTTTTTTTTTTTTTGCAGGAGTAATTTACAAAAAACGGTTTCCCTTCTTTATATGCACTTACTTTGTTATAGTAGTGTTCATTCATATTATCAAGCTGGGGGGACTGGGATGGATCAGGAGAACCTCTCTTGGTCTACTCTTACCTTTTCCCCAATAGGACGAAGCATCCCCCTGGTGAGAACTGGGACGTGCTTCTTTGCAAACAGGTTTATTTGCACTTACTTAAAAAGACAGTAAGATTACACTGTCCATTATCCACCTTTTTGGATGGTTACATACTCACTTTTCCCTTTCTTTTTCTTTCCTATCTTTCTCCCTTCTACGTCTTCACCGGCATCTACCCACTCTAACCCCCTTTGACTTCCCCTCCCCCCTTCCTTCCACCCCATCTCCCTCCACCAAACCCCCCTTAAGCCCGGGTGACAATGGACACCATGAACATTTTCTTGCTGAACATGAAGGGTCTGAACATACCAGAAAAGCGCCGCATACTGAATGACCTTAAAAGAGCACACGTTGACATAACGATTATTCAGGAAACACACTTCAGCACAGGCAATCCACCATGCCTTAAAAATCAATACTTCCCACGCTCGTACCATGCCACTAATGCAGCAGCCAAATCCAAAGGGGTGTCCATACTCCTATCAGGGGTGGTACCCTGGACTTGTAGTGACACCTTGGTAGACCCCGAGGGCTGCTACGTGTTTATTAAGGGATTGATAGGGGACAAGAAGGTCACGCTAGCCACTGTTTATGCTCCTAATGATCGGCAAGACACTTTTACACCATACATTGAATCTACTTGCAGAATTCAGGGAAGGTCAGCTGATCTTGGGGGGGTGACATTTAACATGCCTCTAGCCCCTGCAGTCGACACCTTTTCCTGCACCTCTTCTGTACGCTCGAGCACACATAAACACATAATTCAGGACCTAAACGACACCCAATTGATAGATATTTGGAGACTACACTTTTTACTCATCCCCACATAAAGTGTACTCGAGAATAGACTAGACTATTTCTTTATCCCACACAGTCAATTGGAAGCTGTCCACAGCATGGAAATAGGCAATATTACATGGTCAGATCATGCGCCTATCACCATGCGCTATAGCCTGTCATCCACCCTGGCCACCAGATCCAAATTTTGGAGATTAAATGAAAGCCTACTCCAGACACCAGTAGTCATGAAAGACATCACAAACGAGTTGAAGCATTATTTTCAAACTAATGACACTGAAGACTGTGACCCTGGTACTTTATGGGAGGCCCACAAGACTGTGATAAGAGGAGTGTTAATTAAACATGGCGCTCACATCAAAAGAGAAAGAGAGCAACAGCTGCTCCAACTCCTCCACAAGATACATGAAGTTGAATCGAAACACAAGCAAACCCCGGTTGCCCCACTAGAAGCAAAACTGATGTCCCTCCGAAAGCAAGTAATAGACCTGCTACACTATAAAGCCAAGGCGGCACTACAAATCTGTCAAATTCTCTTATGAATCGGGAAATGCGGGAAACTACTTGCCAAAGCAGTTAGAAGTCATAGACTCAACACATACATTCCCCAAATCATAGCTCCATCGGGACAAAAAAAGACCACACCAACCCAGATGGCGAAAGAGTTTAGGGACTACCACTCTTCCCTTTATAACCTCCCAGTACGACCCCCAAACGCCACGACAATAAATGACTATATATCTGCTGCTCAAATCCCCCAACTATCGGCAGAAATAAGTACAGGCCCAGACGGGTTTACTGTACAGTACTACCAAACCCTTCTGCTGCTCCTAGCCCCCTATATGGGGAAGATGTTTAATCATCTGGGGGAGGGGGCTCTTCCCCCCAGAGACACTCTGAGGGCACATATATCCCTCATACCGAAAGAAGGTAAAGACCCGGCGGCCTGTAGTAGCTGTAGACCTATATCCCTGCTGAATGTGGATCTTAAGCTTTTCACAAAGATACTAGCCAACAGACTAACCCAACTCATGCCAGACCTAGTTCACCTGGATCAGGTGGGATTCGTCCCTGCCCGAGAGGCGAGGGATAACACCACCAAAGTGCTTAATCTCATTCATGTAGCTTCTGTCACTAAAACCCCATGCGTCTTCCTCAGTACAGACGTGGAGAAGGCGTGTTTTACAACGGGTTTTCATGTCCTCAGTTCTCAAAAAGATTGGCCTGGGGCACAAGATGCTACAGTGGATCCTTAGCATATATTCCAATCCCACTGCCCAGGTCAAAACCAATGGCATTCTATCATCATATTCATTCCCTATAGCAAATGGTACTAGACAGGGATACCCGCTCTCACCCCTCCTGTTTGCCTCAGCTCTAGAACCCTTCTTATGCACTATATGATCTAACCCAGACATATCCGGCGTGACAGTAGGAGATGCCCGATATAAGATCTCGGTCTATGTTGATGACATGATGTTTTCTTTGACCAATCCAGTGGTGTCCTTACCAAACCTCCTTGGGGAATTTGATCTGGAAATTTATCCAACCTAAAAATCAATTTTGATAAATTGGAGGCAATGGGGATTAATATAACACCGAGTAGATTAAGCTCTCTAAAATCACAGTTTAGATTTAAATGGTCTGATGCCTCCCTCAAATACTTGGGAACCCGGATACCCATTGACCTAAAACACACCTTCGGACTTAACTTCCCACCACTATTGACGAAGACCTGTTTACTTTTGGAAGCGTGAAACAAAGGACTACACTCCTGGTTCGGTAGGTGTAATCTCAAAATGTCTCTACTCCCGAAATTTTTATATTTATTCCAAGCACTGCCGGTCAGGATTCCACCTCGATACCTTAAACAAGTACATTCCCTTTTTGTTAAATTCATTTGGGCAAATTTGAAACCTAGACTGCCCAGGCGTTATTTAACGTTACCCAAACATTTTGGAGGGCTAGCTCCCCCAGATCTACAGAACTACTACCGGGCAGTTCACCTAGGTAGGACAATAGATTGGAACCGACATGGCCAAAACAAGCAGTGGATACAATTGGAGCAGGCCCAGTCCGCAGTCTCACTGAAGGTAGCGGTTTGGTGCTTCGACCAGTTACCCTCATCATTGAAGTCGCATCCCGTAATAGGCACGACCCTACGGGTAGGCGCTTCTACATTATTTACTGCATTGGGTAATCCTAATCCCCCCCCCCCGGTCTGGAACAATCATAGACACGAGACACTTGCATCAACCAGCAGGGATCGGGCCTCACATTTCTTGGTTGAAAGTCAATGGCCCTCTATTCAATATCTAACTGATGACAGGGGTCGATTCCAACTGCCATTCTGGAAAACAATACGACTGCACCACTTTCTACACTCAATCCCCAACCCAGCACATTTTAACCGTGACCTGATGACTTTTGAAGATTATTGTGCAAATAAGGGAGTCTTACCGCAAATAATATCCAAAAAATTTGAGCTACTCAACTCCCCAGCGGAACAACCTGACCTGACATTCATACAGAAATGGGAAACCGACTTACAATGCAAGTTCACCAACACCCAAATTCAAACGCTTATCAGATTCTCCTTTAAAACATCCATCTGTACAAAGCTACAGGAACCTAACTACAAGATCCTGACCAGATGGTACTATACACCTCAAAGGCTACACACATATTTCCCTACTACCACAGACAAATGTTGGAGATGTCAGACGGACAAAGGGACATTCCTTCACATCTTCTGGTCCTGCCCTCTGCTTCAGCATTTCTGGACAACAGTCCGGACGATTACTCAAAGATTCACGGACCACACAATAAGTGATGATCCTGCTTTCACCCTGCTCCATGCCACTACAATCCCGGCACAGAGCTACAAAAAGTCGATAATACTACACTTACTGAATGCAGCTAAATCTTGCATCCCACTCATGTGGAAGAAAAGCTCATCACCGACTACTGGGTTGTGGCTACGCAGAGTGGAGGAGATCAGGAGATTGGAGGACTTAGTCCTGACAGCACAAAATAAACAAGAACAACATTCCAAAGCCTGGATGCTCTGGAATCTGTTTATACTCTCTGATGAGGGAGTGGCTATGCTTGTCACATGAATAATTAAACACCACAGACCTAAAGATCATATGCACTCCTCACCCGGGCCAATTTCCCCCCTTACCCCTCCCCCCCCTTACCCTCCCTGATTTTCTCCCCCCCCCCCCCCCCCCCCCTTTCTCCAGCCTCACTGGAACCTCTGTCCTTTTTCTTTCTAGTCTCCATGTTTTGGTTTTCTTTTCCCCCCTCTCTCTCCTTTTTCTGGTTTTATGAGGCATTTGTATTCAGGAATTGGGCAGTGCAACCAGACTTACAAATACGAAGAAGTGGCGAGATTCTTTGCCCATTACACCTTTTTGTTTGGTAGATGGGAAACACGGGCGATGAATGTACCACCATGATTATTGATATTATTGAAATTACTGTTATCAATGTTGCATGTACTTACCTGTGAACATCAGTTGTCATGGCTGGCATTGAACTGAACTTTGTTGTTTTTTTTTTTTTCTATGCTCTCTTCCCTTTTTTTTTTTTTTTTCCTTGAAAATCAATAAAATTTTATTTGAAAAAAAAGAAAACGGTGTTCAAACCACGCGTGAGGTGTCGCCGCGAACGTTAGCGCGAGAGCAATAATTCTGGCCCTGCACCTCATCTGTAACCTCATCTGTAACCTCATCTGTAACCTCATCTGTAACTCAAAACATGTAACCAGTAATTTTAAAGCGTTGCCTATGGGGATTTTTAAGTACCAAAGTTTGGCACCTTTCCACGAGCGTGTGCAGTTTTGAAGCATAACATGTTGGGTATCTATTTACTCGGCGTAACGTCATCTTTCACATTATGCAAAAAAATTGGGCTAACTTTAATTTTTTTGTTTTTTTTTAAAGCATGAAACTTTTTTTCCAAAAAAGTGTTTGAAAAATTGCTGCGCAAATACCATGCGAGATAAAAAGTTGCAATAACCACCATTGTATTCTCTAGGTTCTTTGCTAAAAAAAATATATATATATAATGTTTGGGGGTTCTATGTAATTTTCTAGCAAAAAAAGATGAATTTTACATGTAGGAGAGTAATGTCAGAATTGGCCTGGATGGGAAGTGGTTAAACTACACCCACCCCCTTCTAACACCTATACTAACTACCCTATAGAATGAAGATGTATATACTTGCCTATTCTCGGGGTGCTCCGATCCAGTCCTAGTGGCTGTCTTCAGGGGTGAGAAGAAAGTGCCGACAACAGATGGAATGCCTAGGTGGTGATATCACCCATATTCTTACTATGAGGCCATCCATTGTTGACTTTATCTCCTGTGCCCTGAACGTGGCTCCAGGGAGCCGATCATATGAATGCACTGAGAATAGGCAAGTATAAGCATCTTCCTTCTACAGTAGTTAGAAGGGGGATAGGAGCAGTTTTAAACTTGGTTAGTTCTAGCCTAGAATTCCACTTTAACGCCCTTTTTAGACAGAACATCTGAACAGGGAGTTTACAGAACACTAGTCCCCACAGATGCCACTTTGCCTATGGAACCTTATGTGCTATTTACACTCGAATACATTAAAATGATTGTAAAGCTTTTTTTTTTCTTTTTTTTTTTTTATATTAGAATAATAAACATGTCATACTTGCCTGCTCTGTGCAATCATTTTTCACAGAGCGGCCCTGATCCTCTTCTTCTGGGGTCAAAAAAATAGAAGTGTAGCGCTAATATGACAAATAACCATATGTTCTATAGTGTGAAGACCATTAGGTTCCTCAAATCAGCATATCAAAATGTGTGGGGGGGACATAAAAAGTATATCAATAGATAATAAATTCCTCAAGAAATGTATCATGTAAAATGTTAGCATGAGAGTCCTCAATATGTATGCGACTTCATATTAAAACATGTCAAAAGTGCAGAAAACATCTGGACTGAAGAATCACCACTACCGACAGTGAGGAGGCTTACCGCAATGTTTGAACCCGACAAAACGTACGTTCAATTGGGTCAAACAAGCTTGAATCCTGAATGGTTAATGGAGTTCCGTGGAAGGTGGGAGAAGATCCAAGGATAATCTGTGTGATGGTGTAAGCCTCAGGGGTGATGTCCGCAGTGAATGGTGGTTACATTGGGCAAAGAGAAACAAAAAAAGGCCACATAGTGTAATCCCGTATGGAAAATGTATACCAGATTTATTATAAAAGAAATAGACTCACATGAGCATGGATAAAAGACAGAGCTGTACAAGTAAAATGGCGGCAGTGGGGTCCTACCCGACGCGTTTCGTCTCCTTGGACATCGTCTGGACGATGTCCAAGGGGACGAAACTCGTCGGGTAGGACCCCACTGCCGCCATTTTACTTGTACAGCTCTGTCTTTTATCCATGCTCATGTGAGTGTATTTCTTTCTTTTTAATAAATTTGGTATACATTTTCCATACGGGATTACACTATGTGGCCTTTTTTTGTTTCTCTTTGCCCAATGTAACCACCCTTCACTGCGGGCATCACTGTCGGTAGTGGTGTTTCTTCAGTCCAGATGTTTTCTGCACTTTTGACATGTTTTAATATGAAGTCACATACATATTGAGGACTCTCATCCTAACATTTTACATGATACATTTCTTGAGGACTTTATTATCTATTGATATACTTTTTATGTCCCTCCCCCCCACACATTTTGATATGCTGATTTGAGGAACCTAATGGTCTTCACACTATATAACATATGGTTATTTGTCATATTAGCGCTACGCTTATTCTGTTTTTTGTTCTATGCTTATATCCTATTGGCCGTGTTAGCTGCTTACTATTTGGGTAGCGCAGAATTACTTGTTATACTCTTCTTCTGGGGTCCCCTGATAGTGCTCCTGGTGTGTGGGCTCCATCCCGAGCCAACCTGTCTGTGTATAGACAGACAGCGGGGCTCCGCCCCTGACCCCTGCTCCCTTGTCACAGAATTTGATTGACTGCAGCGGGAGCCAATGTCTCCCACTGCAATCAATCTACTCTGTGAGGAGGGAGAAAACAGAAAGCTGCTGCTTACGCTGGATCGAAATCGTGCTTGGTTAAGTGGAGGGGGAGGGATCCTGTAGCAAAGAACGTTATTTACTTTAAAACACAGAATGTCTCAGGTCTGTATAAAATTTAGCTGTAGACACCGACGCCTACTGTGGCGATGCCTCAGTGCTAGACGACCACTTTTCCACATTTATCTCAGAATGCCCTTTAGCAGATTGTTTTTTGGCTCAAAACTCATTTTGATTATTTACAAACTGGCAGACAACTACTTGGGAAACAACCCACAAGTGATTGTTCTCCATTTCACCTCCCTGTCTGGAAGGAAATCCAGGAAGTCGCTCTTAAAGAACTATCGCCAGAAGAAATAAAAGCTGATTACAGTTTGCCCTGTATAAAGCTGCCCTCCTAAAATATAATACCTCTCTCCATGCACCAAACAGACCTGTTTTATCACGCTAAACCCACTCATCCAGTCCTCCACAGCTCGTTTCTACCTTTTAGCTCTCTACTTCATCCCCCCACTACCCCTGCCCACTAGCTCATTCACTGCCCAGGACATTGCCAGTCATTTCAATAACAAAATAGACACAATTTGTGATGAGATTGCCTCTGTCCAGTTATCTCCCCTAATTAAAGTGTATTTGAACCTAAAAATAAACACTGACAGGTTCTTGGACCCTATTGGTTTCTTCTGTCATAACTGCTTCTCCTAGGCTGCATACATTTTTTACATGGCTCTGTGCTATGACGTAACTCTTGTGCACTTGTGTGGGACTGACGTCATTGCGGCCAATCAAGTGGCCGATCAGTTGGAACGCAGAAAGAAGACTGGGAGAAGATGGAGGCACCTGTGACAAGCAGGAGCTCTGACAGCACAGCATTGGAGGATATCTTTTGGCATACAAGTCTATCATAATGTGCTAATAATGCTGTGTATATTAGCACACTATGGCTAACAGTTCCTGAAGGCCATTTTTTATAATTTTTTGCAGTTTAATTCCGTTTTAACATACCATCTCTTCCACCACATTCAATGCCTCTTTTTTGGCCCTGTCACTATAGAGGAGGTTGCTAAACTTCCCTCAGATGCCCACCTCACCTCCTGCCCCCCTGAACCACATGTACTCTACTCTAGGTTCTTCTTTTTTCTCTCACACTCCGAGAACATGCTGCTAGGTTAATTGGCTCTTGTCTAAATGTGCCAGTGTATGTATGCATGTGAGATTGAGACCTTAGATGGTAAGCTCCTTGGGGGCAGGGACTGATTTTAACATACAGTGTAAGGCGCTGCATAAATTGTCATCTCTGTAATAATAACATATTAGACATTTATAAGATACAGTTGCTTCAGGTTCCCTCAAGCTACTTGGCATGTTTTTTAATGCTGTATTTATCACAAAGTCCTTATTGATATTACAGCAGTAACAAGTTAACTTGAAGCATTGACTAGTAAACTATTTAAAATTTTGTCATGTGGTAGTGTACCTTTGTTTGCGAATGGAAATGCAAAAAAAAAATCATTAAAAAAAAACAACAAAAAAACTATTATATAAATTTTGTTGCCATTTGTGAAAGAATGGTGCCACTTGATGCTGAACCTCAGGATATTGCTAGCTTCTAATAATATTTGATATTCTGTTTATTTTCTTTTTCATATAACTTTGCAGGCCACATAAGCAGTTGATCAGGTTTCTGTTAGCATTGTGCTGTCGTAACTGTACCTTGTGTAGCTGTTAAGAAGCTGGGCTTCCTTTAATGCTCGCAGCTGTTTTAAAGGCAGTTAGAGCTTAAGAACTGTTCAGAAATCCAGTCTGCTCAGTAAATCCAACACCACAGACTTCAAAGATCCAGGGATTACCATGCTCAGGAGACAGGATGTGATCTCTGGCACTACTTTGCTTTCATTTCTCTTTTTCATGCTAGAAGCTTAAAGGAGGTCAGTCTCGGAATGTCGTGTGGGTGATGCACACACTTCTGCACTTTAGCACAAGCTTACCAAGCCTGGTGTAAGGATGAAATTGTTGATCTGCTGCTACTGTCCTTCGAAACAATTCGTGTTGCTACTGCTCGAAGAATGGCTGTTACATTGAGCTCACCATACATTATACAATCTCTTTTAGATCTACCAAAACTATGCCATAATTAAGCACTTAAACAATCCATTCAAATTGTATCAAGACAGGCCCTTGCAGTACATAGTTATTGGTAGATCTAAAAGATTGTACACTGTATAGTCACCTTTAGGCTCGATTCACACCTATGCATGTTGCTTTTGAGTGTTTTTGGAGTTTTTTTTGTCATGCTTGCCATGTTTTTGAGCAGCATTTTTGTAGTGTTTTTACAGCGTTTTGCGTTTTTTTTTTTTTTTTTTTTTTACAGTTTAAAAAAAAAAAAACGCATCAAAAACGCTGTAAAAACGGTGCACATGCGTTTTTGATGCTGGTCCATTGAATTGTATTACATGCAAAATGCTGCATTTTGCATGAAAAAAAAAGTCCCTGACCCTTTCCAAAAATGCAGAGGTACAAAAAGGCATTGATGTGAACATGTTCCATAGGAACCCATGTTAAAAAATTCCCATGCATTTCTGCAAAATGCATCAAAAAACGCGCTAGTGTGAATGGAGCCTTAGTGTTTCTAACATGACAAAAAACGTGAGAAAAAAAAAGCAGCCTCTCCTCAAAGGAGAAGTAAAAGAGAACCCAAAACTCATTTGGTTGTACTTCTGTGTATCACAGAAGTGAACACGATCTTTCCCAAGCCTGAATCGACTCAATGTCAGCCGAAAGCAGGCTTCAGCCTACTGTCTGCTGAAAACGGGTCACAGGAGTGCAGTTCGTTCTGCACTCCTGTGACCCGTTATTAGCAGACAGTAGGCTGAAGCCCGCTTTCGGCTGATGTCACTGAGCCGGTCCAGGCTTGGAAAAAATGGTGACCGTGTGGTCGGAATCCTTCCACATGCCTGGACCGGCATCTGGCTCAGCTTCTCAGCGAGCCACTTGCTCCCGCCCCCTCCACAGCTCAGCACTCCAGTGAGCGCTGGAGGGGCAGAGCTGACAACGGTGACTAACAGTCACCAGTTCTCTGCTCAGGGAGCTCTGAGAACCAAGTGATCGGCAGTGTTTGATCACACGGTTCTCAGCCTTCGAGTCGGCGGGGGACAGATGCAGCATTAGAATGATGCTGCATCCACCTAGGTAAATATGAAGCCCCTTTCACACTGCTGTGACTCGAAATTTGTGCGATTTTGCAGCCGCAATTTTCACGCGATTTTAGGGAATGCCTGTGTAAACTTGAGGTCTTTGGACCTCAACTCGCATTAAAGTTGGACCAAGGTAGTGGAGGAACTACTTTGAAGTCGGTGCGACTTGAAGTCGCACAGATATGAATGGTTATCATTGGGAATCATGAGGTACGACTTGTCATGCGACTTTACACTCCCAAGTTGCACAAGTGTGAAAGGGGCCTGGTTCTAAACTAAAAAACATTCCCATACTTCTCTTTTAAGGCTAACTGTACAAGTTTAAAGCGGTATTAGACACCAAAAAAGCAAAACTTTAATAAATTGCAGTTTACCAATTCTTAAAATGTGGTAGCTGAATTTTTATTTGGCCTTTTTTCCCCCCCTTTATTTTCACCTTGTGATCCAGCCCAGTAAGTCTGTTATTTTTCAAGTTTTAACAGACCAAGCTGTCCAGACAAAGTGGCAGTTACATGGTTGAAACAAACCATTTAACACGGATGGGGGTGTTTACAATGATCAGCTTTTATTAATTTGTGTAAAACCTTTATCCCAAAAGGAAAAAACTGTTTGCTATACTGCTTATAAAGTGTTGGCTGAATATGAGGTTTTTATTTATTTATTTATTTTTATTTTTTTGAGGTTTAATTTGTTAGTCAAGTCCATCTAAATCTCCTAGTCTAAAACTACCCTTGGCTTCATGAAATGCTGATCGAAGGCTTTGCAAAGTTAGATGTTTGTTTTTCTGTTAGAAAGCTAATGTAAGAATAATTTGTAGTTGTCAAAGGAATGTGATCTATATTACATGCTTAACTGGCTAACTCTAATTGATTTAGATATTTGGCTCATCAGTAGGATTTGTATCTGCTTTTCTCTAGAAATGATGAAATAGTCATGCCAGAAGAGCAGACTGGACTAGTAAAGGAGAACTACATGTGGAGTGTACTGCTGCACCGAGGAGCCACCCCAGAGGGCATCTTCTTGCATGTTATACCAGGAAGTTATGATCATGATCTCTTCACAATGACATGGGGTCCAACTATTGCCGCACTCTCCTATGTATTTGACAAGAGCATGGAAGAGACCATTATCCAGAAAGCTATTTCTGGATTTAGGTAATCATTTACGTCTAAAATAAAAAAAAGCAAAACCATATTTCTGCTGCCCTAGGAGGATTTGAATAAATAGAGAAGGTTTTATTGCTGTCCGTGTCTATATTGGTGAAATTTCATAACTACTTGTTGTGGAGACTTGCACTTCCATTCCTAACAGACATTTAGAGCAGTAAATAAATCAAGCACTCTACCCAACACTAAAACGAGACAGATTTGTCTAAAATTGCACTTGAAACCTAAACTAAAACATGGAAGGGAGCATGTTGTACAATTCATATATATGGCAAGTGACTCTCCAGTCCAGCAGAAAATATCTTGGAGATGGGTTATATACCTGCAAAGATACTTACCTATAATGTCCTATCACTCCCCTTAGGTGCCCCTTCAGTCCCTCAACGTCAGGTTGAATCGAGTCACAAGTGTCCTGAGTTGGCTAAACAGAAAACTGTAATAGAACTTTATTAAGGCCGGGTTCACATATGTGCGGACACGGTTCCCAGCATGGGGTCCAGTGTGTTCCTGTTCACCGGGTCAGGTGTAAATCCCGTCTGAAGTATTGCCTGAATTTGCACCTGTACCATACCCAAACACGCACAGAAACCTTTTTGCTTGCAGACCACGGCTGCCCCGGGCATGTGTGAACCGGCTCCATTGAGAGCCAGTCAAACCCGCATATGTGAACCCGGCCTGAAGTTTTACCCAGATTATGCCCTGTAATTTGCTTACCTTCGACACTTCACCAACTAGTGCTTTATGCCGTAACTAGCTGCATCATGTATACCATGCCTGTATTCAGACAACTCAGGCACATTTGAAGTAAGTATTCTCTTGGTGTAATTCAATAGTAAGGTTGCAAGAGAAATTGCCTGGGAACATAGAGCTTATAGTTTTATGTTTTCATACGTCATTAATTCCATAATGCCAGAGCCATTTACACAAATGATTTGGGTTGTCATTTGGTACTGTGGTGTTTCTTCATTGTCTTTTACTGAATTCAGCTAATAACACGGGTTGTAAAACTGCAGATTGCAAAATCTGGTGCAGCTCTGCATGATAGAGAGAGAGTATCACCGCTCCAGGTGGGTCAGATCAAAGTAAAAGGCATCTCCTTCAGTCTAGAAGTCCAGGTGCTGGCAATGCTGTAGCAGTTAGCTTTGTTCCACTTTGCTGTGACCTGTATTTTGGATGACACTTTATTGAATAAAGGCAAATATTTTTGGAGTGCGGCTGTCCAGGATTTCTTTGATGTCTAGCTGTGCATGATAGCCAATCTGCTTCGAACTTCAGCTTGTTCAATCAAGCTTTGACAAAAAAACCTGGAAGCTGATTGTTTTCTATGCAGAGCTGCACCAGATTTTGCACCCTCCAGTTTTAGTAAATCAACCCCAGAATATACCTGTACATATCCATACTGTGTTTCAGTGGTGCTTCAGCAATTTTATTATTTACACCCGTGTACTTCTGTGAATAGTATATATTTTCAGAGAATGGTGCCCAATAATAAAGTTAAAATAATTGAGTCTCTTGTATTTGGGAACAGGATGCCTTGATCTTAAACACCCTGTGAAGGAACGGGGTGGGTTATAATGGTTTTGTATGCCAGCCACTGACTTAATTTTGTATTTATTTTAGGAAATGTGCAATGATATCTGCTCACTATGGATTAAGTGATGTTTTTGACAACCTCATCATTTCCCTGTGCAAGTTTACAACTCTTAGTAGTGAGGTGAGATTTTCAAACTGTTACATTGGCATGCTTTTGACTACTTTGGGGTTTGTATACCAAGTAATTAAATTCAGTTATAGAGTGAGCCCAGTGGAATGAGTCACCTCATTCCACTGGGTGAGGTTCACTGTTGGTGTGATCTACCTGCTCTAGCTCCTGGCTCTGTATACCACCTGCCTGTACATTCTAGAGCTCTACATCCACCTTCACGTGTTTTCACTTCTCCTTTTGCAAACTCTACAATAAAAAATAAACAAAAAAAAAAAATCTAACAGGTAGTGTGACATTCCCTTGACTTCTCCGTTCACACCTAAGAGTTCCAGAACTTTTTTTGGATGACAGGAGTCCTGCGGTTTTGTGTGCATGATTTTGCAGAGATTTGTCCCCTGACAACCACGGCATTATCACACCGCGATTGGGGTGCCATTGAAAGTAACGGGATCGCAAGCGTGTCCAATGCCTATTAGGGAATCGTGCTGATTCCACCCCAGATCCAGAATGCCTAGGTGTGAACGAAGCCTTAGGCAGATATGTTGGCCTGGAAACTCAGGTCCAGAGATTTTATCACCAGAGTCCTAGTAGCCATAACTCTCCATCATTGAACAAAAGCTGAACTATGATTTTTGGTTGTACGGTTCCTCTAATATACTGAAGCAGTTAGCAATATATGTTGCCATGTATTTGATCCTAATGTTTGTGCCTAATTTCATAAACTGCTACTGCTCTTCATCCATGTACATGTCCACATTTAGTTTTTATTGTCTTTGCAGTTTATCACAGTGTGTTCTTGAATTCCTTCTTTCAACTCAAAATGACCATAATAGTTCTGAGAACTCTTACACTGTATCTAATATCTTTTATGATTGTCTTGTATTTTTTGTAAGTGTTATTGAAGAATCGGTGTATTGTAGATATGTTTTAATGGTTGAATTTGATAGCATTTAAGTGTTTACATTTGGTTTAGGCTGTAGAGAATCTTCCTACTGTTTTTGGAAGCAACCCAAAGGCCCAGATAGCTGCCAAAACTGTTTTCCACCTGGCACACAGACATGGCGATATTTTGCGTGAGGGCTGGAAAAATATCATGGACTCCATGTTGCAACTCTTCAGATCTGAGCTGCTGCCAAAGGCTATGATTGAGGTAAGTTACTTGAGTTAAAGCTTCTATTCTGTGATTGCTATTGCAGAGTGAAAATGATTGATCAAGAAAAAAAAAAAACCCTTGGACATTATTATTTATTTGACTTGTAAACCTTTTTTCAGGTTGAAGACTTTGTTGATCCAAACGGCAAAATTTCTCTTCAGCGGGAAGAAATCCCTGCAAATCGGTGAGTGGAATATTGTTTGCATTAAGGATTCAGATGCTTCCTTATAAGATGTCATTAAAATTTTACATCTTTATTAGGTTGTAATTCAGTTGTAGGTGGAGTCTGGTGGACTGAGTTGCCTTATTTCAATAATTTCCCTTTGGGATTGATAAAGTATTCTGAATCTCAATTTTCCTAGGAACACTGATGCGACAGCTCCATCCTCTAGATAGTCTGTATTGCAGTTAATCTTGAGGTAGTATTCTCATCCCCCCATGTTCCTAGAAACCTATAATACATCAGCAACCCAGTATCAGTGGGTTTCACTTGTGTTGGTCACAGAAGGCAATCTGTACCTTAGTATTCAAGTCCAGAAACTTTACAGCTGGTGTTCCTGAGACCTTCTCCAGCATTATGACTTTATTTTAGTAATCAGATATTTTGCAGTTACATTTTTAGTAAAAATCCTTGTCCCTTGAGAGAAACAATCAGTCTTCAACATTCAGGTTATACTGCTGCCTACAGAAGGATTATAAGTATAGCCTAAAGTGGCCCGACCCTGACTGTAACTTTACTTTGCAAAGCCATGTCTAATTGGTTAATATCCCTTAGGGATCTAACTATAGCTTCGGTTGATCCCTTGCATATTGAATTCATGAAGCAGATGGCTGTAGATTTAAGCTACAGTTGTGATGGTTTGCTAAAAGCTTCTTGCCCCTTTTCTTGCTGTCAGTGCGTTTGGCCAAAGTGTTGGATTGCAGAACCTTTGTGCAAAAAGGGTTGGATTTGAATGGTCTTTAAAAGATGACTCATCGGACCAGATCTTGATAATAAGAATGCTACTGATGACGAGCACCCATCTTCTTTAACAAAAAAAAATAGGGAGCAGACTGTAAAGCCTTCTCCCTCTGATAGATAAGCATTACTTTTTTTTCCCACCCCCTCGACCGCCACATGAAGAATACCCCCTTGGCACCCTTTCTGTACAGTAAACTTAGTTGTTGGAGGAATCCTCCTGATCAACATATGGAGCATCGGATGTTTTGGCTGTCTCTGCAGCATTGGCCATCTGACAACAGTAGCATACATTAATCATCAGAGAGGAACCAAAAGTCTTGCTGCAGCAAGAAAGGTGGATTGAATGTTGTCCAGGGCAGAACTTCTTGTTTAGGCCTTTTCTGCTGTGTACATTCCAGGTGTGGTACATTGGCAGGGAGATTTCCTCAACTAGTAGTACCTGGGCGGTTGGTCCCTACACCTGGAGGTGTTCCAGGACCTGTGTCGCAGGTAGAAGAACCCAGATGTTGACCTCCAGGAAATAAACTAGACAGGTTTGTCTCCATGTACAGGAATCCACAAACGGAAGCATTGCATGCTCTAGTGATTCCATGGGATAAATATACCCTGATCTATGCCTTTCCTTACCTGAAACTTTTTCCTTGTTTGCTTTGCAGGATCAAGATAAAGAGCATTCCAGTAATCCTGCTTGCTCTGTACTGGTTTAGGTGGATGTGGTACACCAACCTAGTTAGATCCGGGACTCTATGGGCTCTGCCAGATCATCACCATCTTCTGTGCTGAGAGTACATAGAAGGCATTCATCGCTTAGTTTGAGTCTCAGGGCTTCCGCTTTAGGAGTTTCTCTGTAGAATGAATTGTCTTTTTCCAGAAGATGGGTTTGAAACAGAGTTTGGTTCGCAGTACTATCGAGGGTCAGGTTTCTGCTCGTTCTTTTTTTTTTTTTTTTTTTTTTTTTATGGCCCATTGATCTCTCACATTTTAAGAAATCTCAAATGTAGCTTCCCTCGTTAGTTTCCATGTGGGATCTGCATATGGAAAGCTCTGTGCTTCAGAAATTGCTGCTTTAACTCATAAGGGACATTCCTCTTTCTAGTCTCACTCATAAGGTAGTTTTCCTTGTAGCCATCACCTCTGCAAAAGCAAGTGTCTTTTTTAATTTTTTTTTAATTAAATTTCAATATACAAAATTATTTATACAGATAAATTATTACATCGGTCATCAACCCTGTCCTCAGGGCCCACTAACAGGCCAGGTTTTATGTATTACCTTGGGGAGATGCAGACTAGAATACTGCAATCACTGAGCAGCAAATTATATTACCTGTGATGTATTTCAGTTATCTTGCAAACCTGGCCTGTTGGGTGTCTTTGAGGACAGGTTTGATGACCACTGTATTACATAACAGATGTAAATACATCTTCCTTTTTCCTTATCCCTCCCCCCATATTCCAGATAATTCTCCACATATATACTTATTTTTTTTTTATAATCTTCCCACTTTTTCCAAATTCCAACAAACTTTTCTATTTGATCTTCCTCTTTTCTTTACTACTCATGTACCCCAAAAGAAGTATGTGTATGTGTGTGTGTATGTGTGTGTGTATATATATATATATATATATATATATATATATATATATATATATATATATATATATATAAAAATATTTAAACCATTCTCTTATTGTGGGTCTTTCTAGGTCGAGCCTTATTTAACAAAAACTGAACTATTGTATTCTTATACTGTTTTATTGTATTATTTGTAATGTGGAATAAACCACTCCACGGTCTTGTACCTCCATTTCAGTAATCTTGACTATCTTTTGCCGCA
Source organism: Aquarana catesbeiana (assembly GCF_042186555.1). NCBI lineage: Eukaryota > Metazoa > Chordata > Amphibia > Anura > Ranidae > Aquarana > Aquarana catesbeiana. The sequence continues at coordinate 159,213,103 of NC_133331.1, read as the reverse complement.
ACTCCCGCCAATATTCCCGTATCTTTGGGCATTCCCACCTTATGTGAGTCATAGTGCCCTGCAAATTACAGCCTCTCCAACACAATGGAGATTTTTCCGTTTGATATTTGTGCTTTAGCCGGGGCTATATACCATCTAGCCCAGTGGTTCTCAACTCCGGTCCTCAGGACCCACTAACAGGCCAGAATTTAAGTATTACCCTGGGGAGATGCAGACTAGAATACTCCAATCGCTGAGCAGCAAATGATATCACCTGTGATGTATTTCAGTTATCTTGCAAACCTGGCCTGTTAGTGGGTCCCGAGGACAGGAGTTGAGAACCACTGATCTAGCCAGACATTTATCTTTCATCTCAATGGTGTTAATATCTACCGAATAACAGTTTACAGCTCTCAGTATTTTATTGTTGCTCTGTTAATTGTGTACCCGATTCCCTTTCCGATTTTCCAATGAATGAACGTATTTTTGGCTCTGCCAATTCCGTAATTATTTTTTAAATATGTGCTTTACTGTGCTTAATAGGCTCCCGTGAGTTACATAGCTTTTCAAATGAATTCAACTTTTCTGATCTTATCGGTTGTGGAAGCATTGACACAAGATGCTTTAGCTGTAAAGATCTCCATTCAGTTTTTTCAATTCTCCCTTGTGTTTCAATACTATTCTTGAAATGAGCCTTGTTTCCCTTTTTTTTTAATAATATCTTTTAACTGTGTATTTTTAACCCAATCACCAAATTGTGCCCTGTTCCCTGGTAAAAAAAAAAAAAAAAAAATTGTGCCCGTTAATGAAATTAAGGGTGAATTATATTCCCATTTTGCTTGTCTGTGCAATCTATCCCAAACTCAGAAAACATTTCTAATTTGGGGACTTTTCCATTTAGTGTTCTATATTTATGTGGGACCCAAATATTCTTATTTAATTGTGTTTTACTCAGTGTATTTTCTACCTCCACTCATCTTTTATCATTTTCTTTATCCTAGTCTACTCAACCATTCGTGCTAATACTACGGCATCATAATATCTTTTTATATCCGTTGCAGCTAACCCCCCCCCATGTGCTTTATCCGTACTAAAAACTGTGTGCTGTATCCTCTGTTTCTTATGCTGCCATATGAATCTTGATATCATTGCTTTTAATAATAAGAATGCTACTGATGACGAGCACCCATCTTCTTTAACAAAATATGTCTGGGATTAGGGATGAGCCGAACACCCCCGGTTCGATTCGCACCAGAACCTGCGAACGGACCGAAAATTCGCACGAACGTTAGAACCCCATTGACGTCTATGGGACTCGAACGTTTGAAATCAAAAGTGCTCATTTTAAAGGCTAATTTGCATGGTATTGTCCTAAAAAGGATTTGGGGACCCGGGTCCTACCCCAGGGGACATGTATCAATGCAAAAAAAACTTTTAAAAACGGCCGTTTTTTCGGGAGCAGTGATTTTAATGATGGTTAAAGTAAAAAAAAAAAGTGAAATATTCCTTTAAATATCGTACCTGGGGGGTGTCTATAGTATGCCTGTAAAGTGGAGCGTGTTTCCCGTGTTTAGAACAGTCCCTGCACCAAATGTCATTTTTAAAGGAAAAAATCTCATTTAAAACTGCTTGCGGGTTTAATGTAATGTCGGGTCCTGGCAATATGGATGAAAATCAGTGAGACAAACAGCATGGGTACCCCCCAGTCCATTACCAGGCCCTTTGGGTCTTGTATGGATATTAAGGGGAACCCCGCACCCAAATTAAAATAAGGAAAGGTGTGGGGCCACAAGGCTCTATATACTCTGAACAGCAGTATACAGGCGGTGCAAACAAGACAGGGACTGTAGGTTTGTTGTTAAGTAGAATCTGTTTGTCATTTTGAACGGGTACATTTTTAACGTGTTTCGCTCCAGCCAAAAAATCTTTTTTAAGCTTTTTGGAAAACATAGGGAAGGGTTATCACCCCTGTGACATTTGTTTTGCTGTCTTTCCTCCTCTTTAGAAGATTTCACCTCACTTTTTGTCCCAATGACAAATGTTTTTTGAAAATTTGGGTTTTTTTGTGGAACAAGGATTGGAAAGCATCAGTGGAAAGGAGAAATGTTTTTCCCATATTAACTCTTACAGGAGAGAATTTCCCTTCCTAGGGGTAGATTTCATCTCACTTCCTGTTGTCTCCTTCCGTTTGCAAGTAGGAGTCGTTTGTAAGTTAGATGTTTGAAAGTAGGGGCCTGCCCTATATACTCAGCATAAATTTGTCCCTTAGGTGTTGTTGTGGCCACAACAACGTAAGCCCTCACAGGGCCCTGCTGTGAAATATTAGATCAAGAATTGTAATTACATGCCCCTGTTGAACAGGGGCAGAAAAACTGGGCCTTTGGTGGTGGTGGTGCCACAACACTGTAAGTCCTCACTCGCTCTTGGTGGGTGCAGAAATGGGCCCTGCTGTGAAATATTAGATCAAGAATTGTAATTACATGCCCCTGTTGAACAGGGGCAGAAAAATTGGGCCTTTGGTGGTGGTGGTGCTGGTGCCACAACACTGCAACCCCTCACAGACACTCTAGTTGGAACGAGCCCTGCTGCAAAGTATTGCATCAAAAATTGTAATCACACGCCCCTGTTAAACAGGGGCTGAAAAATTGTGCCTTAGGCATTGGTGGTGGCGCCCAGAACCTAAAATGTTCTTTCAAGCTATCAGCGTGATGATTGAGGAGGAAGAGGATAATTACTCAGGGATAGTCACTCAGCATCAGCATAGGCAGTCTTTGAAGGGATCTGAGATTTAAAAAAAAATTATTCGGTTACATCAGCATCAGGTGCTTGGTAGCTGGTGGTGATCCAAGACTGATTCATTTTTATGAAGGTCAGTCGATCGACCGAGTCAGTGGACAGACGCACCCTGTGATCGGTTACAAAGCCTCCATCAGCACTGAATGTGCATTCCGAAAGAACGCTGGATGCAGGACAGGCCAGTAGCTCAATTACATACTGTGCAAGCTCTGGCCAGTGATCCATCCTCAAGACCCAGTAACCCAGAGGATTTTCGGTGGGAAAGGTGTCCAAGTCTGATCTTGCCCCTAGGTATTCCTGCACCATGTAAAACAGACGCTGGCGATGGTTGCTGGAACCGATCATACCTTGGGGCTGCGGACCAAAAAATTGTCTGAACGCATCGGTCAGACGGCCACCTTCTCCACCGCTCCTTCTTTGACTGACCGAAGCCTCAGCAACACGTTATCCAGAAACAGGAGTTTGTAACCTCCCAGTCTCTGGGAACGCATTGCACAGACCTCTCTGCAAGGCCTCCCGAAGATGTTTCATCCTCTGCTCCCTCTGCGATAGCAAGATAAGGTCCGCAACCTTACCCTTGTAACGTGGATCAAGGAGGGTTGCCAGCCAGTATTGGTCCTTCTCCTTGATACCACGAATACGAGGATCCTTACGCAGGATTTGCAGGATCAGGGAGGCCATGCAGCGTAGGTTTGCTGAGGCATTCGGTCCGGAGTCCTCTGGGTCACTAAGGACGACATGGTCCGCAGCCACCTCCTCCCAGCCACATACAAGTCCATGTGTTTCTTGGGACTGATCCCTTAAAGACTGCTGCTGATGCTGAGTGCCAGGCTCCACCTCCATACTGACACAATCTTCCTCCTCCTCCTCCTCGTCCTCTTCGTGTGTGATTGGCGGGCATGCAGAAACACTGTCTGGATAAAGGGGGCCTTGAGAGCTAAGGAAGTCCTTCTCTTCCTGCCTCTGTTCTGCCTCAAGTGCCCTGTCCATTATTCCACACAGCGTGTGCGCCAACAGGTGGACAAGGGGGACAGTGTCACTGATGCATGCACTGTCACTGCTCACCATCCTCGTGGCCTCCTCAAATGGTGACAGGACAGTGCATGCATCCCTGATCATGGCCCACTGGCGTGGGGAAAAAAAACCAAGCTCCCCTGACCCTGTCCTGGTGCCATAGTTGCACAGGTACTCATTGATGGCCCTCTGCTGCGTGTGCAGCCGCTGCAGCATGGCCAACGTTGAGTTCCACCTGGTGGGCATGTCACAGATTAGGCGGTTCTTGGGCAGGTTAAACTCCTTTTTGGAGGTCCGTCAGCCGAGCACTGGCATTATATGACCGGCGGAAATGCACACAGACTTTCCTGGCCTGCCTCAGGACATCCTGTAAGCCCGGGTACCTGCCCAAGAACCGCTGCACCACCAAGTTAAGGACGTGAGCCAAACAGGGCACATGGGTCATTTGTCCCTGTCGGAGGGCAGAGAGGAGATTGGTGCCATTGTCGCAAACCACCATTCCTGCCTTAAGTTGGTGTGGCGTCAACCACCTCTGAACCTGCCCCTGCAGAGCTGACAGAACCTCTGCCCCAGTGTGGCTCCTGTCCCCCAAGCACACCAGCTCAAGCACCGCATGGCATCTTTTGGCCTGCGTACTTGCGTAGCCCCTTGAATGGCTACGGAGCACCGCTGGTTCCGAGTACAAAGCACAGGAAGAGGCCATGGAGGAAGAAGAAGAGGAGGGGGTGGAGGAGAGAGGTGTGTCACAATCATTAGCATTTTGGAGGCGTGGTGGCGGAACAACCTCCAACACTACTGCACCTTGTCCTGCATCCTTCCCAGCTGCCAGCAGAGTCACCCAATGCGCCGTGAAACTTAAGTAACGTCCCTGTCCATGCCTGCTGGACCATGAGTCAGCGGTAATATGCACCTTACCGCTGACCGCCCTGTCCAGCGAGGCATGGACATTGCCTTCCACATGCCGGTAGAGAGCCGGAATCGCCTTCCGTGAGAAAAAGTGGCGTTTAGGTACCTGCCACTGAGGAACCGCACATTCCACAAACTCACGGAAGGGGGCAGAGTCTACCAACTGAAAAGGCAGCAGTTGAAGTGCTAGCAATTTTGCCAAGCTAGCATTCAACCGCTGCGCATGTGGATGGCTGGGAGCAAACTTCTTTCGGCGGTGCAGCAGCTGGGGCAGGGAAATTTGCCTGGTACAATCTGACGTCGGTGTACCAAAAGCAGATTGCCCACAAGTACTTGGCTGTGACACACCTAATTCTACACCTTCATTCCTCTCAGTGCAGGTCTCAGAGAGGACTGAAGGTATAGTGGGGTTGGAGATCTCAGCTGATGAGGAGCAAGGAGAGGTCCTCTTTGTTCTTTGGTGTGGGTCTTTTAGATACGCTTGCCAACGAACTGCATGGCAGGTCAACATATGTCTGGTCAAGCATGTGGTACCCAAGCGGGAGATGTTTTGGCCATGCGAGATACGCTTGAGACATATGTTGCAAATAGCAGCGGTGCGATCTGATGCACTCGTCTCAAAAAAGGCCCACACCAAAGAACTTTTTGAATAACGCACAGAGACTGCAGCGCCCTGCACATGTGGAGCTTTGGGGTGTGATGCAGTCAATGTGCTGCCCTTAGGCTGGCCCCTGGAGAGCATCCTGCCTCGTTGGTGATGTGCCTCCTCCTCCTCCTCCTCTCTCCTATCAGGCACCCACGTTGAGTCAGTGACCTCATCATCCCCTCCCTCCTCATCACTGGAGCAAACCTGGCAGTATGCTGCAGCAGGGGGAGCATGACTGCCAGATTGCTGTCCTTCTTGGGCACCCCCTCTGTCTGCGCTCATGTTACTGCCTTCATCGAGCTCAGTATCATCATCAGAGCCTTCCAAACGCTGGGCATCCTCCTGGAGCATGTGCCCAACACTGTGGTCAAACAGTTCGAGGGACTCCTCAGGAGGACATGGTGGGGCTAGGGAAGGAGTCACTGATGACATTGAGCCGAGGGAAGAGGCCGCTGCTTTGCCAGACAAAGTACCCTGGGCATGGGTGAGAGAGGATGAGGAGGATGAGGACGGCTTGGTCATCCACTCGACCAAGTCTTCCGCATGTTGTGGCTCAACACGGCCAGCTGCCGAAAAAAAGTCCAAGCGTGTCCCACGGCCACATGCTGATGAGGATGCACCGTCTCCACGACCAGCACTAGACACAGAGCCTGCTTGCCCTCTCTTCTTGGCTTGTGACTGTCTGCCTCTCCTTCTTGGCCTTCCAGACATACTAATGGCCTGTAGCTGCACTAAGCTGGGATATGTATATATATATATATATGTACTGATACTGCAGCTAGCAAAATCAACTGCCTGCCTGTAGTATGAGAACACCACCAACCTTCTACAGGTAGCTTTAGCTGAACACTGTGAGGTGGACGCACCCCACTAACTTGTAGGTTTAGCTGAACACTGTGAGGTGGACGCACCACACTAACTTGTAGGTTTAGCTGAACACTGTGAGCAGGACGCACCCCACTAACTTGTAGGTTTAGCTGAACACTGTGAGCAGGATGCACCCCACTAACTTGTAGGTTTAGCTGAACACTGTGAGCAGGACGCACTGCACTAACTGTAAATAGTCTAGCTGCTTGACTGTGGTACTAATAGGATCAAAAGAACACCAGTAATTTTCTTCAGGTAGCTGTATATACTGTAACAAGACAAGCCTGCCTGTCAGTAAGAAGACAACAGGAACGGATCTAGCTGAACACTGTGAGCAGGATGCACTGCACTAACTTGTAGGTTTAGCTGAACACTGTGAGCAGGACGCACCGCACTAACTTGAAGGTTTAGCTGAACACCGAGCAGGACCCACCCCACTAACTTTTGTAGGTTTAGCTGAACACTGTGAGCAGGACGCACTGCACTAACTGTAAATAGTCTAGCTGCCTGACTGTGGTGCTAATAGGATCAAAAGAACACCAGTAATTTTCTTCAGGTAGCTGTATATACTGTAACAAGACAAGCCTGCCTGTCAGTAGGAAGATAACAGGAACGGATCTAGCTGAACACTGTGAGCAGGACGCACTGCACTAACTTGTAGGTTTAGCTGAACACTGTGAGGTGGACGCACCACACTAACTTGTAGGTTTAGCTGAACACTGTGAGCAGGACGCACCCCACTAACTGTAAATAGTCTAGTTGCCTGACTGTGGTACTAATAGGATCAAAAGAACACCAGTAATTTTCTTCAGGTAGCTGTATATACTGTAACAAGACAAGCCTGCCTGTCAGTAAGAAGATAACAGGAACGGATCTAGCTGAACACTGTGAGGTGGACGTACCACACTAACTTGTAGGTTTAGCTGAACACTGTGAGCAGGACGCACTGCACTAACTGTAAATAGTCTAGCTGCCTGAATGTGGTACTAATAGGATCAAAAGAACACCAGTAATTTTCTTCAGGTAGCTGTATATACTGTAACAAGACAAGCCTGCCTGTCAGTAAGAAGATAACAGGAACGGATCTAGCTGAACACTGTGAGCAGGACGCACTGCACTAACTGCAAATAGTCTAGCTGCCTGACTGTGGTACTAATAGGATCAAAGGAACACCAGTAATTTTCTTCAGGTAGCTGTAAATACTGTAACAAGACAAGCCTGCCTGTCAGTAGGAAGATAACAAGAACGGATCTAGCTAAACTGAATACAGTGTGTATGTATATATATATATATATATATATATATATATATATATATATATATATATATATATATATATATATATATATATATATATGCAACACCTGGGATGCATATATATACACAATACACTGTAAGTGCAGCTAACTGACTGTTCTGCCTAATCTATCTAACTCAAATCAAATGTCTCTGTCTGTCTCTCTCTCTCTCTCTCTCTCTCTCTCTCTCTCTCTCTCAATGAACGCCGGAACACACACTACACAGGGCCGCCGTGCAGGCGGCCTTATATAGTGTGGGGCGTGTACTAAATCCCCTGAGCCATAATTGGCCAAAGCCTCCTTGGCTTTGGCCAATTATGGCTCTCTGTTCAGGCGGCGCTGTGATTGGCCAAGCATGCGGGTCATAGTGCATGCTTGGCCAATCATCAGCCAGCAATGCACTGCGATGCCGCAGTGAATTATGGGCCATGACGCGCCACACGAATTTGGCGCGAACGGCCCATATCGTTCGCAATTCGACGAACGATCGAACAGCCGATGTTCGAGTTGAACATGGGTTCGACTCGAACACGAAGCTCATCCCTATCTGGGATAATGTTATTGGGATCATCTGAAACTTATATAGTATTTCCGGGCGTATTACCATCTTATGTATGTTCATCCTATCCAAGAGAGTGGTCTTATGACTATTCTTTTAAGTTCCATCTTAATCTCGTTTAATAATGGGATATAGTTTGCTTGATATAATTTCCCTATACAAGAAGTTACTTTTATTCCAAGATAATTTAAATCTGTTTGTAAAGGGAACTCTCCCTGCAAAGCTTTGTTAACCGTTTATTATATTTAAGATTTAATATCTCTCAGATATGATCTGGGTTAAATGAGAGTTCTTCGACCATGAGTGAAAGCTTTAACACAATAACAAAAATGTATTGTTATATAGTAAAGTAGGCCTAGACCGATGCATACAATCTATCTATTTGTACAGGGAAAGGGTAAAAATCATGGATTACACAAAAGAATACAGAGTATATACCTTACAACATTAATCTACCAGCAGTAGGACATAAGACTTAGGACCCACATATTTAGATATAAGTACAAGGGAGATTTCCCATATTCACTATTCCCATAGAGGTTCCATTCACGTGACCTCTCTGCCAAAGAGTGTGTGTTTCCCTCCCATCTTGTCTGTGTATATCATTACAGGGTGATGCCTCATTGGTTGGCATGGCGTGGCTCTGATTGGTGGGCTTCTCTATTCCTGGTTAAGGACTGGCTACATCTCCAATCCCTATACTTTGCATAAGTCAGCCCCTTTTAATGCAAATCCTTGTGACTATTCTGAGCTTGAGATTAACCACTTACCGACCAGCTTCTGTACATATACGTCGGCACTTTGAAGAGGGATATCTCGGTAACGGCAGCAGCTGCTGCCCCAACCGAGGTATCCATCTTTACAGGAGCCGGTCGTGTTTTACGATAATGGTGGTCCCCGCGGCGGATTCGCCGCAAGATCACAGTTATCGGCGGCGGGAGAGGTGCCGCCCCCCTCCCGCCGCTCTCCCGCGCCCTCTGCCGCTTACCGGATCCGTCGGTAGCGGTGGGGGCGATCAGAACCTGTCAGTTCTTCAGTATGGAGACGAGAGAAGCTAAGATGGCGCCCAACCGTCTCCATACCATAGGACGGCAGCTCTGCCCATATGTCTTGAAGGCATTTTTTTTGTGTAAATTTTTTTAAACAATTTTTTTTTTTTTTTTTTGCATTTTAGTGTAAATATGAGATCTGAGGACTTTTTGACCCCAGATCTCATATTTAAGGGATGTTTACATTCCTTGTGATGGGAATAAAAGTGATCCAAATTTTTTTTTTTTTTTTTTTTAAAACAGTGAAAAAATCTTTAAAATAAAATAAATAAGAAAAAAAAATTTTTTTTTAAAGTACCCTGTCACGACAACAGTGGTCAGACCACACATTTGAGGTATCGCCGCGACCAGTAGAACGAGAGCAATAATTCTAGCCCTAGACCTCCTCTAACGCAAAACATGCAACCTGTAGAATTTTTTAAACGTCGCCTATGGAGATTTTTAAGGGTAAAAGTTTGACGCCATTCCACGAGCGGGCGCAATTTTGAAGCGTGACATGTTGGGTATCAATTTACTTGGCGTAACATATTTCACAATATAAAAAAAAAGTTGGGCTAACTTTACTGTTGTCTTATTTTTTTATTCAAAAAAGTGAATTTTTCCCAAAAAAAGAGCGCTTAGAAGACCGCTGGGCAAATACGGTGCGAAAAAAGTATTGCAATGACTGCCATTTTATTCTGTAGGGTGTTAGAAAAAAAACAATATATAATGTTTGGGGATTCCAAGTTATTTTCAAGCAAAAAAACCTGTTTTAAACATGTAAACGCCTAAAATCCAAAACAAGGCTAGTCCTTAAGTGGTTAAATTGACCTAGTTAAGTATTGATTGTGGGTTGGCCTCCCTTCATTGCATATCCAAACATGGGATCATTTGAAGTGAATATGTGTAGAACAATGAATTTGGGTTCCATTGTTTAAATACACAAGCCTAGGCACCGATTTGTCTGGTCTAACAGACACCTGTCTAGCTATGTTGCACGCCCTGCATAGATACAAGCTAAATGAAATATATTCATAATTACAATATTTTACAGTTAATGGAGATTTAACATAAACTCATAATTAAAGCTTGACATGTTAGGTATCTATTTACCTAGCATAACATCATCTTTCACATTATACAAAAAAATTTACTTATTTTTTTTTTTTTTTTTTTAATTCATTAAAGTGTATTTTTTTCAAAAAAATTGCATTTTAAAGACCGTTGCGCAAATACTGTGTGACGTAAAATATTGCAATGACCGCCATTTTATTTTCTTGGGTCTCTGCTTAAAAAAAAATATCTGTTTGGGGGTTCCAAGTAATTTTCTAGCAAAAAAGGTAGATTTTTACATGTATGAGAAGTGTCAGAACTGACTCTGTATTGAAGTAAAGTTTCTGCTTTTTCTCTGACTCCTGGTCTTGCATATCTGTCTGGGTCAGAGAGTGTAAATGTTAAAATGCATTTAGATTATGACAGCCAGGCAGCTAGCATATTCAGCAATGGGTAGCATTCATATTTCCGTATCCCCTTACCTTGTTTTAACCCACCAAGCAAGTGTCTGTGGACATCTGTAAATACTAGTCCGGTCAGTATGGTTAGCTTAACCATAGTGTTTTTTAAAGAATACTCTTGTCCTGTGATTGAGTTCAACTTTTTTTTTTTTTTTTTGTAGTGGGGAGTCATCTGTCCTAAGTTTTGTCAGTTGGCTAACCCTGAGTGGCACTGAGCAGTCAAGTCTGAGAGGACCTACTGAAAACCAAGAATCCAAGAAACTAGCATTGGAGTGTATAAAGGTATGTCAAATAAGAACATGATGAGGGCAATTCAACAATATGGGTATGGGGGCCTTGATAAAGCATAATTTATGAAAGCATTACGTCAGTTTTTTTTTAACAGTTACAGATATAAGCCCCGTACACACGGGTCGAATGTCGGGAGACAGCGGCCGGTTAAAAAAAAAAATGTCCGATATTTTGCCTGTGTGTATGTTGGTCTATCTGACAGAAGCCGGCCAGCTTCTTTCGGACATGCATGCTGGAAAACCAGCAGCCGACTGTCTCCAGATCAATGCTCTCAGCCAATGACAGAGCTGATCGGAGTGTTCTGGCTGGGGGGGGGGGTCAGAACCCAACAGCTTTAATACAACAGTGTGTACCTGGCTTTAGGTAGTTCTTATTTGAACCACTTTCACATTATTTAGCTGTGGCTGCTACAAATTTGAAAAGAATTGTTGCCTTTTGTAGATCACAAAACTGGTCAATTAAAACCAGTGTATAGAGGCAGGCCAGAGTTATGGCCACACAAATGGTTATAACTAGAGTTGGGCTGAACACCCCCCAGTTTGATTTGTGCCAGAACTCCCGAACATCACAAAAGTTTGGACCCGGACCACGAACCCTATTAAAGTCTATGGGACCTGAACGTGAAAAATCAAAAGTACCCATTTTGAAGATTTAAATTCATGTTATTGGCCATAAAAAGGGTATGGGGGCCTGGGTACTGCCTTGGGGGACATGTATCAATGCAAAAAACATTTTTTAAAGGATTGTTTTTAAAGGAGCAGTGATTTTAATGATGCTTGAAGTGAAACAATAAAAATGAAAAATTCCTTTTAAATATAGTACGCGGGGGGGGGGGGGGGGGGTCCCTTTAGTCTGCCTGTAAAGTGACCCATCTGTACTGTATATAGAACCTGCTGCTGAAAAACTGACATTTTTAAAAAATATAAAGAAATTTAAATAGATTTTCCCTGCACGCTTTATTTAGTAAACAAGGGCTTGGGGAGCCAGTTTGTATGATGAGGCCACAATTTAGTGCATTCGGAACAAGATTTATCAGAAAGGGGAGGGGGAGCTGGTTGCTTAATTTTATTGTGTTTTTGTTATTTTGTTTTTCAACTTTTTAATTGCATTTTTGTCATATAAAAAAGGTAGAAAACTGAGCCAATTGGACATACCCTGGCTCGTTCAAAACATATAAAAAAGAAAACTAAAACAACAAAACTTGCTTCTATGCACAATCAGTTCACCACTGGCGCAAGGTGTTTGTATTTGTTTCATTAATTGCTAGTATGCAGTCCACTAGTATCCTAGCAACAAATGAACAGGGCTGAATTTGGTCAGAGGCTGAGTCTAATGTGGATGCGTAAAGACTAGTTCCCCATGGGTTCTGCCTTCCTTTAGGAGTGATGGCAATGTGTGGATTCAATGTCCATTAGGCAGCCCAAAAGCAGCAATGGAATCCACACCCACTGCAGTCCATTGTCTATCACAAGGCTGGTATAACAAAGGGATACGGTATATGGTACAAATGTATGAAAATGCTTCTCTTAAATTATTTGATCAATTGTGTGGGGAATTTGATCTCCCACATCAAAAGGTTTTTCAGTACCTCCAGTTAAGACATGCCACCAAGTCTCAAACTCGTTCACATACTCTGCAATATAGCAGGTCCACTGTTGTCTCTAAACTTCAGAGTAGTGGTACTAAGGTCTTATTTGCCAATTTCACTCCACTCTTCACTCCACACGCTAAGTTCCAAACATTGGTGGTGGTTTTGGCTAAAGAGCAGTGGTCCAAAGATTTGGGCCCTGTAACAGAACACCAGTGGGAGGTGATGTTGTCTGAACTTTCACAGATTAGCTCATCCCCCACCCACACACAGTTATTTGTTCTGCAGTCGACATACCACACTCCAGAAAAACTGCTTGGCATTGGAGAGAGAATCCCTTTGTCCTAAATGTAACAGTGGCCCTGCCACATTGATCCACATGATGTGGAGATGTCCAGAACTCCAGATACTGGAAAGAGGTTCTGACTATAAGATCCGTCTTTCAGGTTGCCTTAACAGAAGATCCAGAAAATATATGATGTCCCCATCACTCAAGTGTTATTTGAAGCCTGCAAATTAATTGCCCAAAAATTGTTATTCCCCCCCCATTTCCCCACCATGGAGGAACTGAAAACACAAATTATACTATATCTAAAGAAAAGCTAATCTACCAACACAGAAATTGCCCAAACAAATTTGAAAATTGTGAAAAAAGGTGGCTTGCTACCCCAGATTTAGCTCCGACTTCGTTAATTCTAAATAGATTATTGTCTTAAAAGAGGCGGAGACTGGCTGGTGTTTCCTATATTGGAGGGTATGTAGGTATTAAAGATGATCAGCCAGTTATTATATTGCTTTTGGCTGTGTGAAATATATGTGGGATTTGGAAGGCAAGGCACAGAGTGTGTGGTTTTTGTTTTGGTGTTTAGTAAATTTGTATTGAGCTTTCTTTTTGGTTACATATAAGAGTGATTTAAGAAGGTATTTGGATAAATTTTTTCTAGAAGGCTTACAATTATATTGACATTTAATTGTAACTAAGATACTGGATAAGATACTGGATTGTACAATTGTAGGTATTGTAAGAGAAATGTTTAAACAGTAAGAGAAATGTTTAAACATGTATAAAAAAAAAAATATTGGGGAAAAAAAACAAGGCAGCCAGACCTGATTGCGAGCTAGTTTCTGATTTTTCAACAGCAGGTCGCCTCCCTTGTGGTTACCAGCCAGTGGCAGTGGGTGAATTTCATAGCTACTATTGGGCTGTCTAATGGCTATGGCAGTGGCCCACTGCCATCTGCTGTTAATCAGAGAGGCAGACCCAGTGAAGAACTAGTCTTAGAGTTCCCCATTGCCCCCACGACAAAACTCCTTAGCCAGTGCGCCTCTCTACAGTGTATTACATGCATACTGGCTGAGCAGGGAGCTCAGTAATGGTGCATTATATATATTTAATGTACAGGCTGTATTCAGCAGGTGGATGAACATGAACAGGTCATTGTGCAAGATAAAAGGTGAAGGGGTTATTATACAGGTCATCTACAGAGACGGGATGGAGATCAGAAGTACAGGAGAGGAGGGAAGTTAAAGAGTAAAAAAAGGAAGTTCCCACTTTCAGTGATAAGTCTCTCACAATGAATCGGTTGTTAATTTTATTCATGAATTTTTCAGAAATTACGATTCTTCTCCTTCCTCTGTTGAAACATGGAGAGGAATCCATACTGTTGTAAACGTTTTTCCACATGTCCATTTGTGATCGTTGTGATTGGTTATCAGTGATCACATGGCACAGAGCCGCTTGGATCAGCTCAGTACATTGTGTTTGTGAACTGAGCCATCCAATAACTGCTGCCCAACTGTGCTTTATCCAGTGCTGTCCATAAATGACACTAGGTAACTTAAAGTGGTTGTAAACCCCATTCAATGAATCTGACCTTGGCACATACAGTGGATATAAAAAGTCTACACACCACTGTTAAAATGTCAAGTTTCTGTAATGTAAAAAAATGGGACAAAGATAAATAATTTCAGACTTTTTCCACGTCTATTGTGACCTATAAATTGTACAGCTCAGTTGAAAAACAAACTGAAATCTTTTAGATGGATGGAAAAAAAAAAAACACTAAATGGTTGCATAAGTGTGCACGCCCTTAAACTAATACTTTGTTGAAGCACCTTTTGATTGTATTACAGCACTTAGTCTTGGGTATGAGTCTATCAGCATGGCACATCTTGACTTTGCAATATTTGCCCCCACTCTTCTTTGCAAAAACACTCCAAATCTGTCAGATTGTGAAGGCATCTCCTGTGCACAGCCCTCTTCAGACCTCCCCACAGATTTTCAATCGGATTCAGGTCTGGGCTCTGGCTGGCCCATTCCAAAACTTGAATCTTCTTCTGGTGAAGCCATTCCTTTGTTGGTTTGGATGTATACTTTGGGTTGTTGTCATGCAGAAAGATGAAGTTCCTCCTCATGTACAGCTTTCTAGCAGAAGCCTAAAAGTTTTGTGCTAATATTGACTGGTATTTGGAACTGTTCATAATTCCCTCTACCTCTTCCAGCTGAAGAAAAACAGTCCTGCAGCTCCTTTAATGTTGCTGTAGGCCACTTGGCAGCCTCCCTGCCCAGTTTTCTTCAAGTCTTTTCATCAGTTTTGGAGGGATGGTCCAGTTCTTCATAAATGTCACTGTTGTGCCATGTTTTCTCCACTTGATGATGTCTGTATATTGGATGCCTTGGAAATTCTTTTGTACCCTTCTCCTGACTGATACATTTTAACAATAAGATCCCTCTGATACTTTGGAAGCTCTCTGTGGACCATGGCTTTTGCTGTAGGATGCGACTAAGAAAATGTCAGGAAAAACCTACTAGTACAGCTGAACTTTATTTGGGGTTAATCAGAGGCACTTTAACCACTTCAGCCCCGGAAGGTTTTACCCCCTTCCTGACCAGAGCACTTTTTACAATTCGGCACTGCGTCGCTTTAACTGCTAATTGCGCGGTCATGCAATGCTGTACCCAAACGAAATTTGCGTCCTTTTCTTCCCACAAATAGAGCTTTCTTTTGATAGTATTTGATCACCTCTGCCGTTTTTATTTTTTGCGCTATACACGGAAAAAGACCGAAAATTTTGAAAAAAAAATGATATTTTCTACTTTTTGTTCTAAAAAAAATCCAATAAACTCAATTTTAGTCATACATTTAGGCCAAAATGTATTCGGCCACATGTCTTTGGTAAAAAAAATGTCAATAAGTGTATATTTATTGGTTTGCGCAAAAGTTATAGCGTCTACAAACTAGGGTACATTTTCTGGAATTTACACAGCCTTTAATTTATGACTGCCTATGTCGTTTCTTGAGGTGCTAAAATGGCAGGGCAGTACAAAACCCCCACAAATGACCCCATTTTGGAAAGTAGACACCCCAAGGAATTTGCTGAGAGGCATGTTGAGCCCATTGAATATTCATTTTTTTTGTCCCAAGTGATTGAACAATGACAAAAAAAAAAAAAAAAAAAATTACAAAAAGTTGTCACTAAATGATATATTGCTCACACAGGCCATGGGCATATGTGGAATTGCACCCCAAAATACATTTAGCTGCTTCTCCTGAGTATGGGGATACCACATGTGTGAGACTTTTTGGGAACCTAGCCGCGTACGGGGCCCCGAAAACCAATCACTGCCTTCAGGATTTCTAAGGGCGTACATTTTTGATTTTACTCCTCACTACCTATCACAGTTTTGAAGGCCATAAAATGCCCAGATGACATAAAACCCCCCCAAATGACCCCATTTTGGAAAGTAGACACCCCAAGCTATTTGCTTTGAGGCATGTTGAGTCCATGGAATGTTTTATATTTTGACACAAGTTGCGGGAAAGTGACAAATTTTTTTTTTTTTTTTTTGCACAAAGTTGTCACTAAATGATATATTGCTCACACAGGCCATGGGCATATGTGGAATTGCACCCCAAAATACATTTAGCTGCTTCTCCTGAGTATGGGGATACCACATGTGTGGGACTTTTTGGGAGCCTAGCCGCGTACGGGACCCCGAAAACCAATCACTGCCTTCAGGATTTCTAAGGGCGTACATTTTTGATTTTACTCCTCACTGCCTATCACAGTTTCGGAGGCCATGGAATGCCCAGGTGGCACAAACCCCCCCCCAAATGACCCCATTTTGGAAAGTAGACACCCCAAGCTATTTGCTGAGAGGCATGGTGAGTATTTTGCAGCTCTCATTTGTTTTTGAAAATAAAGAAAGACGAGAAAAAAAATTTTTTTTTTTCTTTTTTCAATTTTCAAAACTTTGTGACAAAAAGTGAGGTCTGCAAAATACTCACTATACCTCTCATCAAATAGCTTGGGGTGTCTACTTTCCAAAATGGGGTCATTTGGGGGGTTTTTTTGCCACCTGGGCATTCCATGGCCTCCGAAACTGTGATAGGCAGTGAAGAGTGAAATCAAAAATTTACGGCCTTAGAAAGCCTGAAGGCGGTGCTTGGTTTTCGGGGTCCCGTACGCGGCTAGGCTCCCAAAAAGTCCCACACATGTGGTATCCCCGTACTCAGGAGAAGCAGCAGAATGTATTTTGGGGTGTAATTTCACATATTCCCATGGCATGTTTGAGCAATATATCATTTAGTGACAACTTTGTGCAAAAAAAAATAAAAAAAATAAAAAATTGTCTCTTTCCCGCAACTTGTGTCACAATATAAATTATTCCATGGACTCAACATGACTCTCAGCAAATAGCTTGGGGTGTCTACTTTCCAAAATTGGGTCATTTGGGGGGGTTTTGAACTGTCCTGGCATTTTATGCACAACATCTAGAAGCTTATGTCACACATCACCCACACTTCTAACCACTTGAAGACAAAGCCCTTTCTGACACTTATTGTATACATAAAAAAATAATTTTTTTTTGCAAGAAAATTACTTTGAACCCCCAAACATTATATATTTTTTTTAAAGCAAATGCCCTACAGATTAAAATGGTGGGTGTTTCATTTTTTTTTTTTCACACAGTATTTGCGCAGCGATTTTTCAAACGCATTTTTTGGGGAAAAAACACACTTTTTTACATTTTAATGCACTAAAACACACTATATTGCCCAAATGTTTGATGAAATAAAAAAGATGATCTTAGGCCGAGTACATGGATACCAAACATGACATGCTTTAAAATTGCGCACAAACGTGCAGTGGCGACAAACTAAATACATTTTTAAAAGCCTTTAAAAGCCTTTACAGGTTACCACTTTAGATTTACAGAGGAGGTCTACTGCTAAACTTACTGCCCTCGATCTGACCTTCGCGGCGATACCTCACATGCATGGTGCAATTGCTGTTTACATTTGACGCCAGACCGACGCTTGCGTTCGCCTTAGCGCGAGAGCAGGGGGGACAGGGGTGCTTTTTTTTTTTTTTTTTTTTTTTTTCTTTTTTTTTTTTCTTTATTATTATTATTTTTTTATCTTATTTTTAAACTGTTCCTTTCATTTTTTTTTTTTTTTTTTAATCATTTTTATTGTTATCTCAGGGAATGTAAATATCCCCTATCATAGCAATAGGTAGTGACAGGTACTCTTTTTTGCAAAAATTGGGGTCTATTAGACCCTAGATTTCTCCTCTGCCCTCAAAGCATCTGACCACACCAAGATCGGTGTGATAAAATGCTTTCCCAATTTCCCAATGGCGCTGTTTACTTCCGGCGAAATCTAAGTCATAAAATGCTCGTAGCTTCCGGTTTCTTAGGCCATAGAGATGTTTGGAGCCACTCTGGTCTCTGATCAGCTCTATGGTCAGCTGGCTGAATCACCGGCTGCATTTTCAGGTTCCCTGTTGAGACAGGAGAGCCAGAGAAAAACACGGAAGACGTTGGGGGGGGGGAGGGGCATTCCCTCCCACTGCTTGTAAAAGCAGTCTAGAGGCTAATTAGCCGCTAGGATTGCTTTTACATGAAAGCCGACCGCTGGCTGAAAAGAATGATACCAAGATGATACCTAAACCTGCAGGCATCATTCTGGTATAACCACTCAAAGTCGTGAATGGCGTACCTGAAGACAAAAAAATGGTTAACAATAAAGCACAGTAAACGGTAAAGTATAAAAAATTGCATACCTGAAAAGCAAACATGATAAAACATAATAACAATAAAACATTGCAGAATAGAATACAGTAAAAAAGAACAGAACAATAGAGAGAGAGAATAGAGAGAGAAAGAACAATAAAACGACAACTAATTTTTTTTTTATTTTATATTTTTGTATGTGTTTTTTTTTTTTTTTTTTTTTTTACACTTTTTTTTGTAACTAACTTTTATAACTGTAACCGGTTCCAGGTTCGGGTCTCTCAAAATGCGATGGCATCTTGGGAGACCCTGTGAAAGTGTGCCTAGTCTGTGCAATGCTGTACCCTATGCTAATACTCAACTAGTGCATGGTAGCGTTCAAAATATTCACCAATGCAAAGACCAGGATTGTCAGGACAGGAGGGACAATAATAGCGGGTGTCACGCCTATATCCGCGCTTGCTGCAGACACAACATCTTTTTTGGGGGGGTTCGTTGGGTAGGGGTACTCGGGAGGACATAAAGAAAATGCCTCTCATGCAGCCGACTGCATTTGGTTGGGGATGTGAATGGGGGAAGTACGGGCGCTGCAGAAGCGGTGGGTTCCCAATTAGGATTGGCGAATGCAGCAGGAAGGGCATTATGGGCACGACGGACCTGTGTTTGTCTTCTTGGTGGCAGCGGGACACTACTTGTGCTTGCCACCTCACCAGCTTGAACTGCACTTATGGGACTCGCCACGTCACCAAGTGTTACTGCAGTGCTGGTTTGACTACGACCGGGGTGTACTAGGCCGCTGGTGCTTGCCAGTTCACCAAAACGCTACCAAAAAAACTGTTAGCGATCGCAAGGATCAGGCCTGACTCTGCGAACGCTGCAGTTATGCGTTTAGTGTTTTGTAAGTGTCAGTGATCGATCGATACTGCACTTGGGTGGGCTGGGCTGGGCCGGGCGGAGGGGCAAAACGCAGGTGCTAGCAGGTATCTGGGCTGATCCAGCTAACACTGCGTTTGTGGGAACCCTAAACTGCTGGGGACGCTAGTATAGATCTGATCGGATCAGATATTGATCCAATCAGATACTATACCACTAAGGGAGGCGTATGCTGCGTGCGTGGGTGTTAGCGGTACTGGCGCTAATCTGACGCTGCCTGGGGCTGGTGCTTGCCAGTTCACCAAAACGCTACCAGAAAAACTGTTAGCGATCGCAGGAATCAGGCCTGACGCTGCGAACGCTGCAGTTATGCGTTTAGTGTTTTGTAAGTGTCAGTGATCGATCGATACTGCACTTGGGTGGGCTGGGCTGGGCCGGGCCGGGCGGAGGGGCAAAACGCAGGTGCTAGCAGGTATCTGGGCTGATCCCGCTAACACTGCGTTTGTGGGAACCCTAAACTGCTGGGGACGCTAGTATAGATCTGATCGGATCAGATATTGATCCGATCAGATACTATACCACTAAGGGAGGTGTACGGTGCGTGCGTGGGTGTTAGCGGTACTGGCGCTAATCTGACGCTGCCTGGGGCTGGTGCTTGCCAGTTCATCAAAACGCTACCAAAAAAACTGTTAGCGATCGCAGGGATCAGGCCTGACTATGCGAACGCTGCAGTTATGCGTTTAGTGTTTTGTAAGTGACAGTGATCGATCGATACTGCACTTGGGTGGGCCGGGCAGAGGGGCAAAACGCAGGTGCTAGCGGGTATCTGGGCTGATCCCGCTAACACTGCGTTTTCGGGAACCCTAAACTGCTGGGGACGCTAGTATAGATCTGATCGGATCAGATATTGATCCGTACAGATACTATACCACTAAGGGAGGCGTATGCTGCGTGCGTGGGTGTTAGCGGTACTGGCGCTAATCTGACGCTGCCTGGGGCGACGCATATCACCGCCAGGCGATCGGGGGGCTAAACCTTTATTCGGTAATAAACGGCGGGTGCCCTGACACTATAAAAAATAAACAAACTAACCAGCGTCACCCGTAACAGTTATACGGTGATCAGTGGTGAAAGGGTTAACTAGGGGGCAATCAAGGGGTTAAAACCTTTATTAGATAGTATATGGGGGTCCATGTCGCTATAAAACGCTGACGGCGAACCTAAATATTTACGTCTCTAACTAGCGTCACCAGCGACACTAATACAGCGATCAGAAAAATGATCGCTTAGTGACACTGGTGACAGGGGGTGATCAAGGGGTTAAAACTTTATTAGGGGGGGTTAGGGGGGTATCCTAGACCTAAAGGGGGGTAATATTCACTGCCCTAACACTGTAACTGTCACAAACTGACACTATGCAGTAATCAGAAAAAAAAAAAAATACTGCTAATGTCAGTTTGTGACAGGGGGGGGGGGGCTGATTGGGGGGGGATCGGGGGTGTAAAGTATGCCTGGCATGTTCTACTGTGTGTGTTTGTGTTGTGTGGACTTACATGTCTTCTCTCCTCGGCGCTGGACGGAAACTGCCAGACCGAGGAGAGATGACATCACATCCTCTGCCTGTGTGAAACTACACACAGGCAGAGGAGGATTCCCATTGGCTGGGAGCGATCGCGAGGGGGGGGCCACGATCGGATGGTCTCCCCCTCGCCTCCCGACGCTCCCAGTCAGATGCCGACCGCCGATGGCACCGGGGGGGGGTCCGATCGGACCCCCCGCCCGCGGGAGGCAGATCACGTACAGGTACGTGATTCTGCCTGCCCGTGCCATTCTGCCGACGTATATATACGTTAGGCGGTCGGCAAGTGGTTAAATGGTGGCAGGGGTGTACTGCCCCCACCCCCCCAAAGATTTAAGTTTGTTTTTCAACTGAGTTGTACAAGTTTATACGTCACATTAAAGGTAGAAAAAGTTCTAAAATTATTTCTTTATCTCGTTTTTCTTACATCACAGAAACCTGACATTTTAACGGGTGTGTATCCACTGTATATCTATAGTGTTTACTTCTCTCTCGCCAAAGCACTAAGTCCTGTGCCTTTCTTCGTTCCTCTGTTCTCAGCATGATAACTTCTGCCAAATTTTCCAACACAGGCGATAAAAGCAGCTGGAAATTTGTGTCGGGGAGGGAGCTTAGAGATAGATAAGCAGAGAGCTTGTCTATTCACAGCACAGCTCTGCAAGTTTCTTCATTCCTATGTGGAGGGGGGGGTGTGCCTTTCCTCCAATCATCTCGCACCGTGTATTCCCAGACTCCCCTCCCACTGCTGAATGAAGAAACAAAATTTGTGACAAGATGTGCACTTTCTAAACAGTGTAGAAAGCTGAAGACAGCAGCTATACAAATAAAAGGTATGTAGGAGGATTTGTTTAATCTCTGTGTATCATCTGAGGTTATTCATTTCACTGGGTATATGTGACGGTTTACATCAACTTTAACAGTCCACTTCATCATTGATAAACATTCCATGGTAGAAAAGCAGTTAAAGAACTAGCTTGTAAAATATAAATGTTTTTTACTTTTGCAACCTTTTTTCCATAGTCATGTGATCCAGAGAAACTCATTACAGAGAGCAAATTTCTCCAGCTGGAGTCCTTGCAGGAATTAATGAAGGTAAGTAATTCTGTATAGAACATTTTTTTTTCCATTGGAACATTCCCAGGGCCTCAGTTAGCCCATCTCATGAGCAAAGATCGCTTTGACTTTCCTGGGATCAGAGCACAGTGGTAATGCTACTAGTCAATAGTATTACTGTGTTATAGGGGTTGATTAACTTATGGCATGGTTGCATTCCGTACCATGTTTAATTATGGCTTTATATAAACAAATGTAATGACATTTTCAATAAAAATATTCAACTTTTTTAGATGGCATTAGAGCTGTACACTGTTTGCAATCTGCACTCTGTTAGCTGGGCAGGTGAGACATCATGAGTCTAAATGAGCCCTGATTTCTCATTAAAGGGCCTGTCTTAAAAATATTATATCACATAGGGGACGTTTTGTCCCCGTGTGACATAAAGTTTTAGTGAAAGTAAAAAGTCAAAACTATAGTAATACCCACGCACTTCAAAACCCCCCCAAATTTTGCCTCTCCTCTTCATAAGCGCACACAAAAAACTTCCACAAAAAGAACTAACCACGGATCGTCTGTGAATGTAGGCTGCCATATATAATATTTTTGTTTTTGGGCTTAATAGTGCTTTTAAGCCTTTACTATTTTCTATATACTGTACAATTAATGAGACAATGTGATGCCCGTACAGTGTATGCAGCACCGTAGCTAAGTGGTTAGCACTTCCCCCTAGCAGCACTAGGGTCATTGGTTTGAATCCCAACCATGGCACAGACAGGGTTGCATGTTCTCCCTGTGCCTGCGTGGGTTTCCCATGGGTAGTCCAGTTTCCTACCACATTCCAGAGACATTCTGGTAGATTAATTGGTTCCTGTCTAAATTGGATCTAGTGTGTATGTGTGTTTGTGTATGTAAGCTCCTTGAGGGCAGGGACTGGAATGCACAATATATATGTTACGCACTGCATAAACTGACAACACTTTAGAAGTACCTGTGGTAAATAAAATAATAAATGTGTACTGTAGATTATCTACATTTTGACTGCCATTGCAGGTGAGGTCCTTTTATCAAGCAAATTACTGAAATAATTAAATGCAAAAAAAGGCTGCATCTCCTTTAAACAAGCTCTATGCAACAGTTATACTGTTTATTAGCGACCCCTTTGCTCTGTGATCCCAAGTGTCCTACAACTGTAGATTTGCAAAAATTTGAGACCAATTTAGCCCTGAAGATGCACTGAAATCCCAAGAAGAATTATCAGCCCCTGCTGGAATACAGATTGCTATCCCCCCCCCCCCCCCTTATGGTTTAGAGATGATTTTGTCCAGGTTTGCACTTCCCATGAACCTGTTGTTTTGCCCTGCATGAGCAAAGCTCAAGTTTGTTTTAACCACTTGACCTCCGGAAAGGTTTTACCCCCTTCATGAACAGGCCATTTTTTGTTATTCAGCACTGCTCTAATTTAACTGGTACTTGCATTGTCATATCACACTGTAAGCAAACGAAACTTACATTCGTTTTTCTCACATATAGAGCTTTCTTTTGATGGTATTTGATTACCACTGGGTTTTTTGATTTTTTTGCTATATAAACAAAGAGAGACCAAATTAAAAAAAAAAAAAATCCTAAGTGTATATTGGTTTGTGTGAAAGTTATAGCGTCTACCAACTATGGTATATATATTTGAGAATTGATCAGTCCTGATGTACTTGCATGCAAAATAAAGAAAGACCCCCTGGTAAGAGAAACCTGGGGAGCAGAGGGGTTACTTTTGGTAACATAAAGATCATAGTAGAGTATAGTTCCCATAGCGAAACGTGTTGACGTCCCCAGCGCCACGTGACGCCATCCCCTGCAAGGCCCGCTGAGACTGGGGACCAGGATCAGGACGGAGAGCTAAGATCAGGTGGGGGTAGTGGCCCCGCCGAATGATGGACACAGCGGCTTGGCTCATCTCACTGCCAGTAGGAGTCTGCTGATATTATATCCAAGGAATCTGAACTGAGCTAACAGCGGAAGTTTCGGCTTGCTGGACGGTAGCGGTAATGTACCCTCCATTAACACATACATCGAGATATGTGTGTTTAAGTTCACGAACTGCCATTTAAGGCAGGTTAATACAGGTTATTTATTTATTTATTTATTTTTTAATAATCAGTATTTATTTTATTAAAAAAAACACATAGCTAGACATGTCTAACAATTTTGATAAGATATAAATTCTGACCTCGCAGGGTCTCTTACATTGTACTAATTCAGTTAAATAGGTTGAACAGAGGTACTTATCACAATAGTAGACTTATTTGGTCTCATAAACAGTAACTGAGTGGCACGTACCGGTTGGGGGTTATTATGAGAGTGTAGGAATACTTGAGTCTAAAATCGTTGTGAAGACTTTAGGTATAGGTGAGGTGTTGACCCGTCATGCCATGTAAGATATAGCCATGAGCAAGGGGTCAAAGGCTGGACATCTACCAAGGAGTTTGAGTGGATGGCTCTCCAACATGCGATCAGGGCAGGGGGGGGGGGGGGGGAGACTCTGTGGTCTCCATCAAACCTCCCCCTGTCCCTCACATGCCAGGTGAACCGGGTAGAAAATGACGCATTTATCCAACAGGGATACTAGTGTTCCAGTAACATCATGGGCCAGTTTCATAAGTATGAAGGTTAGTAGGGTCTATGTTCATCTCCAACAAATCACTTATTTTCCCAACCGGTAGTTAAATGGCCACAAAACAATCAACTTTAGGAGGGTATATGAGTGAGACAAAAGAAAAGGAAAACGGGGAGGAGGGGGGAGGGGATTAGGTCAGAGAGCTATCCAAGCGTACATGTGTTCCCGAAGGAAGGTTGGTCTATGTCCACATTGAGTGCACCACACCAGTCCCATCTTCCTCTCATGTCCAAATTCTATTGTCGAGGCATACCTGGAGGCCAGGTCACTATCTTTTAGGATCTCATTGTTCTACGGGTTGAGAGAGAGGGGTCCGCCAACTCTAGTAGAGCAATATCTAAGCTGGAGGGAACCTGGATAGGGTTGGAAACAAATTAATTCCAAGGTGCCCAGATCATGGAGTACTTTTCTCGGGAACCCTGGCAGGTTGCTATGCAGTCCTCAGCCTCTCTTACCGCATTTACCTTAGCAATCCACTGCTCTCGGGTAGGAGTACTGGATTTTTTCCAGTGAATTGGGAGTAGGCGCCTTGCTGCGTTTAGCAGGTGAGGTATCACAGTTTTTTTTATAATGGCGAAGTTAAGTTGGAGGTATATGCAGTAGTAAAAAATGCTTTGGAGAGAAAGAAACCTCTATCTCTTGTTACATTTTTTATTTGGTCTTGTATATCCTCCCAAAAGGGTTTGATTAAGGAGCATTCCCACCATATGTGGATAAGTGTTCCTCTGTGACCACAACCTCGCCAGCATTGTTCTGACACAGCTGGGTATATACGGGCTAAGTCCGCCGACACAGGGTATCAGCGAGACATTATCTTAAAGTTTGTTTCTTGAGTTTGGGAGTCTATGGAGGATGAATGGGTAAGGTAAAACAAATGGTTCAGTTGTATTTCCGTGAATTCCTGCCCTAAGTCGTTCTCCCACCATCGGATATAGGCGGGTTTAGTTTGAGGGGTGGCAGAACCTAGGAGTCGGTATAGTTCTGATACCATATGAGGGACAGGCTCCTCTCCAGTGAAGAGGCGTTCATATGGTGTGGAAGTGGAGGGATCCCTAATCGTGTGGCTATTTTTCTCGAAAAAATGATGTAGCTGTCTGTATCTCCAAGGGTTGAGTCGTGGGCCCTTACGTCCTACTGGTAAGTCTTCGTATTGCATTAATTTGCCGTCTCTCATGAATTTACCACCACTAGCGTTATTATCATACACCCATGGCTCAAAAAAATGGCTCTGCTCTCCCGGAGGGAACCATTGGTATCCACCTAGTGATGCCAGCGGGGACATAGGGGGGGCCAAATTCAGCAAAGGATTAATTCTGTCCCAAACCGACAACACCTGTGTTGTCAGCGGGGAGGTCATCTCAGATAGCCCCTTATATCCTTGGGGCAACCACGGTGCATAAGCTAAATTCCTGCCTGCCGGGGATTTCTCTAGGGTGACCCAAAGTTTCGGGGGGTGTGTGTGGAAACGCCAGTTTAGTATCCTCTGAAGGACTATGGCTCTGTAGTATCGTTTTATGTCAGGGATACCTAGGCCTCCCTCCCGCTTCGAGCGTTTAAGTGTCTGTAAAGCTATTCTAGGTTTGCGTGCGTTCCAGATAAAGTCAGATAACATGCTGGACAGACGATCAAAGAAGACTCTGGGAAGGGGGATCGGTAACATTTGCAAATAAAAAAGTATCCGGGGCAATACATTCATTTTTATAATGTTCACACGGCCCAGCCACGTAATGTCTGCCCAAAGCGAGAGGTCTTCTTTGACCGTGGTCCACAGCAGGGGATAATTAGCCGCATATAAGGTATCAAAATGATCTGAGTTGCACGCCTAGATATCGTAAGGATGAAGTGGTCCAGGTGAAGGGAAAAGCAGCTTTGGGGAGGCAGACAAATGGGGAGAATTTCAGATTTTGTGAAATTAATTTTGAGGTTGGAAATTGACCCAGAAAGCTTCAGTTCCTTCATTAGATTGGGCAATGATATTAGGGGGTTTGAGAGGTGGAACAAAACATCATCAGCATATGCCGAGAGTTTGTGTTCCATGTTTCCCACCTGAAGTCCCGTGATGTTCTGGTTGGCTCTCACAGTGCGGAGTAATGGCTCCAGCACTAGAGCGAACAGAGGCGACAGGGGACACCCCTGCCTCGTGCCGTTTCTAATGGGGAAGCGGGAAGAAAGTGTCCCATTAACCTTAACCTTAACCTGTGCACACGGCGTAGAATATAGTGCCAGTACCGATGTTAGCATTCGCGGGCCTGGGCCTAGGCCTAGTGAGTTGAGTACTGCTTTCAGATATGACCAGTCAATGCAGGCGAACGCTTTTTCCATGTCTGTTGATAGGATCAAGTAAGGTTGTGGGTCTGGACGGGAACAGGCCCAGTGGATAAGTTGGACCGCTTCTCTGCCCGTTATGAATCCTGTCTGGTCTGGGTGGATAATTCCTGGTAGGAGGTGTTTAAGTCTGTTAGCTAAAATTTTTGCAAATAGTTTTATGTCTAAATTAAGGAGTGAAATAGGGCGATAGCTTTGGGGGACGGCGGGATCCTTGCCCTCTTTCGGGATCACAGTGATGTGGGCCAACAGGGCCTCTGAGGGGATGTCTTTACCTGCTGCTATGGAATTGAAGTATTTGCATATAGGAATTGCTAATTGGGGGGGTTTATAATATTCCTTAGTGAACCCATCTGGGCCAGGGCTCTTTCTGTTGGGCAGGGATTCCACCGTCGCCTCTATTTCGGCTATCGTGATTGGGAGTTCTAAAGCTAAAATTTGGTCGTCAGTAAATGAAGGAAAGCCAGCTAAGGAAAGGTACTTCCGTATCGCATGTTGTCTAGCATCACACGCGGAAGAAGGAAGCACGGAATCCAAATTATAAAGTGTAGCATAATAGTCTCTGAACCCTGAGGCAATCTTAGAAGACTGCACCGTCAGCTGTCCAGAGGTAGAACGCAATTGTTGCACGTATGTCTGTGCTTGTCTCTTCCTGAGTGCCCACGCCAACATCCGTCCACATTTTTTCCCCTGTTCGTAGAATTTGTGGGACATGTAACGGAATTGTTTCCTAGTTTGTCTATCTAAAAGGCGAAGGAACAGTTCCCATAATTCCGTAAGTTTTTTTTTTTAACGCTTCGGGGCTCCTATTCGCTTTATGTTGCAGTTCAACTTTTTGTAAAGCTGTGTGTACTCTTATGAAATCAGCTTGGCGTTCTTTCTTAAGTCTTGTCCCTTGGGAGATTAATTCTCCTCGAGCCACAGCCTTATGGGCCTCCCATATTATCCCTTTACTTATGTCGTCGGATAAGTTCTCTCTGAAGTAATGAGTTAAAGTGTCCGAGACCGTTTTCACTACCACTTCATCGTCTAGCAGATTGCCGTTCATTCTCCACGTCCAGGTCCTGTGCCCGCCCGAAGACGGGGCAAAGGCTGCAGAGACCGGGGTGTGGTCCGAGATAGAGATGTTCCCGATAGACGATGTTTGAAGGAATTCCAGAGCGTGACAGTCTACATATAGATGGTTGATGCGAGTATAAACGTCATGTATTTTAGAGTAATAACTATAATCACGGTCTGAAGGGTGTAGTACCCGCCAGCAATCTATTAATAGATGAGATTGGAGGGTCTTGCGGAAGTGTTTGAGGAACGCATAAGAATGTGGGGATCTCGCGTGGGACGTGTCCAGCAAGGGGTCTGGGCTTATGTTGAAGTCTCCTCCGAGAATCAGGAGGCCTTCCCTGAAGTCTGCTAGAAGTGTCAGAGTAGAGTCTATGAAGGTGAGTTGGTCAGTGTTGGGGGCGTATAGTGTCGCAAACTTCTGCCCTGCAATGCTACCTTTCAAGAAAACAAATCTGCCCTGAGGATCTATTTTATTTTCTAGGTGTTGAAAGGGACAAGTTTTATGTATTGCGATAGCTGTCCCCTTAGATTTTGACGTCGGGGAGGTGCTGATAAACCACTGGTTGAAAAGGTATGTGGATAATTTAGGAAGCGACTGGGGTGTGAAATGAGTCTCCTGAAGGAAGACCACCTGCGTTTTTAAGCTTTTTAACTCTCTCCAGAGTTTACTGCGTTTATGTAGTGAGCAAAGCCTTCTGACATTATATGAGCTTACCTGTAACGTAGCCATAGGAGGAGACAGAGGTGGACAAGAAGTTCAGGTTGGTGGCACACTCGATGTGGACGACAGAGTGGTACATCGCTCCTGTAAATGAAGGGGAGGGTAGAGGGAAGTGAAAAAAGGGAAGAAAAGAAAAACATATAAGACAAAAATGGAAAACATAACAAACGAAACAGCATGGCGAAGGCCATCAAAACTTGAGAAATAACTACTCGCCACATTAGGGACTCCGTCCCCCAAAAAGGAGGGGGGGGGTCCTGAACCCTGGCTCAAGATCCAAATGTGGATCAATACCCTAAATCAAAGAAGGGTGTCCTATGAGGGGATATGCGGCCAACAAAAGAGAAGGGCAAAGGGGTCCTCAGCCCCGCCCACCACATCTAACAGTATGCGGTGTAGGTGGGGATCGAGAATGTTACCCCTGACTGGGAAAATTTAGGGGACAAGGGGACAATTAAGTTTCTTATATATGATTAGGGCAGCAATGGTGTATATGGGTCAACATCCTTTCCTGCCATCCCGAGATTAACAATCACAAGATGAAATCTCTCCATCCTAGAGGATTACTCCACTAGTCTCTAGCAGAGGTAGAGTCAGCCGAGGAGTCGGATGGGTGCCGTCTGCGGTTCCGGCGTTTGGCGGATTGCCATGGTTGGGGCGGTGGGAGCTTGGCGACAGAAAAGTCAGGTATTCCTCTCCAGTTGGGGAAGTCTACCGGATCCAAGTCCAGGGAGGAAAGAAAGTTCGGCAAATCATCCTTTGTACGGAGAGTTAGTCTTATTTTCCTTTGTAATTTTGTAGAAAGAAGGGAAAGCCCCATCTGTATTGCAGGCCTGCGTCTTGGATGGCTACCAGGAGGGGGCGGAGAGATCTGCTCTGCATTAAAGTGCGTCTGGAGATGTCCTGGTAAAAGGCCAAATGTGCGCCATCAAAGTCAAAATAGGGCTTACCACGCATTTTCTGCATTATGCGGTCTTTGAGAGTGTATCTATGCAGTTTGCAGATAATGTCTCTTGGGTTATTGACATCTTGAGAGGGGGGTTTTAGGGCCCTGTGGGCGCGATCAATTTCTATTGTAGCTTTGGCAGGCAATTCTAAGATTTCCCTAAAGATCCCTTCCAGGGTGGGAATAATGTCCCTGGCACCAGTTGCTTCAGGTAGCCCCCGGATTCTGATGTTGGCCCTGCGACTGCGATTCTCCATGTCATCCAACTGACAGAGCAGACCCTCAATCTGCTTGCTCTGAGTGGTACACTTGTTCTGCAGCATAGAGATGACTGGGAGTGCTTCCTCAAACCTCTGCATCAGCTTTAAGCTGTGCAGTGTCCTCTTTGAGGGCCTTCTCTACCCTGTCAGCGAAGCGCTCCAGGTCAGCTTTTGTGGGCAGAGACCAAATATGGCGCCTAATGTCTGCCTCATCCAGGGGGTCTGGAACTTCGGGATCGCCATCAGGGGATGAAGGAGCGCCTGGGGAGGTCGGGGGGGGGCGATTCACTTACCGACCCTGGTGATGGTATGGGTGAGCAGGCCGGCTGATTAGGACGTGCAACAGCGCTCTGTGAGGCCTTGGATGCTTTCTGAGCCTTTGCAGTCGGCGCCATCTTTAAAGCCTCGCGGTCCCGGGGAAAAAATATTCCAGCTGCCCCTGTCTTGTGCGATCGGTCCGCTGTGGTTGTGAAGATGCCCGGCTCCTCTGTGACATTTTGAGCTGTGGACGGGTCGGATTCTCTCCCTTAGCGGTGCTTATGAGCGGCGGTGAGACGGAGCTGCGGAGTCACACGTCTTCACCCAGGTTATTTTAATGAGGGTCCCTCTGCTGATGCTCTATGCACTTCCATCTATTTGGAAATTGCACATTACTTGTCAGCAGACCTACCTCAGCTGCAGATACATTGTATAGAGGGACTACCGCAACAGCTGTACTGTATACCATCAGCTATTGCGTTGTTGGCTGCCTCCTCAGTCTATTCATTTTCAGCACTGCTGTGGGTTATTTACTTTCCCAGGAATATTGATTTCCATCTGTAATACACAGCTTATAGGAAGCAAAGGACGGAGAGTTCTAACTTTCTGACCAGTGCAAGACTACCTGCATTCAGATTTGCTCAGCATTTGTGCTACCCATGTTGATATGCTATTGTTGCTTGTCACCATTGTTTACCTGAACTAATGACCCATTTACATCTCTGCCAATGATTACTATGTGTACTGGAATCGATAGGGAATAAGTACAGCGCTGCTCCGATGGTGTTATAAAGATGGTTACACAATAAGCAGCTAACACACCTCTAAGACACAGGTAGAAGTAAATTAACAAAAAATATATATAGTGTAGCGCTGTGTGTGTAAATGGTAAAGGGTATAAAAACAGTGGGTTAGGCTCGAGCCATCTCTTAATGGCCAGCAAATTGACAGAAAATACTTCAAAATTAAATAAAAGTGACTCAATACAATCAAAAGTGCACTATATGTTATAAAATGACATGTAAATTATAATAATTACAACAAACCAGTGATTAATGGTGAACAAGAACAAATTATATATAGATAAAAGTTCAGCCAAAAGAGTCCATAAATATTAGAAAATGTGTTCCTGATAAAAATCACAAACCACCACTGAAACGTCTCTGAGGGTCAACTGGTGAAAACAACGATGGAAAGCTTCTGGTAGATGAAAAGGTAGAGCACCAAAATGAAATGAGACGTCTAAATATAAGACAGGACCATCACCAGAGTATCTGAGGAGGCTTACCGGAAGCAGGGGACTTGAAAAGACATACGTCTTACAAGTCTCAGAAAGCTTAATGAGCCGCCAGGGCTGGCAAGATGGATCATCGGGTGTCCACAACTTCAAATGGGGGGGAAAGGAAAATCCTTGCACAGCCGGCAAATCAGCAGCACCTCCTCTCTGCGAAAGAGGAGGTGCTGCTGATTTGCCGGCTGTGCAAGGATTTTCCTTTCCCCCCCATTTGAAGTTGTGGACACCCGATGATCCATCTTGCCAGCCCTGGCGGCTCATTAAGCTTTCTGAGACTTGTAAGACGTATGTCTTTTCAAGTCCCCTGCTTCCGGTAAGCCTCCTCAGATACTCTGGTGATGGTCCTGTCTTATATTTAGACGTCTCATTTCATTTTGGTGCTCTACCTTTTCATCTACCAGAAGCTTTCCATCGTTGTTTTCACCAGTTGACCCTCAGAGACCTTTCGGTGGTGGTTTTTGATTTTTATCAGGAACACATTTTCTAATATTTATGGACTCTTTTGGCTGAACTTTTATCTATATATAATTTGTTCTTGTTCACCATTAATCACTGGTTTGTTGTAATTATTATAATTTACATGTCATTTTATAACATATAGTGCACTTTTGATTGTATTGAGTCACTTTTATTTAATTTTGAAGTATTTTCTGTCTATTTGCTGGCCATTAAGAGATGGCTTGAGCCTAACCCACTGTTTTTATACCCTTTACCATTTACACACACAGCGCTACACTATATATATTTTTTATTACTATGTGTACGCCTTCACTTCCAGTGGCAGTAGACTGATCACCAGCCCTCTCATCCACACATTGACAGGATTACCTGTCGGCTGCCTTCCCCCTTTCCCCAGGGGCTATATGCAGTTCATATGCCATTTTTTCCTATATGGAAGTTTA
The DNA here is from genome assembly GCF_042186555.1 of Aquarana catesbeiana. Classification (NCBI taxonomy): domain Eukaryota; kingdom Metazoa; phylum Chordata; class Amphibia; order Anura; family Ranidae; genus Aquarana; species Aquarana catesbeiana. Next base: position 159,180,651 of record NC_133331.1, on the reverse strand, counting down.
TATTAGAGGATCCTCTAAGGGCGACAACTTTCGCATGACATATCTGCGTATTGCCACATGGCGTCCAGCCGCTTAGTTTTATTATTTGGATGTATGTTGTCATGTTTTTCTGTTTGTCCTTGTCTGATGTTTATCAACCAATGCACCTCTGCAGTGCTCATGAGATAATCATGTACAGCTGTAACTTAGACAGCAGTACTGTGATTTATTTTTAGATCTGCTTTATATCAATAAACAATACCAATTTTCACTATACTTTACTATGATCCTTATGTTACCAAAAGTAACCCCTAGGCTCCCCAGGTTTCTCTTACCGATGAGTTAAAAAGATAAATTCATGTACTTTCTCCTGATCAAGGATACTGATTGGTGACCGTATGTAGAGAAAAAAAAAATCTAGTTATTTTCTTTTTTTTTTTTTAGCATTCTACTCGGGAGAAGGGGGTGAACAGGGATTTTTTTTTTTCTTTACACTTGTACAGTAATCACTGTAACAGCAGTCTTTTGAACTGTCATGAATGAGTTACATTCATAACAGCTGTGATTGGCCCACAGCTATGACATGGTACAGATGCTGTGAATGGCCCTGGTACAATGTGATAGCCATGGGCCAATCACAGCATTGTTATAGGAATCACAGCTGTTATCAATTAAATTAATTCATTACATTTTTGACATTGTGATCATTTGATTGCATAGCGATGACATGATCACCGACAGCAGCCTGGTACTGGGATCCGCAACCACAGACAGTGGTCGCGAGGCACCCCTAACCCAGAACAGGCTGGATGATGTGCATGTATGTGATCCAGCCTGCCTGTGCCGGCTGCCTGCAGTAAATGCACTGTGGGAGGTCGGCAAGTGGTTAAAGTCTACTTGATATTTTATTATGTCACAATTGTAAACTTGAAAGGTATGTTTGGTTAGGTTTTGAGAAGCTTGCTCATATTCACGTGCAAGGATGATCAAAGATGTGAATATGTTCGCTCCTTCCCTGTCTTTGGGCAGTTTATCTATGAAACTGAGAACACAAAAGTCTTTCTCAAGAAACAGAATGAAACTGTTTTGTGATGTAGAGTGTGCATAACTGCCTGTGTCTACTGTATTCCTATGGGATGTGTTTCTTTTTATTTAGGCTTTGATATCTGTGACGCCAGATGAAGAAACATATGATGAAGAAGATGCTGCCTTTTGCTTAGAGATGTTGCTGAGAATAGTTCTTGAAAACAGGTGTTATGAAAAATCATGGTTTGGGCAGGGCTATGTTTGTTTGCAGGGCTGTAGTACAATCTGCATTCCAAAAAAGTTGACATTGTGTAAAATCTACAAAATAAAGAATGCAATTATTTTAAAAAAAATCACATAAACCCATGTTTTATTCACAATAGAAAATAAACTGAGAAATAGTACCATTTTGAATCTGATGGTAGCAACATATGGGGACAGGGCCAGGTTTACCACAGTGCAGCGTACCCTCTCCTTTTAACAACACTTTGTAAACATCTGGGAACTGAGAAGACCAGTTGCTGAAGTTTTGGGAGAGGAATGTTGTCCCATTTTTGCCTGATATAGGATTCTGACTGCTCAAAAGTCCTGGTTCTTTGTTGTATTTTTCATTTTAAGATGCACTAAATATTTGCAATTGGAGAAAGGTCTGGACTGCAGGCAGGCCAGTTAAGTACCTGGACACTTCGACTATGAAGCCATGCTGTTTTCATATATGTAGTATGTGGTTTAGCATTGTCCTGCTGAAATATTCAAGGCCTTCCCTGAAAAAGACATCGTCTGGATGGAAGCATATGCTGCTCTAAAACCTGGGTATAGCTTTTAGAATTGATGGTGTCTTTCCACATGTGCAAGCTTCCCTATCCATATACACTAATGCATCTCCATACCATCAAAGATACAGGCTTTTGAACTGAGAGTTGATAAGCTGGAAGATCCCTCTCCTCTGTAGTCCAGAAGACCAATGGTTATCAAGAGAAATGTCAAATTTTAATTAGTCTGACCAAAAGAACAGTTTTCCACTTTGCAATGGACCATTTTAATGAGCTTTGGCCCAGAGAAGACGGTGCAGTTTCTAGATCTCATTCAGATAGGGCTTCTTCGTAGCATGACCATATCATTCATTCAGTTTCTTGTGAATGAATGCCTTTAAGTACCATCAGACATTGTGGCTGACAGCTTGTCGATAATTGATCTGCCTGCTCTAAGGTAACTGTGTGTCCATACAAGGTATGAGCAGACAGCTATGCAGAGAGTCTGCAAGAGCCTGAGATTGCACCTGGGATCTGCTGATTGTGTGTGCAATGCTCTGCAGACTCCTTAGAGAAAAAAACAATACATGCACGTGCTTTTACCTGGAAAAAATTTACGTTTATTTTTAATTTTTTTAAAAGGTGAACTTATCCTTTAATGCAATGCTGTTTGAGGGCCTGAAGATTACAAGCATCTAATATTGCATTTTGGCCTTGTCCCTTGTGCACAGAGACTTTTCCAAATCGTGTTTCTTAACTTTTTTCAGCCATGGCACTCTTTAAAATTCTGCACAATATGCATGCACTCCATTCTAAAATGTAAAAAAACTAAACTAATAGCGTTACATAATGCAGCAACGTGCACACACACAGGACACCCAACATTAAAGGGGATTTATTCTTCCAAAGCAAATACACTGTTGCACACTTGAATTGACTAGTATTTAACTGTTTCTCTTCTCGGCCAGTTTCCCTCCCTCACCCAGCTAATGTGACCCCAGTGCTGATGTATAAGGGAAGGGGCAAACAAGGATGCGTGCAGGCACCCGACTTTGTCATCCACTGGCATCATTGGTTGTTAGGCTGACGATGGCTAAAAGGTTGTAATTATGCACAATGAAAACCTGTAGCTTTGTATAACTAAAAGGCAGGCTTGATCCACCTGGCAAGTATACCGTTTTTGGGCAATTTCTAGGCATTTTGCCAAGGCTTCCCTGAAGAAGCCTGAAGGCACCAGAGGGTACCTCGTCACCCTGGTTGAAAAAGGCTGCTCCAGATACTTAGAATCTTTTGATGATATTGTGTAATGTAGATGATGATATATTTAAAGTTTTTTCAATTTTATTTTGCGGAACTTTATCCTGAAATTGTTCCACAGTCTTTTGATGCAGGTTTTCACGGATTTTTGAACCTTTGCCCAATTTTTTGTTAGTCTTTATTGAAAATAACGTTTTTTTAGATTACAATGCACACAATGTCATACAGCAAATAAGGAGACCTAAAGAATGGCTTACAACCTCAGTCGAGCATAATTCACAAAACACAGGATTTCAAATGTTGGTTACACATGGTACAAAATAGTGCAGTGCAACTGTTAAACATCAACATATAATACAAAGAGTATTCACCGAGTGGGACACTGGTTGATAACCAGGAAAAAGAGAGCTCTGGGGAAGAAAAAAAAATCTCCTATCAAGTGCCAAATAGTCACACATCAACGTTTTATAAATGTATTGTGTACAAACTGCTTAACCAGGTAAGATGGGTTATGACTGCTCCTGCAGAATATCACACAAATTCAGAGCTGGATAAATCAAGGTTTACCTTAATAAGCGACCCTCAGGAGTGTATACACTTATGCCCCATGCATACGACCTGAAAATTGGACAACAGATCATCCGACTTTTTTTTTTTGCTTACTAGTCGCAAGTAGAAATTGAATAGGTTACTAAAGTCAGGAAAATTCTCGTGCGACAGAAAAAATAATCGGAAGTTATGTCGTGTGTTGTAGTGTATTTGTATTGTATTTTCGGACGACAACTACTGACTAAACGAAAATCGTACGATCTGGTATCGTACAAGGAAAATTTTCTTGCTTGTCTGATCACATAATATTGGATGAACTGTCGTGATCGCCCCCCGAAAGCTCTGTACTAACAATCTGATGATCGCGACGAAAGCAGTATTTTTCGTCCGATTTTCGCATTGTGTGTGCAGGCCATTAGAGGGGGGAATTTAAGAATAATATTAATAACCCAAACCTCTGCACATCTTTACTTCTGAAACACTGTCAATCTAAGATACTCTTTTGATACCCTATCATGTTGCTGACCTGTTGCAAAATGTTCTTCCAGCTCTTCCTTGTTAGTACCACTTTGCCAGCTTTTTGTTGCCCTGTCCCAACTTTTTTGAAATGTGGTGTTTTCGGCAATCTCAATTTTTTTCTTTTTAAATGATAAATTTTCTCAGTTTAAACACTCAATATATTTTCTATTGTGAATAAAATGAGTTATAAGGTTTTGCAGATCATTTAATTCTGTTTTTTTGTAGATTTTACGCAATGTTCCAGCTTTTTTGGAATGAGGGTTGTTGTGTGTTCTTCTTGTCTGTGAAGTCTATTGTAGTTTTCTACATTTAAATCTACATAAAGATCCTGTACCTCTGGTGTCAGTGTTGGCACTAAAACCCCTGGCATTGTTACTCAATGTCCAAACAGCCTTACTGCTAACAAATTTATACATAAGATGCAAATATAGCTCTCTAACAATTTTCTAAATAGACATGGTTGATTGCCACCAGAATAAGTATAGCAGCCATGTTGCTAGTACAGCTTACAAAAAGAACAGTGGCTTTGCATACCAGCCTTTTCCATATTTTACTTTTCTGTGTTAAGGCTAAGATTATTAATGGTTAGTTAATGAGTTCGTGACTCTTCAGAACATTCTGATGGCATGGCTTCTTGGGGAGGCTCTGATGGTAGTCACATACCTGGTTCATAGAATTTGTTCCAGTAATAGGCTTTCCTTGATGTAGTCTGTCAGAAGACTAGTAGACTGTTGAGCAGACAGAAATATGTGCATATTCAACAAAATAACAAACTCTGGCAAGTGTGTTCTTCCAATTTATTACCAGAGTTTACCTTCTTATCTTACCTCCACTGGCAGGGATATCCCACTTTGGGTCCACAGAAAATGAGTGGCCAGTTTCTTAACCTATTATTTTCTCTTGTGGAAATGTTTTTTTAAGTCAGCAGCTACAAATCCTGTGTAGCTGCTGACTTTTTAATAAAAACACACTTATCTCCAGCACTGTCCTCACCTGGGCTAGTTCATCACTAGCCTTCAGGTTCCTGGCGAAGGCATCGTAACTGTGGGCAGCTGGCTGTGTGGCTTCACAGACGGCTGCCCACTGAGCTGCGCTTTGTGATTGGCCCCTCAGTATTCTCGGTATTAAGAGAACTTCTGCTCAAATTGCCTAGGATCTGAGCAGAAGTGGGAGTGGGGTACCTGTCAAAACTAGGTTAAATGTATCATGTATAAACCGCAGTTATATGTACCGCAGTACTGGAGAAACATTCTCCAACACTTTCACTGTCCCAGAATAACCTGCTTTAATTTTAGCTGGCCTTTTCCTGGTCACTCATTTTGCCCCATGTTCACACTCTGTAAAACCTGCTGTGCGAAGAGCTTGGCTCTTATGCTGCTACTTTTTTTAGTCAGTTTTGTTAACGGTGGCCTAAATGCATTATGCATGGGGGGGGGCACTTCCCTAACCCTGTCCTTTTACCTGTATGGCTATGACCAATAGTGGAAAGATCAATAACCAACATTTGAGTCAAAGATAAACTGTTCTTCTATTAATGCCCTCCTACTCCATTCTTGCACATACCTCCTCCTGTCATACTCTTCACACTCTCCTCCTGCTCATACTTCCTCCTATCATACCTCTTCTGCATATATTGCCCCCATCATACCCTCCGCACTTCTCTCCTCTGCATAACTCAGCATGTCGTACCCTCCGTGCTCATCTCCTGCACATACTGCATTCTGGTATGCCCTTTACACTACTGTTGCACACACTGTCAGCTGTCAAACTCTGCATTATTATTATTGCACATGGTGCTCGCTGTCTATCTTCTACACTTCTCTCCTGCACATGCTGTTTGCTGTCATACCCTGCAGAACTGCTCTCCTGCAAATACTGCCCTTGCTGTCATACCCTCCAAACTCCTTACCTCCAAATACTGCCCACTGTCTTTTTTTTTTTTTTTTTTTTTTTTTGTAAATCATGCAGGCAAGTTCTAGATTGAGAACGTTGAAGACACAGCAGATCTTCACTTGAACATATATGTGATAGCCACATGATGTGGGCTAATGTATTTTAGTTGGAAGGATATAACAATACTTGTGCCTTTACAGACATGCTGTTTTAATCTATATGTTTACTGACATGCTTCCTATGTTTTGGGGGGTTTTTTTTTTCCCGCTATAAAGAGACCGCGTTGGCTGTGTGTGGCAAGTTGTGCGCGATCACTTTTACCATCTTTGCGCTCATGCAGTGGAGTTCTGCTTCCTTGTCGAACGTGCTGTGGTTGGACTGCTACGACTTGCTATTCGACTTTTAAGGCGTGACGACATCAGTGCACAGGTATCTTATTACACTGCCACTTTTATCATTTGTCTTTACAGACCTAAAGTGCCATATTCTAAAAATGTTGAGTAATATAGCATAAGGAGCAGAGATGTTTGTCAGCCATAGCAGAATGGAATAACCTGTATGAAATATGTAAATTAGTACGGCATTTGTATACAAGTATGTTGTGAAAGGGCGTTTGATCCCCATAACTGCACTGTATAGTTTAATGCATAATGCTTAATGTAGGAGAAAAATGTCTGACATAATCATGATGTAGTAATTTTCCTGTAGCAACTCCTTGAGATTCTTTTTTTATTTTTTATTTTTTTACAAACTATTTTTATTTGGTCCAAAAGGTGGTACAAAAAGCTTTGTCATTTATCAAAAAAGAAAGTACAATACAGGTAGTTTACACATAAGAGAGAGCAAAATATAATCTACATATCTTACATATCTTGTAATGTTCTTCGGACATAGATTACTAGTAATGTCATTCATGGGTCCCATTTTTTTATTATAAAAATGATTGGTGTTCTGTAGTGTGTGGATTTTTTTTTCCATAAAATTAGTATTATTAATTGTGGTTTTCAATTGTGTTGGGGGGGGGGGGGGGGGGGATGATGGGGATTTCCAATGGAATGCTATCAACCAATGTATTGCTACGCATATTGTGTGGATCAGTCTCATATTATGGGTGGTGAGTGCAATGATAGGGGAAAATAGGAAACAATTGTGGAGAGTGAGGTTTATGCTACTATCTGAAATTTTGGAAGCAAATTTTTCTAATTGCTTCCATATATATGTGACCGTCTCACAGTTCCAGAAAATGTGTGAGAATGAACCTGTGGAGTTACAACCTCTAAAGTAAGTCTGAGAAGTTGTGGGGAAAATGGCATGAATTTTAACCGGAGTATAATACCAGAGATTCTTTTTTATTTAAAGCAGAACTAAACTCTGTTTGAATCAACATTAACTATTTTTAATTCTTCTGTTGCTAGCATTAGTAAATAGATAGAGGGGTAGGGAAGGAAGCACCACCTGAGTGTAGTATTAACAAATGATGTTTAATGACACCAGGTAAAAACACACTTACAGGATAAAAACATATAAAAGGCTCATCTGTATAGGTATGTGGTCCTCGGTGTTCCCTCTGATCCTGTGGTGGTGACACTGCAGGGATGCTGGGCTGCAGAAGGTGGATTACCAGCCGGGAGCTCCTTCTGTGGCCATCAGTAAGAGACTAGGGGCCGGCGTGGAGCGCACATGACGTCACAGGTCGTCCGTCTGCTTCCGGGTTCGGTATCCAGGGGAGGGATCGTCCAGGGAGTAGTGGTTGCAGGAAGGTTGAGAGAAGGCTATGCGTTCGGAGCCACTGCTCCTTCGATAGGTCTCGTGGCCAATTGACGGAGCAGTGGCTCCGAGCGCGTAGCCTTCTCTCAACCTCCCTGCAAGCCCTCCTCCCTGGACGATCCCTCCCCTGGATACCGCACCCGGAAGTGGACGGACAACCTGTGACGTCACGCACGCTCCACGCCGGCCCCTAGTCTCTTCTTGATAGCCACAGAAGGAGCTCCCGGCTCGTAATCCACCTTCTGCAGCCCAGCATCCCTGCAGCGTCACCACCACAGGATCAGAGGGTTAATACTACACTCAGGTGGCGCTTCCTTCTCTACCCCTCTCTCATCCATCACAGAGCCAGCTCTCTGAGGACAGCAGCCGCCTAGCCTACCAGCCTACTTTAACCATTACATTACCGGTTACCACTTAACCCTTGAACTTCCAGCCTGTCCCCTATGGACTAAGTTGCTCAGCCCTTTATATTTACTGGTTTTAAACTTTTTTCACATTTCTTCAGTTGGCTTCTGGTTTCTGGCCTAGACCAAAATTGTCATAAATGCCAGGAGTCTTCATGGGCATTTTTTTTTTCATCTGGAGCAAGGGAGGAGGGTTTTTTCAGCTAAACGCATCCTCCTGCCTGTGTGCCTGGGCCAAGGGCAGATGGATGCCAGGAAGTAAATGCTACATTAATCATCTGCTCTTACTCAAGTAGCCCGCTGCTAGAAGGGTGTTTTTCAAAGTGATTTCTAAATAAAATAAAACATAGAGACATGGATGCATAGGTAAGTTTGCTCTGAATATTTAAAACAAATAGTGTTTTCAGTTTTTGGTGCTCAGATACAATTAGGTTCAGATTGATCATATGCACAAAACAAGTTACTCAGGTCAGCGTTATACATGAGACCTCAGGGAGTACTAAGGCCCTTTACACAAATGAGTCGAAACTGAGTGCCCAGTGGACCATAGAAACTGCGACCAGATGAAATGTTTTCAGCAAACCTGCTTAGTATGCACACGTCTGCTGTGAAATAATACTTTACTCTGCATTTAAATTTAATTTCATGTATCTGGTTGTTGAATTCGCTTTGTTAGTCCTGATGGTCCACCCCATGCCAGAACGTGGTATACCATGTTTATGCAGGCCTGATGATGTATGCTGTGTATGAGATTCTGCATCTAGCTTGTCTTTGTATATTTTGTAACGGTGACATTTACTCAAATGTTCTTAAAAAAAAAAAAAAAAGTACCAAATGTCTTTACAAATTTTACACACATTCTGCTTCTTTCCACAGGTTCTTCTTTCCCTCCGCATTCTGCTAATGATGAAGCCAAGTGTCCTTTCCCGAGTAAGCCGCCAAGTTGCTTTCGGCCTTCATGAACTGTTAAAGACAAATGCTGCCAATATCCATTCTAGCAATGATTGGTACACACTGTTTTGCCTACTGGAGTGCATTGGTGCAGGGGTGAAGCCTCCACCTGCCCTGCAGGTGACAACCAGGAGCGATAATGACACAGGTACATGGAGAAGGTGCACTAATGAAATCCTATGCCTTTCAGAGATAAGCAGCTGTTTTATGCTGTGCCAGATTACAACGAAGGACAGATGAGGAAAACAAATATCTTGTTTAAGTACATTAGTGAAATTAAACAGGATCTGCTCTGCATATTAACCACCTGAAATGGGCCCACTGGATATTTTGTATCATAGATAGTGATGTGGCTAAGAGCTTATAGGAATAAATTTACAGTGTGTGTGTATATATAATATAAATATATATATATTTATGTATGTGTGTGTATATATACTTTTCCAACAAACATCTATTTTTAGGAGCCCTGCACTATGTAGGTTTCTTTTTCAGGTCATTATCTTTTATGGGCCATAAACTAATTTAACCACTTCAACCCCGGAAGATTTGGCTGCTCAATGACCAGAGCACTTTTTGCGATACGGCACTGCGTCACTTTAACTGACGATGTACCCAAACAACATTGACGTCCTTTTTTTCCCACAAATAGAGCTTTCTTTTGGTGGTATTTGATCATCTCTGTGGTTTTTATTTTTGGCGCTATAAACAAAAAAAGAGCGACAATTTTGGAAAAAACACAATATTTTGTACTTTTTGCTATAATATCCCCATTTTTTTTTTTTTTTAAAAGCTATTTTTTTTTTCTCAGTTTAGGCCGATATGTATTCTTCTACATATTTTTGGTAATAAAAATCGCAATAAGCGTATATTGATTGGTTTGCGCAAAAGTTATAGCGTCTACGTAATATGGGATAGATTTATGGTATTTTTATTATTACTTTTTTCTTTTTACTAGCATTGGTGGCGATCTGCGATTATCATGACTGTGACATGGCGGACACGTCGGACACTTTTGACACATTTTTGGGACGATTGACAATTATACAGAGATCAGTGCTATAAAAATGCACTAATTACTGTATAAATGTCACTGGTAGGGAAGGGGTTAACACTAGGGGGCGATCGAGGGGTTAACTGTGTTCCCTGACTGTGTGTTCGAACTGTAGGGGTAAGGGACTGACTATAGGAGATGACAGATCGTTGTTCCTAGCTATTGGGAACGCATGATCTGCATCTCCTCTCGGAACAGAACAGGGATTTGTGTGTGTGTACACACACACACGTCCCTGTTTTGCCTCTCGTGCCCGCCAGTCATCACAACCGCCGGTCACGAGCATCGGCACTCCCCGAGTGCAGCGGCTCGCGCCTGCTATCCCGCTTAAAGGGGCCGACGTATAGCTACGACGGCTTGTGGGATCATGACGGCGGCTGGTCGGCAAGTGGTTAAAGAGCAATGTTTTCAATTTTTTTTTTTTTTGTGCTTTAGGAGAGTACGGTAAGCTCTGAGGTGTAATCTCAAAAGACAACTATGTGTCATCAAATCTCTTGGGTTTTTGAGGTTATCACTACTAAACAGCATATTTTAATATAGATTACCAGCTTATTTAAAGTGATTATAAAGGCTTTTTATACTTACCTGCTCTTTGCAATGGTTTTTCACAGAGCGGTCCCGAGCCTCATCTTCTGGAATCTCCCGCCAGCACTCTTGGTTGCTCCTCTTCTCCTAGTGCCCCCATAGCAGGCCACTTGCTATGGAGGCATTCATGCTGGCTTGAACCTGAGCTGGGCTGTGCGCATATATAGATGCACACCGCTCCCTCTAGTCTCAGTTAAGCTTGTTAGAGAGGGGAAAAGAGCTGCTGCAGATGGGACAGCACTGAGATGACTCGGATAAGTGTTAAGAGGGAGACTGGGGGAGGTACTATTGAAACAATTTTTACCTTAATGCAGAGAATGCATAAAGGTAAAAAAAACCTTTTACCCTAACAACCACTTTGTGTCAAGCTGAGAAAAAATATACTATCTACCATTGCCTTACTACTTGAAGGAGAAGTGTGGGCTAAAGCCTGCTGTCAGCTGACATCACTCAGCCAGTCTAGGCTGGGGAAAGATCCAAACTTTTCAGTCAGGATCCACCCAGATGCCTGGACCAGCAGCTGGCTCAGTCTCTCAGCTGTGCCACTGGAAGAGTGAGCCAGTGGCTCCCATTCCTCCCCGGCGCTTCAGTGAGCACTGGGAGGGTTGAGCAGAGAACCACAGACTGACAGTCATCAGCTCTCTGCTCAAAGCGGAGGGGAGAGCTAAACGATTAGTGCTGTTTGATCGCTCAGTTCAGCATGCACTATATCTGGACTCCCAGAGTACACCAAACGTGAAAATACAAATATTTTAGAAAATATAAACTGCTAAATCTCTTATCAGCAGTATATACAGTAGCAGTCTTGTGACCTCTGTCAGTGTCTGGACGAGCACTGGTTAAAGCTTGAAGGAGGAGTTTTCCTTCTTCTCTGACTGTCCTATGAGGCTACATTACCCCTGACTTCTGTCTGAACAGTGCTGATTGGCCCTGTGCTGATCACATGCACCCTCCCAGAAAAAAAAAACTCTAGCAATATACACCAAACTGAGCATGTGCAGAGTGCCTCCAAGGCACTGTTCTATCCGGAGATGGATTGGGGGCAGTAAAAGAAGGGGGGATCAGAGAAGACAGGCTCAAACTGCCTTTTCACACAATGCACAGGATTAACCCATTAGGTTCCACAGTGGGCATAACGAGCATGCTTTACTGCATATACAGACTGAGTTTACTGGGATTTTACTTTTTGGGTTATATTTTCATTTTAGAACAAACTATAACTGCAATCTCATCATTGTGCAAATCACACATGAGGTTAAATAGTGTCACTAAATACAGTCAAGTCCATAAATATTGGGACATTGACACAATTCTAATCTTTTTGGCTCTATACACCACTGCAATGGACTTGAACTAAAACGAACAAGATGTGCTTTAACTGCAGACTTTCAGCTTTAATTTGAGGGCATTTACATCCAAATGAGGTGAATGGTGTAGGAATTACAACAGTTTGTATATGTGCCTCCCACTTTTTAAGGGACCAAAAGTAATGGGACAGTTTAACAATCATCCATGAAACTTTTCACTTTTTAATAGCTGATTGTGGTTACATGTACATTTAATATGCAAACCCAGTTGTTGAGTTTACATTTGTGTAATATTAACATGAGAGCTTTCATTTAACCCACATCATATCCTTGAGATATGAAATCTTAAATATAAGAAAGTGGTAACAGGATATAGGATTGCAAGTAAATATGCTATGGATTGCAATTTAAAACACTCTCCTGATCCCTCTGTGTATGGCTTGTATATTATTGTATTAGTGCACCATTACCAAGTTCTGTTTTTTTTTTTTTTTTTCATTTTAAATCCCGATCATGTTCATTTCCACAAAATTCTGTCAAAAAGAGATTTTTGGGTGTCTGCTTTCTAAAAGGGGTCAATTTGGTGGTGGAAGGGGGGTTGTACTTGGCATTTTTATTTTAACAGAAAGTAAGGGTAATAGTTTTTTCCCAAAATATCCTGCCTTTTTTCTTTTTATATTAAAATCGCACTTATTAAATACCACTCTGTCTTAAGAAAAAAAAAAAAAAAGAAAAGCTATAAAATGTATTTGGGTAGAGTGTTGCATGACCAAATAACTGTCAGTCCAACAAGGACAGCATAGAAAACTGAAAATGGCTTTGTGAGTAAGGGGTATTACAGGCTAGTACACACGTAGTTAACCATTATATGTATTCTGTGAAATCGACAAACAGAATTATTTGATGAATTTTGTTAAAACTTATATCAAATCTAAAATTTTAACGGCGTATTCCAATAAAATATTTGGTGCTTAGTCACCTGTACCAGTAGGATTATATTAGGTGTATTTCTAATAGGTCAAGGGGGATGTCTGGTTAAAGTACAGTAAATTTAACATGCCTTACCTGGATGTCAGTAAGTGTTTGTCATCTCAAAACATAGGGGTTTAGATGACCAACCACATGATAAACTGTGGCTTTTAACAGGGGTACATTCTGAATATAATGCTGCTTTAAGCTTACATTTGGATTATCTTAGACCAGGGATTTTTCAAACTACGGCCCTCCAGCTGTTGCGGAACTACATGTCCCATGAGGCATTGTAAAACTCTGACGTTCACAAGCATGATGGGAATTGTAGTTCCTGAACAGCTGGAGGGCCGTAGTTTGAAGACCCCTGTTCTAGACCAACAAGACCTCTCTACTATTTGTGATTTGTTTTGTGAAAGTGTTTTGAACTAGATGGGCCTCTCAAAATGAGATGTATTTACAGCGACATATAGAACTGAACTCAGGGATTTTATGTGACTGCATATACACTGTGAGCAGAAAGGCCAAGTTAGCATTCCAGAATTTTTGCCAAACTGATTGTTTGCTTTTGCTTTTCAGTGACCATTTATTTCCGGTAACAGTTAGAGATCATGGCCTAGTTTTTGTTTAAATTATTTTTGTATGTTTTTCTTCTGTATACTTGGCCTGGACGCATATTTCCAAGAGTACTGCCTACCAGTTTACCAGGAATATGCCTGGTGCATACAGTGGGTATAGAAAAGAATCGACCCCCCCCCCCCCCCCTCCTTTAAAATAATCACGTTTTGTTTTGAAGCCTGAAATAAAGACACGATTGTTTTATCCAGCTGCAACTTTTAACATCCAAGTAAAAAATATAACACCAACACGTCAGTAAAAAAAATTCAAAAACCGAATGACAGAATTGGAAAAAGGATCTCACCCCCTTATGTCAGTATTTTGTTGAACCACCTTTTGCTTTAGTTACAGCCTTTAGTCTGTTGGGATATTTGCCCACTCTTCTTTGCAGAACTGCTCAAGTTCAGTTAAATGTGATGGTGACCATTTGTGGACTGCAATCTTCAAGTCATTCCACAGATTTTCATTGGGTTTTAAGTCTGTGCTCTGACTAGGCCATGCAAGGACATTCACTTTTTTCTCCTTCAACCACTGTGTGGTAATTTTTGCTGTGTGCTTTGGGTCATTGTCGAGTTGGAAGGTAAACCTATTTCCCATTGACCACTCTTGCAGAGGGCAGCAGATTTTCCTCAAGGCTTTGACAGTCTTTTGCCCCATCGATTTTTCCTCTATCCTGACAAGTGCTCCAGTCCTTGCTGCAGAGAAACACCTCCAAACCAGGATATTACCTCCGTGCTTTACTGTCGGAATGGTGTTGTTTGGATGGTGAGTTGTATTGGATTTCCGCCAGACATATGGTGTTGAGGCCAAATACTTAAATTTTAGTCCCATCTAACCCTAACACATTTTTCCATGTGGAACCAGAATCTTTAAGGTACGCTTTGACAAAGCTCAGTCCTGACTACATGTGACTTTTCTTGCTGAGTTTTTCTTGCAACCCCTTCCATACAACCCACGTTTTTGGAGAATTTGTGATATTGTCTAATGCATGTAATGACTACTCTCATAAATTCCTGCAGCTGCTTCAGAGTAGCTGTAGGGCTCTTAGTAGCCTCTGTGATCAGTTTTCTCCTGGCTCTTTCATCCAGTTTTGAGTGATGTCCTGATCCAAGGAGGGTCGGTGTTGTACTAAATACCTTCCACTTGTTAATAATAGATTTCACTGTACTTCTAGACTTTGATAAAGCCTTTGACCTTTTTTTGGATCCTTGTGCCTGTCCACAACTTTATTCCCGGAGATCTTTTTGACAGTGCCTTGCCACCCATAGATGATTGTTTGCTTCAATTGCACTAGCAGGGACTGAAATGCTCCAGGAACGCTCAACTTTATTTCTGTAAAAAAAAATTGTACAACCAAGTCTTGAATAAAAAGAATGACAGAGGAAAGAAAGACCAGCTAAGTGCTGAGCAAATCAAAATTACCACGTTTGAAAGTCAAATGTCTTTGTGTGCCATTGAGAAGGTGATTAGCTACACCTGATTGAGGTAATACGTCATTTTTAGAAGGGGTCCATTTTTAGAATGATCCATTTTCCAACTCGGTGACTGTATTTGAATTTTTTTAAAAATGTTTCTGACATGTTGGTGTTATAGCTTTGACATGAATGTTATAAGTTGCACTGAGTAAATACAGCTGGATAAAAGAAAAACTGTGTTTTGTCTTCATTGCAGGCTGCAAAGCAACAAAATGTGATTCTTTTCTTTACCTAACGCAGTTTGTCCATTGCGGTTAATTTTCTCATGTTTTGGATGTGATATTTCTGTGGGTTTGTTTTTTTTACATTTTATGTCTTTTGTCAGGTGCACAGTCAGATAGTGAAGTGTCTTCATACCACTCAACTGATGTAAGTCTGGATCGTGGGTACACCTCAGACTCTGAGGTATACACAGAACATAGCAAGCAATCAAAGATGCACCGATCTGTCACTGATGTGGATATGGTGAATAGTGGTTGGCTGGTGGTAAGGGACCTTTATCTGTTCTTTTTTTTTTTTTTTGATCATTTTTCAAGAAAAATACATGTACAGTGGGTTACAGCAGATCTCGGTTCATGATAAGAGAGTATCTTGCAATGGAGTAGAGTATCAAAGACATACAAACAATAAGCATCATGTAGTAGAAAACCAGAAGTCATCATATTAGCATTAATACCATCCTTGTTAGCAAACTGAGTAGCTTAAAATCCATAAATCTCACAGGATTAACAATATCACTTTAAAACTGTACAGATAGGATTATGAAGATGTGACTTCCATTGTTAGATCGTATGTAGAGTCAAAAAGAGGTGTCCTCTGTAATAAATTGTACAACAAGTCTTCAATAAAAAGATTGACAGAGGATAGAAAAAAAAGCTAAGTGGTTAAAAAAAAAAAAAAGTAGACGAAAAAGATGGCACCTCCATCCATCTATCTCTTAAAACCATCAACAAACAAGTAGATTGTTGCTTTTGCGACTGTGTTTTACTGGATTTTCGCTGCTTACTAGGTTTACAGAAAGTAAAAGTGCTCAAAGATACAACAGAAAGTGAGTGTAAATCTCCTCCTAGACCTATGTGACTAGGATAGATATTCTCTAAACTCCTCTTTCAGCGATAACCATAGCATTTTGGAATTTCCATCATTCTCTGCCCAGTGACAACCATACAATTTTGGAACTTCAATCATTGTCGGTAATAAAGACCGCCATCTCCTCAAGGACTACATAGACTCCAATAAACCACACCCACGTGGAGATTATTAGTGGTCCCCTATGAATTTCTTCAGAGATCGGTTTTCTTCACAAAAATTATTCACAACACACTTCATTTCTATGTGACCTGCTATGTAGTGAATTGTCTGCTGTAAAAGTATTTAGAAAATGCACACCATCAGTTAAACCAAGAAGCTCAGCTATCATATTGGCAGGTGCTGACACAGCTGCACTGAAATCATGGAAGAACAGCCCCTGTCGCAACAATTAAAAATATGTATAATTACGTTTTTGGGTGAAGTTATGCTTTCAGCAGCTTTGTGTCTAGATACTTTTTTTTTTTTTGAATGTAATATGTTATGAGCAACTCTCGGGGAGAGACCCAGAGAATATAATTAAGAATCCATGTATAGATTTCATTATAAATTACATCTTCAACAAATACATCGATAATCACATCATAAAATAAAAAGACCTGTAGACCAGCAACTATTCATAGAAAATCCATTAGGGAATATGGAATTTACCAAGGAAGCACAGTAAGGGCTTCTGTTAGAAATCACAGGACCCCATACAGCCTACCCGACGGGGCCCCCCTTCCAGAAAATATCAAAATGTTATTTTCACAAAAAATACACTAAAATCATTAGCTGACACAAACCTAACATGACTTACAAAATTCCTGCTAAATCTAAAAGGTAAAACTATATTGAGTTAATAAAGTTTTGTGTGCAAATGTGGTCTTGGGGCTCATTCACCTGGGCAGTGTGACCTGTGCAGTGTGAATCAGTGTTTTTTATTTTTTATTTTATTTATTTTTGTAGCTGGAGCTGTGCGCAGGTTGCCTGTGCTATGGGGATGCAGCAGCTGTATTAACTTGCCACAGGTCCTAATTTGACAGGCGTGTGGGTTGCAGGTGTAAGGCCCCGAACACAGACAGACTTCTCAAATTAGGATCTGTCGCACAAACTGCTTATTCACACTGTATGGCTCAGAGATCCCACGTGAATGAGCCCTTAATTTTTTTTTTTACAATTTTTTTTTATATTTTTAATAATTTTAAAAAAAATTCATTATTTTTTTTATTTTATTTTTTTACATTTATTTAAAATTTTTCACTTTTTTTTTTTTTTTTTTTTTTTTAACTTTGTTGGGGGGCTTTGGTGAGAGATCAGAGGTTTAAACAGAGCTGCAGGAGGGAGGCCTGGGCACACGGGAGGGGATGCCCTTTGTCTGTGTCTCTCCATGTAGCAGCTAAAAAGAGCTGCTGCAGAAAGTTGCACAGGGCATAGTTCTGCCTTTGTCCCCCTGCCCTACCGCACAGATTCCCCCTGCTGTCTGGGCCTTACTGTGTGCCTGGGCCTCCTACAGAAAGCAGAAAGACCAGGGATACCCCCTATCAGCGGCCCTGGGTACAGTAGTAACCCCTGAAACCTTTATTTAAGACTCTCTCCCAGCACTCCACCACGAGAGACTCCATTGTAGTTTTCATGGGGAATTGGGTAAGAATCAAGGATATTCCTTAGAAGGGAAGAAAGGGGATTTTTTTGGGGGGAGGGGCAGGGGATAGCAGGGTTAAACTATAAATAAACTATAGCCTGCAGCTGCTAGGAGATGGCAAAATAGAGGGGTGGAAATGAATCAAAATAAGCCAATAATGAAGATCCTCTGTGATACAACTCAATTCTATTTGGATACATTTATAAAGTTCAAGATCTACTGTACTTTTCATTCAAATTAGCTACTTTCAACTACCTGGAATGTAAAAGTGTGAAGCAAGTCATGTTGCAATTTACAACACAGCAATGAAGGTTAATTTTGCACTTTTTAGTATATAAATGGTTTATCTTCTCCACACAGGTTGGAAAGGAGGATGTGGACTCTTCTAAAGTGTCTGCAGCAGTGACCAAACCTGGTGCCAGCACTCCAGTAAACCAGTACAGTTTAGTAATTGGTTTGGACTTTGGTCCACATGATACAAAATCTCTCATGAAGAGCGTGGAGTCCCTTTCTTTCATTGTCCGGGATGCTGCACATGTTACACCAGAAAACTTTGAGCTGTGTGTGAAGACTATTCGTGTCTTCGTAGAGGCGAGTCTAAACGGAGGTGTGTGTAAGTGTTGCTAGGATTTTTTTAACTAACAAAATTATACATTCTTTACTTTGTTTTTGCAACATAGGAAGCATTGTTGAATGCATAACTATTGTAACAAATTGTTAAATGTATACATGTCATGAGCATTTTATAGCAAGAACAGTCCGTACCAAAAATATTTTATAGTGATGGCGATTTTCATTTTGTATAAATACAAAGTGTGATTATGACTGAGATAAAAAGGGTTAAAGAACACCCTATACAAAACTGATATTTAAAGAGGTAACCCTAAAAAAAAAAAAAAAAAAAAAAAAAAGAGTTCCTGTTACCTTATAGCAGGTTAAACAGCACAGTGCTTGTACTGTCCAATCTGTCCCTCTCTCTGCTGTAAAAAACCTGGTTGATCCTGCCTGTTCCTGTGTCCCCCTTAGTGTGCTGACCATGGCAGTCATGGCTGCTGATCCACAATTACTGTGGTTGGGTTACATGCTTCCATCATCCCGCTGCTCTCCTCTCTCCCCCTCCCTCCCCACCTGTCATCTGCTGTGTGTGTGTGTGTGTGTGTGTGCCATGCCCTCCGGCCCCCCCCCCCCCCCCCCCCCCCGCTATTAGGAGCTGGCAGTAAAGTTACAGATTACTGCCAGCCCCTCGGTTCTACTTAAGCTATCCTACACTTTGTAAATGTTTGTATAAAATTTTGCCTGTGAATACCTTCTTTCAGATCATTTGGGTGGTCACGTGACCTCCGGCTGCTCTCCTTCCCCGATCTATGGGGTTACAGCGGGAGGGGCTGAGCAAAGAGCACAGCAGTCATGTGACCTCCTGGCTGACGTCAGAGGGAGATCTCGGCCCTCCTGCTGTTGCCTTTAGATCGGGGGGAGGAGGTTATGTGACCGGCCAGAAACGATCTGAAAAAGGTATATACAGGCAAATTTTATACAAACATTTACACAGTGTAGGATGGCTTAGTAGAGCAGAGGGGCTGGCAGTAATCTTTATTTGACTTGACAAGCACTTTAAGTTCTCGTAGATCTTGGTAGGTTATTTGTTTTTGTTTTTTTTGTTTTTTGTTTTTTTATTGGTAAGATCCATGTTGAATTTTCTTTTTTAATTGTTATTTACATTGTGAAATTTTAACAGGGTGCTGGAACACTAACATTGGCAGCTATGCCCTAAACAACTAGATAGACAGAAACCAAGTTGGGAATTTTGGCAGGGATTTCTTGCTGTTGGGGTATCCAAGATGTTCGAAGGCAGGTGCCAACTTAGCATACCAGATTCCAGCTATAACTAAAATATAGATACTGGGTAGATCAGCCCTTTAAATGTTCAAGTTAAGGATACATGGATAAAAGTGTTTAAAAGCTTTAAGAACATTAAAATGTGTTTTTCATACTTTCAGAAAAGAAACATTTGATGAAAGTTAAATTTATTTAGAGACCTCTATACTGTCACTTTTGTGTTAATTCAAGCTCCTGATTTAGGAGATTCACATAAAAATGCCTATTTAAAGCGGAATACCACAAACAAATAAAAGTCAGCAGCTACACATATTGTAGCTGCTGACTTTTAATATTGGAACACTTACCTGTCCTGGAATCCAGCGATGTCAACACCCCAGCCGATATTTCCATCAACTTTCGGTGCTGCCGCTGCCATTGCCTGTAAGAGAATCCGTCAATCTGTTGACTACTGCGCATGTGTGAAGTGCACTGCGCTTTCTGAATGGCCCGGCGGTGGGGGAAAAAGGAGGGGGAGCCGAACTTATCAAAAACAGGTACCTGCTTCTCCCTAAAGGTGCCAAATGTGGCACCGGAGGAGGGGGGGGGGGGGCCAGATAAGCGGCGTTTTCCACATTTGGATCGAACTCTGCTTTTAATTGCATGCCTGTTCTCTTACTTTTCCTATTGTCTTGGCACACAGACTTGACTGTTGTAATCGAAAGGTTGACCATGAGTTAGAATAACAGACATAAATGAATTTCCTATGAGCTGAAAATTATTTTCATGTGCATGAATGAGTAAGTGATCACTATGCACTACAGAGCTCGTTTTTATCCAAGGTGCCTGGTACATAATACAGTAAACTTAGACCAGTGTCTGGGGCCATCAGCTTATAAGCTAAAGCAGAAACATTCCTAATAGTTATCTATCTCAACACTATTTATATCTCACCCACTAGTTTAAAAAAAATTGCACTGTGCTCCAGTCCCGGAACCCCCAAACCCCCCCCCCCCGATCCTCTGCTGTGACAGTGACCATTTTTAAAACAGTGTGACTATGCGGGGCTCTGCCCACACGGCTGTATCATTCATTTGCAAAGTTCTGTGCATGAATGAACTACAAGTCCAATCTTTCACCATGGCAGACAATTTTGTTGTTTTCAGTGAACTGCAAGGGTGCTGATGCACTCACTCGTACTTCATTGGTTCATTCTGCAATTCAGTAATAGTTTGCCCCTACTGGTGGCATGGGCAGACCTCTATATTGTGTCACTGCAGAAGATCGGCATTGCACTGATCGTGGGTGCAGTGCTTTACCAGATGCAGTGTAATAAATGCACATTTTTTTTTTACCTGCAAAATCATGTACATTTATTATTTTTTTTATAAAAGGTGAATTTAAATTAATTTTAAATTGGTGCAATCTCTTTGATCGTAGATGGACTCGTTTTGACGCGAACTGTTGCTAGAGTTACCTGCACATCCCACACCAAATTGGAGACTTTTAGCATCTAATTGTAAGCTCTTGGGCTGAATTTGGTGGACTAGCCAGTCCTGGAAAAATTAGCCACTTTTTATATCACTTGGCAATCTTTTTAAACCCCTTGGAAGATTCAGACATCCACCACTTTAGAGAGCCCTTTTGATCTTGACATGACATGACAGGCATCCATACCAATGAGCATACAATAACTTAGATGTTAGAGGCTTAAATAAGCCTTACTACTATTGCCAAGTAGGTTATAATCACTGGCACCTTATCTGGAACACCGTGTTCTAATTTCATGGATTTAAAGGAGTATGCTTACTTTTTCCATGTGTATCTGCATTTTATCCTTGTCAATTGAGGGACAGAGGACTCCTTTAATTTTTTAGTTCTAGTACCACCTAGAGGAGATTGAAGCACTGGCAAACAACTGTAGGTTAGTCCAGGATAATCCATCCCACTACCAGCATTTTTTTTGCCAGTGTCCTATAGGGATGGATATCTGTTTTACAGCTCTACTGTTTAGACTAACTTATTGTTTTTGCTAGCACTTTTTTTTTTTTTCCTTTAATCAAGACTCTTCTCTCCATTGCTGCTGGAGCACTGTCCTCTCTCATTGCAGCTTACTGACAGTCGACCTCGACTTCAGCCTAACCCTTTGAGCACTGCGTCTGGACCTTGATGGACTGGACATTGCAGGATATCTTGAAAGTGACTTTTGGCCACTCTACATAGGGTGTTTTCCAGACTCTGTTCTGGTAAGAATTGGCTATGGAGCGCTTTCCAGATCCATTGGCGTTGCTTGATCTCTGAAGGCTTGCTAAGGTCTCATTTAAACTTGCTTCTGATGGGGCGTGGCCGGGATGGAAGACTGAGCGGACGTGTTCCTGAGCTCTCCTGGAGTGTGATCCGGTAAATTATCCGTTTTCCCTACCTCTACCTGCAAAAAAGAGACTTAATAATCCCTGGATGCCTTCTAAAGCTTCCGGCTACCAGAAGAGGGGCAAGAAATTGAAGTTCCCCCCTGATATACCCGTAGAGACTGTCTCAAACTCCTGCTCCATGAGATCCCCTGTGCGCCATAGCAATATGGCGTCGCAAACAGACCATGAGGAGAACTCAGGGTCGGCGTCTCCGGGACTGTCAGAGATCATGGCGGCTATTACAACCTGCCAAGCTGCCATTACCTCCTGCCAATTCACCCTGGCTTCAAAAATAGAGGAGGTTCAGCTAGATGTCGGCCTGATTCGGCAAGATCTGGACAAGATCCGCTCTAGAGTAACGGAGGCTGAGAACAGAGTTGGGATGGTGGAAGACACAGTAACCGATCATGCTGCTTCCATTCGCACACTACAAACTAAGGTTAAGGCGCTCGAATACCGAGCTGAGGATGCCGAGAACCGGAGCCGCCGGTACAATTTGAGGATCGTGGGACTGCCGAAGGGAGTGGAGGGCCGTTCTCCGTCACAGTTCACGGAGGGGCTGTTGCGCTCCCTGCTACCGACGGCTCAGCTTTCCCCTTACTTTGCGGTTGAGAGAGCCCACCGAGTACCGCCAAGACCTGGCCCTGAGGGAGCCCCTCCGAGAACTTTCATTCTCAGGTTATTAAACTTTCGGGACCGGGACGAGTTACTCAGGGCGTCTCGTGCTGCGGGAGATTTACCCTTTCAGAACACCAAACTCCTACTATTCCCGGACTATACAATGGAAACACAACGACAGAGGCGATTCTTTGATGCTGTAAAGGTGGCCCTGCGGAAGAGAGGTATAAAATATAGTGTTTTATTCCCGGCCAAATTAAGGGTGATTGATGGGGAAACAGCACGTTTCTTTACTAGCCCCAAGGATGCATCGGCTTGGTTGGACACTCTGCCCCCATAAGAAGATTACTCTGCAAGGTTGGTGCACTGATTTACCAGCTAAAATGTTTTCCTGTAGTAAATGTGCCTGACATGGATTATGTTAGTGTTCCCGGCTCCTGATGTTCCGCACAGCCGGCCCTTAGTGCAAATTGTATGCCTGGCCTTGGAACAGGGAATATATCAGTTACACCGCTCTTCAGTTCTCGTTAGTTGTTTACCTTCGGTTGGGACTACATTGGAACTCTCTATGGATCCCCTCGGTGCTGGACGAGGACGATGCCATTTTATGGTAACAGACTCTAAGAATGTGCCCCTGTTTAGGCAGGTAAATGCTGCAAGTCTCTTTTCTGCGTATGCCTGGTTACTTTTTTCTTTTTCTTTTTTCGGTTTCTTTTTTGTTCACTCCACTAGCTTCAAGAAGGAACTTATTACACTCACACATAACCCCTGGTATCAGGGAAGATGTGAGGTCTTTATCCAAGCTCACAACCCTAACTTAGGTTACTAACTCTAGTATTATGGGTGTTTTGGGATCCAGATGCTCCTCATGTTCACGAGGTGCATGGGGTGGGAGGGGGGGGGGGTTGTTTCGGGATGCTAATGTTTGGGCACCCACGTTAATTTTTTGTTTCGTTGTTTTTACTTATTATTTTTGTTTTCAAGAATGTAAATGCAAATTACGGTTGGTCTTTATATGCAAGTATATGTTGGCATTTCCCTATCACGCGGAGCCCAATTTTTTTGAGCTCTGTGGGATATGGATCTCCAATGTGGCCCGGGAGGGAAGAGTTTCCCCTTGAAATTAGTATCTGCGGATGCTCTTAAAATTTTGTCGTTTTTATTTTTATTGATGCACCTCTCCAATGGCTAAGTGTTTGGTGGTTTCTTGGAATGTGAGAGGCCTTAATTCGGCGGTTAAGCGTTCCCTGGTATCTGCCTACCTGCGGAGACTCCGCCCACAAGTGTGTATACTCCAGGAGACACATCTTGTCGGCTCTCGCATCCTTAGTCTAAAAAAAGGCTTGGGTAGGCGCGCATTATCATGCACCATACTCTAATTATGCAAGAGGCATTAGCATACTAGTGCATAGATCCCTTCCATTTCAGATTGTGGAGGTTAAGTTGGACCCGGGGGGCAGGTACATTCTCTTACATGCTTTAATCTCAGAAATTCCTTTTGTAATAGTGGGGATGTACCTGCCACCTCCGGCAGATGTTGCTGTTCTCCATGAACTTATGCAAAAGGTCACACTATACAATGTTGAAAATGTATTATTTATGGGTGATTTCAACTTGGCCCCTTCCAGAGACATTGATAGACTCCATGCTTCCGGACCACCCCAGCATAGACTCTCTCATTGGGCCTCCGCCTTCCACATGACAGACGTTTGGCGCCACTATCACCCTTCGGATAGGGTTTTCACATGTCTATCTACAACATACCGGACCATGTCCCGCATTGATTTGGCTTTTGCCTCCTCTGCATTACTTCGGAGGATCGAATCCTCTGAGATCCTTTCCAGAGGTATCTCGGATCATGCTCCGGTATCGGTTACTATCCGACTTTCCCATGTGATGGGTGAGAGAGTGTGGAGGCTGTCTAAATATTGGATTATGGACCCTGACATTCAAGAAGAGCTCCCTGAGGCTTTATGTAATTTTTGGCTAAACAATGATGTGTCCACTGGGCCTCTGGTACAGTGGGATGCCTTCAAGGCTTGGCTTAGGGGGGAGTATATGACCCGCATAGCAACCAAGAAGCGTGACTCTGTGCAGTCTCTGAGACACCTGGAGATGCAGGCGAAATTGAAGGAAGAGGAGTATATACAAAACCCTGATCAGAATCGCTATGTGCTCTGGCAGGACTCTCTGAGGGAATTGTCCCTTCTTAGAGTCGAGCTAACGCAAAAATCTATGCTGGATAGTGCACAGAGGGTATTTGAATTCGGTGATAAGAATGGAAGACTATTGGCCTGGTTAGCAAAGGGAAGGAATAATATGACCCATATTGGAAGGGTGAGGGCGCCAGATGGTCGCCTATTGATGACCCCGGTTGACATTAATGCAAAGTTCCTTGAGTTCTATCAAAATCTGTACTCATCTAGAGCAGACTTCAGCAGTGATGAGCTACTCCAGTATCTGGAGAGGATTCCCTTTCCCTCCTTGACAGCTGAGAAACGCGAGGAGTCGGATAGGGACATTTCCTTAGAGGAAGTTCAGGAGGCACTGGGTGCTATGCAATCTGGAAAGTCCCCTGGACCGGATGGCATCCCCATAGAATTTTAGGCCACATACCAGGATCTCCTAGCACCTAGGCTTACCTCGCTACTGCTGCGGTCTGCGGAACTGGGATCCATCCCAGAATCGTTCTCCGAAGCGATTGTCGTATTGGTGCCCAAGCCTGGCAAGGACCCTGAGGAATGCGCCTCTTACCGGCCTATCTCCCTTATCAATGCTGATGCTAAATTGTTGGCAAAAATACTGGCTATTAGAATTGGCAGGGTGATAGAAGACCTAGTGCAGATTGACCAGACTGGTTTTAATGCCGGGTAAGGATACCGATATCAATATCCGTCGCTTATTCCTGAATCTGGCTACCGCCCATGATAATAGAGGAACTAGAGTCATAGCCTCTCTGGACGCAGAAAAGGCTTTTGACTCTGTTGAGTGGGAGTATTTATGGGCGATAATGCAGAAATTTGGAATAGGACCTCGTTTCATGCAATGGCTCCGTGTCCTGTACAAAGGCCCTAGGGCAAGGATTTGAGAAAATGATACCCTTTCAGATTTCTTTCTCCTTCAGAGGGGTACCCGGCAGGGTTGTCCCCTCTCCCCCAGCTTGTTTGCGCTGGCCTTGGAGCCCCTGGCGATCTTGGTCCGGGAATCCAACCGCATAATGGGACTCAAGATTGGCCCTCTGGAGGAGAAGATATCATTATACGCTGATGACACCCTGCTTTACCTGCAAGATGCCAATGCTTCTTTGGAGGCTGCTCTGGAGGCCTTTGACGAATTTGGGCAATTCTCAGGGATACGTATAAATTGGACCAAATCAGTCCTCTTCCCTTTAGATGGACGGGCAAAAGAGTTGGCACCTCAGACGGCATTGAGATGGGTGGAAGAATTTACGTACCTTGGTATAAGAATAGCGAGAGAGCCCCAGGCATATCAGCGCCTCAACCTATTCCCAGTAGTTGCGCAACTGAAAGAGCACTGTTCCCGATGGGCCAATCTTCCCCTGAATCTACTTGGGAGGATCAATGTTTTAAAAATGATATACCTACCCAAGCTCAATTATATATTTCGAAATTGGCCAACGTGGATACCCCAAGTTTTTTTTAAGAATCTAGATACGTGTATTGGCTCCTTTTTGTGGAGGGGATCATCTCCACGTATAGCACGATCCACTTTACAGCTCCCTGTGAGTTATGGAGGCCTAGCCTTACCTAACCTGATGGTGTACTACTGGGCGGCCGTCCTGGTCACGGTCAGGTGGTGGTTCGAACAATCCAGAACCAACGCGGCGGTGTGTCTTGAGGCGGCTATCGTGGGATCCCTTACTGAACTAAGTAACCTGGCCTACCGAGGGGCTTCATCGTACCCCTCCTTGCCTGCTCCTACTGGGGCTACTTTGCGAGTCTGGGGAATGGCTAGGAAAAGGTTCTTAGCCACCAACCAATGGTCTCCATACTGCCCGTTGTGGGGGAACTCAGCCCTCCCGCATTTTCGGACCGTTCCGGATCCGCAGGTGTGGGCTAGGTCAAGGTTTTAAAAGATATTATGGCATCAGGATCCCTTATCCCCTTCCGTGCACTAGCGATTAAACATAATCTCCCGGGGTGGATGTTTTTCCGCTATTATCAGCTGCGACATGCCTTTCAAGCGCAGTTTCCGATCCCGCCTATTATTCAGGCTGATGCGGTTGAGGAGTTGCTCTCACAAGAAGATCTGCAAAAGCCCTTGTCTACGCTATACTTTACATTACTTAAGAAAGGCTCGCCCAAGATGGAGGCCTTGTGGATTAAGTGGAGGACAGACATCCCGACCTTAGACAGGGAATCATGGGACGAGTGCTTTGAAAATACTGATCTCCTCTAGGGATAAATTAATCCAGACCAAATTCCTGCACAGGGTATACTTCACACCTCAGAGATTGCACAGAACGTTTCCACAGAGGTCCTTGAATTGTCCGCAGTGCCAGTCACCGGACAGTGACTATATTCACATGTTTTGGAACTGTCCTAGACTCTCCAGATACTGGGCTGCTATAGAGGAATTTGTAAATGTCCGACTACAGTTGGAAATTTCTCTATCGGCAGAGTTGGCTCTGTTGGGTATTCAAGACGACGAACAGAGACCTCGCTATACCAAATTATTATTGGCCCTATTACTATTCTATGCTAAAAAAAGTAAAAAAGTGATTCTGCTGAAGTGGACATCTAGTCGGCCCCCCACAATAGGAGACTGGGAGAACTCGATAAATGCAGTTATACCTCTTTATAAATTAACTTATATAAATAGAGGGTGTCCCCAAAAATTCGCCAAAGTCTGGCAACCGTGGACTAACCCGATCTGACCTCCCCCTCTATGTCTCTGGATGCTCTAAGGTTGGGCAATATATGTAGTGTGAGATGGGCATGCTGCCTCCTGTCACCCCCCCCCCCCCCTCTCTGTATCGAGCAGTTGATTTCTATATGCTATGATGCTGCCCCTCCCCCTGTCTGGTGACATTGTCATGGAATAATACTTAATGCTAAGCTAACACTGTCTGCTGTTTACTATCTATACGTTGCATAACTGTATTGTGTATTTGGAATACTAGTTTCGCTTATTGTATTCTGTACATTATATTTTCTCAAATAAAGACCAATCTTGTTGTTAAAAAACTTGCTTCTGTCATTGCTGCACCTCTGAAAAGTGATTCATGGTGGATAACCTTTCATAAGTATTTGACAAGTGTCTGGAAGGTGAAATGTTGCCTCCTGGATGCCCATTTTACCTCTGGGATGAACAGCAGTAAAAATGTTGATCAACCACCTGTTTTAGCTCCCTCCAGCTGCAAGGGTAGACGAGGCCTTTGTGAGTAGGCTGGTTGGGTTGAGCCCTGAGAAGCACGTTGTTTATTTTATTCACTGTAACGGGTGCCCTCAGCTCTTAACCTACTAACAGTTCTTGGCTGTCAGTCTGTTTTGGAGGATCCTCATGTATGCCTGCCTGTCAGTTTGGAGAGGGGGTACTGGAGACTCCGCTGGTGCAGGGTAGTCTTTGTCATTTGAAGGGTTTCGTTTACCAGTCAACATATACATTACCTTTCTATTGGAGGGTCATTCTAACTGAAGCCCAGGCAATGCCATGGCGGTGGTGTACATCATTCATCTGGAAGGAATCAGATGTCTCTCTGTGGCAAAGAGGTAGATTGGATCCTGTAATGGGCAGAATTTCACCGTCTAACCTTGTCAGATGTGTGAATTGTTGGTGTAGACAATTGACAGAATTCCTCAGCCAGGAGATCCTTGAACCTGGAGTATGGTCACTACACCTAGAGATGTTCCAGGACCTGTGCTGCAGGTGGGAAACGCTGTATGTGGACCTCCAGGTTCAACAACAAACTGTCAAAAAGAAATTGCAGTGGGTGGATGAGATTTCCACCCTCCAAAAACGATTACCTTAAGAGACTAAGCGGCATATACCAGATAATGTATAAAAAATCAATTTTACTGAAGTTTAAAATCACTCAATGGTGGAAGACTACCAGCGATACAATCTGGCCCCCATTCTACATAAATTTAAGCTTAAGGGGACCATCTGGACAAAACTGCCCTTATCGGTTGTAGGCCGTGCAAACCGCATATAAAAATATTTGGGCCCCTCAATTATTGTACGTCAACACAACTCGCCCATCTGGATATCCCTAGAATGGATTAAACAGATGCGCTGTTTCACATGTTGCTATGGAAAGGTAAAAACCCTAGGATCAAATTTTCCACTCGTCAGTTGACTAAGGATAGGGGTGGCCTAGCGGTTCCTCAGCCAAGAATGTATTTCATGGCTTCCCAATTGCAGCACTTCGCTGGCTGGGGACTGATGAATTGGGCAGATTCTATACAGGCCCTCCTACTGAGTCCTAATCCCCGCTATCACCTTTTGACCCAGTTAAAATCAGGGGCTTTTGCCTGCTCCCAGTATGACCCAACCCTGACAATAATGAATAAAGTATGGCAGGAAATGAAGCACATATTGAAATATGAAGGGGTCTCTGAGTATGCACCGCTTTGGGGGAATAGAAGTTTTGAAGAGTTGTTTAAACTGGAGGGTTTTGAACGCTGGCGCACTCAAGGGCCTCAATGTATAGCACAAATTTACTCTCAAACCATACTGAAATCATTTAGGGAACTGCAGGAGGCCTTTCAAATCCCCCGCCAGGACTTCTTTAAATACCTTCAACTACGCCATGCATTGCAGGCTCAGATTAAATGCGTTAATTTAGATGTAGATCCTATGCCACTTTTAACCTCTCTAACAGGGGCTACTGAGAAAAAAAGGCCTTTATATCATCTTTATATGGCCAACTAATGTCCAGTCTTCAGGATGTACCTGATTGGCCAGGTAGGAGAGGGTGGGAGAAGGATATAGGAGTTGTATCGGATGATTATTGGCAAACTATTCTGGAAAATGTACCCTCTTTGTCACTCATCTGCACAGCGCCTGATCCAGCTGTTTATCAGTCACAGAACATATAGGACCCAGTTAAAGCTGTTTAAATGGGGTAGGAGAGACACTTCGGAGTGCACGTGTTGTCAGCAATCTTCTGCAGATTTACTTCATATGCTGTGGATGTGTCCCAAACTGGTTAGGTATTGGCGTGAGGTGGTGCGCACAATTCTCAGTGCTTTCCTTACACATGTTGACCTGGACCCTATGATATGCCTATTGGGTTGGTTGGATGAGGAACTGTTTTTACCTGAAAGAATAGTACCTAGTAATAGATTGTTGTTTATAGCGCAAAACTTATTGCCATGAAATGGTTGTCACCCAGCCCTCCATTATTTGAGGAATGGCGTTTTCAGGTGAATGATGCCCTCATGAAAGAATAGGTCTACCGGAATAGGGGGCACGCCGCATACATTTTACAAACTGTGGGGGCCATGCCTAGCAGCTCCTGGTCTGGTTCCATTATCACTGGTCTCATTCAGGTTGCTGCAAAGTGGATAACTCTGGTGTGATGCAAATAATTTTGGGTTATATCGATGTGTACTAGCTAATCTCTCAAATATTAACCAAGCAGCTAGGTAGAAATATGTTGCTTAATACAAATAAAAGATGGTTGCTTAAACATGAGAACTGAGATGGGACATTTTAGCCAGTGGAGGTAGAGATTCTGGAAGCATGAAAGTCATGGTGTGACAGTCGTGATGTTAAATAACCTATGATAGTATACAACCCTATACATATAATCTCTGAGCAGTCCATATTCGATTGTGTGTGTAAGACTATGCTAATGTAGGGTTGGATGTCTAGGTATATGTGCAATATTAATTGCATGTGAAATGTCAGTTAGTGTATTATGCACCACTAATTTTTTATTTTGTTATATTTTTGTTTTGGTTGGTTGTATGTATGCAGAAACAAAAATTTCAATAAAAATTGTCAAACAAAAAAACCCCAATAGCAATATCAAATGCAAAAAGATATAAACACCTTACATCCATCCCTGTTTAAAGTGGAAGTAAACCCTCTTTTCGTTTTCGAAACAGAATATGGTTGGTAGTACCCTGCAAGGCACCTCCATCCCCATTGTGCATACAAATAGAGTTTTGCCCATTGGGACTTTAAATGAAGTGCCACTTAAAGTGTTACTAAACACACAAACGTAAAATCAGCCTCTGTATGCAGTAAAGCATGAATCAAAAAAGAAAAAATTACCGCGCTAACACAGAAACATGTAACACGATGAAATAGCTGCAGTTCTAAAATTGTGAGATATGCACAATCAATAAGATAATAGATAAACATGAACCGCGCTGCAGACAGATATAATATGATATAGATAGATCCCTAAAGGACCCACATAAATGTCAGAAATAAACACTGAAAACAACCTAAGTGATAAAGGAAAGAGATAACAAAAATAATGAAAAATCCCAGCAGTGAAATGAAGTCCAAATATAAAATCCCAATATTGTCCAATAAGGGTGCAATAAGGCTAACAAATCCACCATGTGAAAAATCCACCACCAAGTAAATTGAACGCTTACCAAAGGCAATCTGTAAATCAGCTTGTAAATAGACCAGGTGCACGGTCAGTGATACCGTCCTGATATGACTTCACAGTGTGGAGAAAGGCTCTCTGATGTTGTTGGCTCCATCGCTCAAATCAACTTCCCTCCTTCCTCCCTGGGAGCCACCTTTATTCATATAAACAATGGAAATCACAAACAGGAAGTTTACAGCTTGCCTTTGGTAAACGTTCAATTTACCTGGTGGTGGATTTTTCACATAGGGTCATCTGAAGGATTTGTTAGCCTTATTGGACAAATTTGGGATTTTATATTTGGACTTAATTTCACTGCTGGGATTTTTTATTATTTTTTTTATTGTTTTATCTCTTTCCTATATCACTTCAGTGTTTATTTCTGACATTTATGTGGGTCCTTTAGGGATCTATCTATATCATATGCAGTAAAGCATGCTTGTTATAATCCCTGTGGAACTTAAGGGGTTAATCCTCTGTGTAAAAAGGCTGTTTGATCCTGTCTTCTCTGATCCTCCTCGTCTTTTACTGTCCCCAATCCATCATGCTCAGCTTGGTCTGTATTGCTAGAGCGTGTTTTTTTTTGTTTTTTTGGGGAGGGTGCATGTGATCAACACAGGACCATTCGGCAGTGTCCAGACAAAGTCAGGGGTCATGCAGCCTCATAGGACAATCAGAGGAGAATGAATACGCCTACAAAACTTTAACCAGTGCTTGCCTGGATACTGATAGAAGTCACAAGACTGCTAGATACCGCTGATGATAAAATGTATTTAGCAGTTTATATTTACTAAAATAATTGCAACTTCATGTTTTGTGTACTGTGGGAGACCAGCTATAGTGAATGCAGGGTCCTGGGTTTAGTAACACTTTAAGAAAAGAATTTTCAGTCAGTACAAAAATCCTATGTTTAATTTGTTTAGATTATGAGAATGAATACACCACTATTTATGTGTCATTTGTTCAGGTGTATCATCTTTATCTATTTGCATTGTTGAGTCAAGATCTTAGGCTTGCCTGTTCAAATATATTGAACAAGTCAACAAAGTGTACCTAATTTTCACATTTAAAGAATGAACAGTGTTTGTTAGACTGCAGAGTGTTTTCATTGTTGTTACTATTTGACTTTAAAATAATCGTTATCACAAAAACACTATTTGGTTTGTGGGTTGTTAATGTTTCAAAAATGTGCCATAGACACACATACTTGTTCAGAGCAGATTTTGATCAGCATTCAGATACCACTAATCCCTTTAATGCCAAATGTATCTCTCCAAATTGTGTGTTTTAAAGGGTACAAATCACAGGATAAGAGAGCGAAGAGCCATAAGTATGACAATAAAGCTAGCCGTTTCAAGAAGAAAAGTAAAGAGAAAGAGAATACATTGCGCCGCTCAAGAGTCTCCAACCAGCGTCAGTATCGTTCTCACAGCGATGATGAGGAAGACGAGACTGTGCCAGCTAGTTACCACACTGTGTCATTACAGGTTAGTCACGACGTAAGTATGGCAGGCCTTTCCTCCTCCTTCTTCATATTTTCCCTTGTGTACTGAATTAGACAAGACAATGGGGACTTCTTGATTTCTTCAGCAAATTGTTACCTGTGTTTCATCTTTGCTGAGACATGACTTTTCTGCTGATTAACAGATCTGTTGTCTTCAAAGCATTTGTGCTACTTTTCTGAATGGATCTGCCTCTACAATAGAACTAACAAATAAACATTTTTATAATGTAGCTGATGACATTGAAATACCTTCTGTTCTTAGAAGGCAATTTTGTATTTTAGTGAGTGTTTTTTTTTTTTTTTTTTTTTGGTTCCTTTTGGCTCACTTGCCACAACCTAACTTGTTAAAGTTGTATGTCATAGGTGGCTTACTACAATGCCCTGTTTGAAAATCAAGTTGCTTAGGGTCACCCAGGGGCTCTTTATTTGTCAGAGCTTCTCTGCCCTGCAGAAAACTCTGAGGAAATGGCCAATCCCTCCCTCTCTCTTGGTGTTAACCAAACATTTATCACTATAGTTGGTTGGACAAGATGTTCCAAAAACCATGACAGCTCCAAAAGCAGACAGCACATTGCTGGATTTTAAATATTATAGGCTTAATTACCTACCCATTGCTCTCAGGAAGGCTCCTGCTTTATTGTTGACCATGTTAATAGAAAACTGCACTTAAAAGTAGAACTATACCCATAACAGGTTTATAGCAGAGTTTGTTCTTTATAAAAAAAACCTACGTTCCACTACCAAAATGAGTGTGTGCTGTAAATTGCCTCCAGCATTGCTCCTTTTTCTGCTTTCTGAAAGCTGCTATTTTGTTGAAGCCTAGAGTAGTAATTTCCTTATTGAAAACTCTGCCCCTCTCCTAAAGCCAGCCATAGACAGCTGGAATCTCAACCTCTTCAGCAGGGACCGGCTGAGATTCGAATCATGTATGAGCTAAGTTGATTGACCGAACAACTTGGGTACAACCTGCATGTCAGCTTTTTCATGCGATTTATTGCCAGCAACTATAGTCGCTAGCAATAATTACTGTGTGCTCTCCCGTGGTTGCAGGAAAGATGATCACACCATCTATGGCCGGCTTTAATCTCAAAGCCTTTCTGCAATTAAAACGTGTGCGTTTCTAGCCATTATTTTGGGTCTTGGCTCAGCTGGAGAGGAAGGCTGCAGAGGTTTTACAGTGTTGAAGTTCATTCATAGTATTGCCCTGCCAGGAAGAAAGGAAAAAATATAAGGGAGATAAAATAACACACTATCCTTGTAAGTTTAAAGGCTCAAGGTTTTTTACCTTTTTGCATTCTGTTCTGTGTAGTAGCCCCCCCAATACTTACCTGAGCCCAATCTCGATCCAGCGATGTGCACGAGAACCTTGCTCTCCGGGGACTCTCCCTCCTCACTGGCAGAGCCAATGGCTCCCACTGCTTTCGATCACCACCAGTGAACCAATGAGGAGAGAAGGGGCGGGGACCACAGCTGTGTGTGTGTGAATAGACATACAGAGCAGCGGCTTTGGAGCGCTTCTGCTTGGGTGCCCCCATTGCAAGCTGCTTGCTCTTGGAGCAGTCAACAGGAGGGAGAGGCCTGGAGCGCTGCCGTGGGACCCGAAAAGAGGAGGATTGAGGCTGCTCTGTGCAAAACCACTGCACAAAACAGGTAAAATGTTTTTTTATTTTTTTAATTCTTACTTTTAATATCACTTTAATTCTTGTGTCTTTCTGGCAGCAGAGTTTGTCCTGTCACTTCTCCGGCCTTTCTTTTCTCTCTCCCTAATCCCTCAGCACAGTCTGTGCCAATTCTGTTTCCTTCGCCCTCAGCTGCAGTAAATCTTTAGGCTGTCAGCTGGTCGGCCTCTAGTGACTCACTGTTTATTGGCACAGTGCCGAGAATACAGGACATCTGTGGCTGTGCAACAACGCATTACTGGATTTTAAACCGTAATAGGCACCTTTTTTTTTTTTTTTTTTTATTTTACATAGAGTGGATATAGAAAAGCATCTCCCCCTTGAAAATTAATCACACTTTGTTGCTTTGCAGCCTGAAATGAAGACACGCGTTATCTGTTTTATCCAGCTGTATTTACTAATGTAACTTATAACATCCTAGTGAAATATATAACACCAGCCTGTCAGAAAAAACAAAAACAGAATCGCTAAGTTGGAAAAAGGATCACCACCCTCCTAAAAATGACTTGTTAACTCAATCAGGTGTAGCTAATCACCTTCTCAGTGATGCACAAAACTATTTAACTTTCAACTGTGATCAGCTGTGGTCATTTTGATTAGCTCAGCACGAGAAGAGTTTTTCTGGAGCATTTCAGTCCCTGGTAGTGTAACTTAAGCAAACAGCTATGAGTTTTAAAAATGTTAAAGTCTTTATCAATGCCTAGAAGCACCGTGAAGTCTATTATTAAGAATTGGAATTTACTTGGTACAACACAGACCCTCCCGGGATCAAGATGTTGCTTCAAACTGGATGAAAAAACCAGGACACCCGTGAGATAGGCTTTCAAGAGGCCTACAGCAACTCTGAAGCAGTTGCAGGAATTTGACAGAGTGGTTATTGTGTGCATGTAACAACAATCTCACAAATTCTCCACAAATATGGCTTGTATGGAAGGGTTGTAAGAAAAAAGCCACTCCTCAAGAAAGGCCACATGCAGTCAAGACTGAGCTTTGTCAAAACACACCTTGAAGATTCTGAGGCCACATGGAAAAAGGTGTTAGGGTTAGATGAGACTAAAATTTAATTATTTGGCCTCAACACCAAATGAAATGTCTGGCGGAAATCCAATACAGCTCACCATCCAAAGAACACAATTCCTACAGTAAAGCACGAAGGTTGTAATATCCTGTTTATGGGAGTTTTTCTCTGCAGCACTTGTCAGGATAGAAGGAAAAATGGGATGGGGCAAAATACCATCAAATTCTCGAAGAAAATCTGCTGCCCTCTGCCAGAAAGTTGTCAATTGGGAAGAAGGTTTACCTTCAAACCTGACAATGACCCAAAGTATATAGCAAAAATTACCAGTGCTTGAAAGAGAAAAAGGTGAATGTCCTTGATTGGCCTAGTCAGAGCCCAGACTTAAACACGTTAGAAATCTGTGGAATGACTTGAAGACTGCAGCCCACAAACAGCTACCATCACATTTGTCTGAGCTTGAACATTCTGCAAATAAGACTGGGCAAATATGGCAAAGTCTAGATGTGTAAAGTTAGTGGAGACATATCCCAACAGACTAAAGGCTGTTATCTAAAACAAAAGTTGGCTCAACAAAATACTGACACAAGGAGGTGATCCCTTATCCAACACAGTGATTGTGTTTTTTTTTTTTTTTTTTTCTGACATGTTGGGGTTCTATCTTTCACTTGGATTGTTTAAGTTGCACTGAGTAAATACAACTGGATAAAACAAAAACGGTGTCTCTTAATTTCAGGCTGCAAAGCAACAAAATGTGATCATTGTAAAGGGGGTGATTTTTTTTTTCTATACCCACTGTAGCTATACCTGTAAAAGGGGCCAGCATGAAGTAATCTATCAGGGCTTTAGTTTCTAACTACAGTTCCAGAAATACAGTGCCTGCCATTGTCAACATCTGGATGCTAGTGTCCTGGCTGCTTTGCTGACTCTCTGGATTCATGCTTTGACTCACTGGGCTTGCAAGAAATATGGAGATTAGCAGTGATGACATCTAGGTAACCAGCATTTTCTGTAGGAGAGCTCTGTAAAGGTAGTATCCAGGTTTCTCTCATGTAACCAGTTCTGACTTAACCAAAGTGGTCTAAAGAATGATTTGCATGGCTTCACCTACTCTTCTGAACCAAAGACTATACCACTTGCTTCTAGATTTGTCTGGAAATTGATGGCGGCATGCGAATAACTTCTGTTCGAAGAAGGAAGTTCTGTACTACATGCTGTATGTTTAGTTTTCATCAATTGCCCCTGACTGTGAGATGAGGGAATGACAACAAAACGGAGTGAACAGTTAGGTACATAGGTGGGAATATGCCATCCAGACACCAATTTCAAGCCTCCATTTATGCAGTGATAGAGGTCTTTATGCTCCAATAAGGAGCATCACTTATGTGTGTCTTTATTTCTGTGATGTTAATCACCTTTACTCTGTTTTTGGTGAAGGATGCTTGATTCTTTGTGGCCCTTTGGTGTGAAAATTATAATTCTAAATTATAAATGTCCTTTCTTTCTGGAAATTGTTTACCACTATCTATGGAGCTACTTCTCCCTTCACTTTGAGGAGGACATGGCCTGTATAATTGTAGGTTATATGAGTGAATGTGTGTCTTGAGCTTGTGAATTTTATTCCAGTTCAGTGTTAAACAAATAAGGTAGACCATTTCCATCCAGAATTAATCAGGACTTTGCAGAAGCTATTTCTATGTTTTCAGCAGGAACATATCTACAATTGAGGTTTATCCACCCAGAAACAGAAAATTGTGGATTAAAGGAGGAAGGACTGTCGGGCATTTACATCATCCCTTGCTCCTACTCCCTTCATGTCCTCTACACAACTGTTGAGAAGGTCATACATATTCCTGTTCAAATGCATCACTATTTTAACAGAAGAGCAGCTGGAATTGCTATTCTTCCCTTTATAGGAGACATATAATGATAAAAATACAGGGATTACTATCCCTGACAATGATAAATGATTGGCTGATATGGTGGCCCAATAACTTTAATACTTTGAGTCAGTGACCCAGAACAAGTTTGCAGTTTAGCAGTCTGAGAAAAGTCAGCTGTCCTCATCAGTATTCTTGGTCAGGATCAGTGATTCAAAGTATTGTTGCCAGAGAATCAACAGTACAGACCAGCATGTAGCATTTTCAGATCACAGCTTCCATGGTTTTTTTTCATAGTGCACAAAACAGCTCTGAATAATAATCCATAGCGCATGGCAAACCGCATGCCCAAAGCCTTGTTGGGGACCATAATCTGTCACCCTCATATAATACCATTCTAACATCTTTACCCAGTCAAATTGACCGTTCAAGCCTTCTTGTTATTGTGTGTCCCAAATTAACATCTGTCCCAGACTCCATGGGCCTATGGTCCCGGATGGTTTCACAAACTTTTACAGCTCCCATCATGTTCTTCGGCAATCAGAATCTGATGTGACCCATTACAGAACACCATAGCAGTTGGATTATTGGGAGTTACATGTGTGGCTATAATGCTGCAGTATGTTTGACACTCATAAGATCAGACTGATTGATTTGGATGGGTGTCAAAACTTCTTCACTGTCACAGATTGAGTCTAGTTGAAGGTGACTACTGTTATCCAGTCTAGTCAAAAAACACTTCCAGCAGCTTAGTGTAGTCAAATGTGTTTTTTATACATTTTCTAAGGCTAATGTAATCGCAGCTGGAGTGACAAGCATCAGTGGCAAATGAAAGCACAGAGCGACTGAGTAGATGAGATTTTAGGGCCCTTTCCCACTGATGTACTTTTGATGCATTCCCATTGACTTACAATGGAAGGTGCCTTTTTGGTGCGCTATTAAACTTGGACTTTTCCAAGCGCAGCTGCAATGTGAACAGTTACATAGGATTTATTTAGGCATTGTTTTCATGCACTTTTATCACCCTGGCAAAGCACTGCAAAAGCGCACCAGTCTGAGAGAGGCCTTATGGTGGGATAACTTTTAAAATTACGCAACTGCATTAAAAAGGAAATGCAGATACACTGTGTGTATTTATTGGACAACTGTAGTAAACAATACATGTTACACAGGCATATTCCTAACTTAAATTAATGTCACAGATCTTGCATATTTCATTTATTTTTCATTTTGATTTTAGCTTCTTGACTTGATGCATACACTTCATACAAGAGCTGCAACCATTTACAGTTCCTGGGCAGAGGAACAGCGCCATCTTGAGACTGCAGGAGAAAAGATCACAGCCGATGCTAGAACTTTGTGGTCAAACTGCTGGTGTCCATTGCTGCAGGGTGAGAAATGTGTAATGGTACAAAAAAAAAAAAAAAAACCTTTTTAGAAATGTTCACTTTTTCTAGCTGTATTTTACACAGTAAATTCAATTTTTAACAAAGAAAAGGTCTCTAATATCTTTAGTCCATATGCTTATTGCTATTTATTTATTTCAGGTACTTATATAGCGCCATCAATTTACGCAGCTCTTTACATAGACTTTGTACATTCACATTAGTCCCTACCCTCAAAGAGCCTACACTGAACCATGTTCACTTTGTGACATAAGCTTCCCTATTTTATTTTATTTCAGAGGTCCGTGTGCACAAACAGGGCTGTGTTGCCCATAAGGCATAATTACTATAGTAGCTTGACAGCACCAAATGCCAACATTATACAGGCGGTCCCCGGGTTATAAACAAGATAGGGACTGTAGGTTTGTTCTTAATGAATTTGTATGTAAGTCGGAACAGGTACATTTTTTTAAATGTGTAGCTCCAGCCAAAAGAATAATTACCTTTTTTTGGATAGCATAGGGAAGGGTTAACACCCTCTAACATTTGTTTTGCTGTCTGTGCCCCTGTTCAGAATATTTCCCCTCAATTTCTGTCCCTATGACGATTAGATTTTGAAAATGTTGGGTTGTTGTTGAAATAAGGATTGATGATAACGTTTCAGTGGAGACATCCTATTCCCATAATAACTTACAGGAGTGAATTTCCCTTCTTAGGGGTAGATTTCCTCTCACTTGGGACCTGTTGTCTCCCTCCGTATGTAAGTCAGATGTTTGTAACCCGGGGACTGCCTGTACAGTTTTTTCCTTTCTAATGTGTCCTAACTCTAGCCAGTTCGGCCAGTCATAGACTGTTTGAACCCTGCATGGGCAGGCTGAATGTACTAAGTTGATCGATCAACTTGGGTACAAACAGCCTGCCGATTTTACATGCAATTATCGCTAGTGGCTGGTACAGCCACTAGCCATAATCACTGTCTTCTCCTGGTGGGCATGGCTCCACCTGCCCCGCCCCACCAGGAGAATACAATGGCTCAGCGGGAGGGAGTCCTCTGTCAACACTGTTGATGGGGGAACCCGTGGTTGCAGAAAAATTTGCTCCGT
The DNA here is from genome assembly GCF_042186555.1 of Aquarana catesbeiana. Lineage (NCBI taxonomy): Eukaryota > Metazoa > Chordata > Amphibia > Anura > Ranidae > Aquarana > Aquarana catesbeiana. Next base: position 159,140,851 of record NC_133331.1, on the reverse strand, counting down.
GCATGGCCTGCATTGCAGTGCATGCCAAATTGAAGATGAGATTCTTTGTTGGTGGGAAGAGGGTGTTAAGAGGAGTCATAAAAGTTTTTAAAGGCTCAGTCATTGCGTTCCAGTGACAGGCTTTTTCCTGCACAATAACAAACCTATACATAGAAGTGCTTTATTAATTTCATGTGTTTTGATATACACAGACAAAACTTGGTGCCTGCTCTGCAGGGATGGATACTGGAGCCTGTTGGGAGTGTGCTTTAAATGCATCTTTGTATATCTGATTTTGGCTACCTGTAGACACGATCCATATGTTTTTGGATATGCTATCTACATTGATTCAGGGTCCCACCCTTTACCCGCCAGCATACTGCTTTTTGCCATGTGAAAAAGATGTCTGGATCACCATTGTTTTTGAGAGAAACTGCACAGGCTGCCAGCATCTCTCCTCCTCCTGTATTTTTTTTCCATAAAAGTAAATCTGCCTTCTGGCCAAGCAAGGCTGTCATGGGTAGTCATCTCAAGTCTACATATCCAACTGCCTTGTGAAATCTATGGGCAGCTTTATTTAAAGAGGTTGTAAACTCTCAAGGTTTTTCACCTTAAAGCGGAGTTCCGCTAAAAAAAAAAAATAAATAAGTCAGCAGCTACAAATACTGCAGCTACTGACTTTTAATAATCAGACGCTTACCTGTCCCAGGGTCCAGCGATGCGGGGGATCGAAGCCCCGCTCGTTTCCCCCTCCTCTCTGCGGCACCGGCATTGTAACTGCTCATGTGCGAACCGTGACTAGCCGCGCAATCATCTGGGACCTGTGACGTGTCCCAGATGATTGCCCAGAGGGAGGGGGGGAGAGGTAAGCTTCCTTCTGGCACTGAGGGTGCATCAGAAGGAAGTGGGAGCTGGAACCCTCTGAAAAGAAATGTGGCACGTCAGGGGGTCACCTTCTCTTAAAGTGGAAGTTCCATTTTTGGGTGCAACTCCACTTTAATGCATTCTATGAACTAAGGTGAAAAACCGTCTGTAGTGCAGCAGCCCCCTAGAGCCCCCCTTTTACTTATTTGAACCCGATTGTTCTATTGACAGGGACGAGCACATCAGCTCAATGGATGTAGCAGCAGGACTCAGGAGCGCGCCTGCATGAGTGCCCCCTTGGAATGTGGGTCTCCGAGGGGGCACTCGATGCGGGGAGGAGCCAAGAGCACCGTTGGGGGACCCCAGGTGAGGATCAGGGCCACTTTGTGCAAAACCCTTGCACGGAGGTTGCAAGTATACCATGATATATATATATATATATATATATATAGATATAGATATAGATAGATAGATAGATATATATAGATATATATATATCTATAAAAAGAAAAAATGAACCTTTACAACCCCTTTAAAGAGTTTGTAAACCTCAGACATTACATATGAACAAAGCATATCCCTCTATAGTGTGTACTTGTCTCAATCTAGAACAGTGGTTCTCAACCTCAGTCCTCAAACTCCCAACGGGCCATGTTTTCCTTTACTTTGCACAGCTGCTTTAAATTAATATCCATGAAATTAGTATTAATAAGAGCTATTTTTTCTAAGGGAAGTACCCAAAACATGGCCCGTTGGGGGTACTTGAGGACTGAGGTTGAAAACCACTGATCTAGAACACCAAGTGTCAATACTGTCTGCTGCCTCATTTCTCTGCTATGTGCATGAGTCACTTCTGACGAGTTTTCCTGACATCAAAAGAAAAAAGATGACTGGGGAGGGATCTCCAGCACACAGCCTGTGATTGACCACCTCAGCTCTGTTCCTGTGTGTGAAGGGGGGGTGTCCCTTCCCTTCCCTCCACTCAGCTCTCAGAGCTCTTCTCACAGAGCTCTGCAGGGTGTAATTTCAGCTCACTGCCCCCTGTTTTCTGACAGCTGAGACAAGTTACAACCATTTTAACGCTTTTATCCTGTATCAAATCTTGACCATCATTTTCACATGTTCCCCCTATGTGTTTATCTAGTTTTATGAAGAAAAACATATGCACCTCAACACTTAAAACAGAGTTTCACCCAAAATTGGAACTTCCGCTTATATGCTGCCCCCTCTGGTGTCACATTTGGCACCTTTCAGGGAGGGGGGACGGGGACCCATTTGTCAGGTCACCTTCCCCGCTTCCGGGAGACGGGCCCTGGCCATTCCCCCGCCGCCAGGCCAATTAGAAAGTGCAGTGCGCTTCGTGCCTGCGCAGTAGGGAGTAGCAGTGAAGCTGAAAGGCTTCACTGCCTGGTTCCCCTACCAGGAATGGCGGCGGCTGCACCCGGGAATCGAGCTAAAGATCAGCTGGGGTGCCGATATCGCAGGCTTTCTGGACAGGTAAGTGCCCTAATGTTAAAAGTCAGTAGCTACAGTGTTTGTAGCTGCTGACTTTTACATTTTTTTTTTTTTTTGGCTGGACCTCCTCTAGGACTAGCCTTGCTTTGGATTTTAGGTGTTTACATGTTTAAAACAGTTTTTTTTGCTAGAAAATTACTTAGAACCCCCAAACATTATATATTGTTTTTTTTTCTAACACCCTAGAGAATAAAATGGCGGTCAATGCAATACTTTTTTTTCGCACCGTATTTGCGCAGCGGTCTTATAAGCGCACTTTTTTTGGAAAAAATTCACTTTTTTGAATAAAAAAATAAGACGAGTAAAGTTAGCCAAATTTTTTTTTATATTGTGAAATATAATGTTACACCAAGTAAATTGATACCCAACATGTCACGCTTCAAAATTGCGCCCGCTCGTGGAATGGCGTCAAACTTTTACCCTTAAAAATCTCCATAGGCGACATTTAAAAAATTCTACAGGTTGCATGTTTTGAGTTAGAGGAGGTCTAGGGCTAGAATTATTGCTCTCGCTCTACCGGTCGCAGCGATACCTCACATGTGTGGTTTGAACACCGTTTTCATATGTGGGCGCTACTCACGTATGCTTTCGCTTCTGCGCAGGAGCTCGTCAGGACGGGGCGATTTAAAAAAAAAAATTTTTAGTTTTCTTATTTATTTTACTTTATTTTATTTTTTCACTGTTTTTTTTTTTTTTTTTTTTTTTTTGGATCACTTTTATTCCTATTACAAGGAATGTAAACATCCCTTGTAATAGAAAAAAGCATGACAGGTCCTCTTAAATATGAGATCTGGGGTCAAAAAGTCCTCAGATCTCATATTTGGACTTAAATGCAAAAAAAAAAAAAAATGTCATTTGAAAAAATGACAACAAAAAAAATGCCTTTAAGACGTATGAGCGGAGCTGACGTTATGAAGTCGCTTCCGCCCTCCTATGGTATGGAGACGGGTGGGGGCCATCTTCCCCTCACTCATCTCCATACCATGGACGTGACAGGTCCCAATCGCCTCCGCTGCTACCGACAACTCCGGTAAGCAGGGGAGGGTGCGGGAGGGGGTGGCACCTCTCCCGCCACCAATAACGGTGATCTCGCAGTGAATCTGCCGCAGAGACCACCATTATCGTAAAGAGAACCGCCGGCCCTAAAGAGGTATACCTCAGTTGTGGCAGCAGCTGCTGCCGTTACCGAGATATCCACCTTCAAAGAAATGACGTATATATACAGTGGCCGGTCGGTAAGTGGTTAAGTAGGTAACGTGTGTGTGTGTGGTGTAATTTTTTTTTAATCTTTTCTTTATCCTTTAAGAATGTTGCAGTTTTGTTTAGATTGCATGATACATGCCAAGTACATACTCAGCTGCGTTAGTAACACATTAGCATGGACATCTAAGCTTTTATATAAGTGTTGGCATAGCGTGCCTTGCAGAAAAGTCTAAAAGAGTAAGAGAAAAAAACTATCCATGTGGTGAGCTGACAAAGTTGCAGTAGTTTTTTGATTCATTTGAAGGTATGGTGTATATGGATAATTCATTTAGATATCGATCAGTCAGCTGGCCTAGATCTCATAGAGTTTAATGTAGGTGTTTTGCTTGTTGTGCATAATCTCTTCCATAGTGCAAAACTGGTTGACCATTAGCAGCCTTAAAAAGAACTGATGTGAGGGTTTAATTATATATGTATTATTAAATACTATAGATATGTAGGTAACATTATAAAATCTCTTCGATATTAGTCTTTGTGTTAAAAGATGGTGGTAAGTTGGCACATTTGAAAGTAACCTCCATATTGTATACAGAGCCATAGGATGAACAAACAATATACACACACATTCATTCACCAGCCACTTTATTAGGTACACCTTGCTGGTACTGGGTTGGACCCCCTTTTCCCTTTAGAACTGCCTTAATTTTTCGTGGTATGAATTCAACAAGATGTTTGAAACATTCCTCAGAGATTTTGGTCCATTTTGACATAATAGCATCTTGCAGTTGCTGCAGATTTGTCGGCTGCACATCCATGATGCGAATCTCCCGTTCCACCACGTCCCAAAGGTGCTCTATTGGATTGAGATCTGGTGACTGTGGAAGCCATTGGAGTACAGTGAACTCATTGTCCTGTTCAAGAAACCAGTGGTGAGATTTGACTTTGTGACATTATCCTGCTTGAAGTAGCCATCAGAAGATGGGTACACTGTAGTCATAATGTTTTTCCAATCTTTTATTGACCAATTTTGGTGAGCCTGTGCAAATTGTAGCCTCAGTTTCCTGTTCTTAGCTGACAGGAGTGGCACCTGTGTGGTCTTCTGCTGCTGTAGCCCATCTGCTTCAAGGTTTGATGTGTTCAGAGATAGTATTATGCATACCTTGGTTGTAATGAGTGTTTATTTGAGTTACTGTTGCCTTTCTATCATCTCATACCAGTCTGTCCATTCTCCTCTGACCTCTGACATCATCAAGGGCTTTTCCGACGCACAACTGCCACTCGCTGGATATTTTCTTTTTTGGACAGTTCTCTGAAAACACATAAGATGGTTGTGCGTGAAAATCCCAGTAGAACAGCAGTTTCTGAAATACACAGACCAGCCCATCTAGTGCCAACAACCATGCCATGTTCAAAGTCACTTAAATCCCCTTTCTTCCCCATTCTGATGCTCGGTTTGAAATTCAGCAAGTCACGTATCTAGATGCCTAAATGCATTGAGGCCATGTGATTGATTAGCAAATTGTGTTACCAAGCAATTGAACAGGTGCACCTAATAAAGTGGCCAGTGTGTACACACACACACACACACACACACACACACACACACACACACACACACACACACGGGACGGAAAGTAGTCACTCTTTATTATATTGCAGCCATTTGCTAAAATCATTTAAGTTCATTTTTTTCCTCATTTATGTACACACAGCACCCCATATTGACAGAAAAACACAGAATTGTTGACATTTTTGCATATTTATTAAAAAAGAAAAACTGAAATATCACATGGTCCTAAGTATTCAGACCCTTTGCTCAGTATTTAGTAGAAGCCCCTTTTGATCTAATACAGCCATGAGTCTTTTTGGGAAAGATGCAACAAGTTTTTCACACCTGGATTTGGGGATCCTCTGCCATTCCTCCTTGCAGATCCTCTCCAGTTCTGTCAGGTTGGATGGTAAACGTTGGTGGACAGCCATTTTTAGGTCTCTCCAGAGATGCTCAATTGGGTTTAAGTCAGGGCTCTGGCTGGGCCATTCAAAAACAGTCACAGAGTTGTTGTGAAGCCACTCTTTCATTATTTTAGTTGTGTACTTAGAGTCATTGTCTTGTTGGAAGGTAAACCTTCGGCCCAGTCTAAGGTCCTGAGCTCTTTGGAGAAGGTTTTCGTCCAGGATATCCCTGTACTTGACCGCATTCATCTTTTCCTCGATTGCAACCAGTCGTCCTGTCCCTGCAGCTGAAAAACACCCCCACAGCATGATGTTGCCAGCATCATGCTTCACTGTTGGGACTGTATTGGACAGGTGATGAGCAGTGCCTGGTTTTCTCCACACATACCGCTTAGAATTAAGGCCAAAATGTTCCATCTTGGTCTCATCAGACCATAGAATCTTATTTCTCACCATCTTGGAGTCCAGGTGTTTTTTTTTTTTTTTTTTTTTTTTTTAGCAAACTCCATGCGGGCTTTCATGTGTCTTGCACTGAGGAAAGGCTTCCGTCCGGCCACTCTGCCATAAAGCCCCAACTGGTGGAGGGCTGCAGTGATGGTTGACTTTCTACAACTTTCTCCCATCTCCTGACTTCAACTCTGGAGCTCGGCCACAGTGATCTTTGGGTTCTTCTTTACCTCTCTCACCAAGGCTCTTCTCCCCCGATAGCTCAGTTTGGCTGGACCGCCAGCTCTAGGAAGGGTTCTGGTCATCCCAAACATCTTCCATTTAAGGATTATGGAAGCCACTGTGCTCTTAGGAACCTTAAGTGCAGCAGAAATTTTTTTGTAACCTTGGCCAGATCTGTGCCTTGCCACAATTCTGTCTCTGAGCTCTTCAGGCAGTTCCTTTGACCTCATGATTCTCATTTGCTCTGACATGCTTTGTGAGCTGTAAGGTCTTATATAGACAGGTGTGTGGCTTTTCTAATCAAGTCCAATCAGTATAATCAAACACAGCTGGACTCAAATGAAGGTGTAGAACCATCTCAAGGATGATCAGAAGAAACGGACAGCACCTGAGTTAAATATTTGAGTGTCACAGCAAAGGGTCTAAATACTTAGGACCATGTGATATTTCAGTTTTTCTTTTTTAATAAATCTGCAAAAATGTGTTTTTCTGTCAATATGGGGTGCTGTGTGTACATTAATGAGGAAAAAAATGAACTTAAATGATTTTAGCAAATGGCTGCAATATAACAAAGAGTGAAAAATTTAAGGGGGTCTGAATACTTTCCGTCCCCTTTGTAATATGTGTGCGTGTATATATGTGTCTCGATATAGATATATATATATCTATAATCTATATAATAGAGATATTATATAGAAATATATATATATATATATATATATATCTATATATCTATATATATAGATATATAGATATATATATATATATATATATATATAGATATATATATATCTCTATTAGATATTCCACTACTATCATATACTAGCTATATTAGAATTGCTTCATACTACTGTATATTGTGCTGGTGGGACATCATGTATCTATACTATTTACCAATACATATTCAGTATATGGGTCCTCTAATCATAACTTTTTATGACCTGCTTATAAATGTTTTAGGTGGTTACATTTTTAGTACCCCATATTTATTATGTGCACACAGTTGCCTCTCGAACTGGAGACTTAACATGCTTTTCCTATTTGGAACATCTGACATTGGCCATGTTGGCGTTCAAATGTTCAGACATGGCTTTTTACTTTGCTAATTAAAAGCAAGTGAGATTGCAAACATTTGCATAGTAGGGTCAATGATTTTAATGGCGTATAGGCCTGCAGTGTTCCGTTTAACATGCAAAATGTACACTATGCATACAAAAGGAAAAAAAAAACTGTATAAAAGGTAAAGACAATGATTGCCATGTGTCATTTGCAGGAATTGCATGGCTTTGTTGTGATGCTCGACGTCAGGTTAGGATGCAGGCTCTTACCTACTTGCAGAGAGCACTTTTGGTCCATGATCTCCAGACATTGGATGCACTTGAATGGGAAGCCTGCTTTAATAAGGTGAGAACACTGATACTTGTGTATTTCTGTAATTCTTGCTCTGAAAACTTCTAGGTAATCTTTAATCCTTGCAGATTTTCTCATTGACTTGTAAAGTACTGACATTTGAAAGTACAATTGGGACAATGGGGCAGCAGGATTTTCTTGGTTCCGCTGTGAGACCTCACATAATTGTTTTAAAAAAATATATTTTATTTATACATATAGTTTAATAATACAGTATAAGGTATCAAAAAACAAGGGAATAAACATACAAATTGATCAAATGTGTCCCTTTTCATGGTTGCTACACCTCCCGCATATATGGGGTCACCTCTACCTGACAATACTCCAGGGAGGGCATAAAGTGTAGCTCAAAGGACGCTTCGCATGTTTTGCAGACAGTAAAAAATAGATGTAGATACATCATGATAACATCACTCATAGCGTGAATTTTGGTATATAAGTCATACAATGTGTTCATTTCGAATGGTGATATGTGAAACATTTACCTCAAAATGCCAATCTAATCTGCCAACAACTACCGAAGGCATCAAGGCATGTGCCACTAGGCGAGCATGGGAACAACTAGTACATAGAACTCAGTATACACAAAGCATAAAATCAATATGTGCCTAATTTGCATGCCAGTATATTGCTGGTCAAAACACTAAGAGGTACACAATACATATCATTGTGATAAAAGTTTTCAAAAATAATAGCTTTTTAGGAAGTGGGATGGATGGAATTTAGGCTGAACCCCAAAGAGTAAGCTAAAAATATTCCTATGCCAGGTATAGAGCAAAGGCATACCAAAATGGTTCAGTGGATAGAAAGAGCTGGATATTGCGTTGTATCTGGGATTACATAAATACAAAAAAAATGTACGCTACCTTCATATCCCAGAGTGCAAGGGGCCCCGCTCTATAATTTGATTGGTATAGATAAATAAAGAAAATTACTTTAAAATTAAGAGGAACCAAAAAGAAACGCACCTGGCAGGACGGGGAGAAGTTTGCTGGCTCAGTTTATGATAGCTACATCTAATCAGCAGTTATCGGAGACCGAAGTCTCCTGGCCTGGTACAGGTCCTGCATTAAAACAGAATATGGTCCCAAAAAAATCAATATAAGCTGGTGCAATTGCAGCAGCAAAGTATACAGTTTAGAGTAGGTTGCCAGATAATGAAAAGATATATGTACCTGATGGAAGAGGGTTTACCAGCGTGCGTCCACCTCCATACTAACATTGATTGAGGAGAACGTGGCCCTTATATGCTGTTTCAGCCCCTATACTAATCAATTTATAGAGCAGGGCCCTTTGCCCTCTGGGATATGAAGGTAGCACACGTTTTTCTTTATCGTACATCATGGGACACTGAGCCTTAAGTAATTACTTAATGGGTTATAGGCCACCTTCAGGTGATGGACACTGGTTATACCCAATCCAAGAAGTTCACTCCCTATATAACCCCTCCTCCTTCCAGGAGCACATCGGTTTTTTTCCCCAGTGTCTAAGGTGTTGGTCACGAGTGAAGATGTAATCCGAGGAGCTCCAGAAGGGATCCATGCTGGATTTAAATAGCCTCCATAAAGACCAGATCCATCCAAAGTGCCACTAAGTCCTAAAAGGATGGTACCTGGGGCCTCGTATCCGAAGCACGAGGTTTTGCCTATAACGCCTCTCTTAGAAGGGCTGGACCCCAGTAACCCAGGGCTTTGGTCTTGCTACATTACCTAGCTTTCCTGGTGGGGTTCTTTTACAGGTCCAAGGGAGTATTAAAAACACCTAGGTATTCTTCCATTAGGGAAAAAATGTTGTCATGCCTTAATTCTTCACTAGAGGGAGTCTATGCACATACCTTACTCTGTTGTCTTCACTGCAAAGCTCAGTCAGCCTGCGTGTGGCCGCAGCAGCACGTGCAGGGAGATTCCTCTCAGGTAAAAGAAATAGGCCAAATGTTTTCTTTTCTCTCCCCTGAAGGGACCAGGGGTTAATCGGACATCAGCGGTGTACCACCCTTACTCCTCCCCCTCCCCCCCGCTACGGGAGGGGGTGCAGAGGTCCCGCTGGTACTGCTAATGTTGTTAACTGTTGAAATGCTGTTTCTGTTGTATGTACCTGCTACAAACAGGTCTCTGCCTCCCCTCCATTACATTTTAAATGTAAAAAGGGGCAGAATTTTTTCTCGGATGGGGTGGGGCCTAAGCGTGGTGCCGTGCGGATGGTACACAGATGATCTTCAGCTGTGACAGTCTCTCCTCGGCTGACGAGAAGAAAACAAGCAACACAAGGACACGGAGCTGTGGGACATGTGAGGGTTGCAAACTGGCATTCCTGATACAGATCGGCACCTTTTTCCCAGCACTAGGCTGAGCTTTATAGCGGCTTTAAATGTCATGACTATTTTCAGCAATTAAGTGCAATTTGTATAGTGCCTTTGTTTTTGTATCTAGGACTATGCCTACCAAAAAAGACACCACAAAAAAGGTAAAGGTTTCACCCCCAGGCGTTAGGATCCCGAGTCGCATTTCCACGCTATCATCCTTGCCTGAATTACCAGTTATGGCAAACCAGGGTGAGCTGTTGAAATAAATTGATGATGCAACTGCTTCTCACATCTCAGCCCCTGTATACGTGACTGAAGATGTCCTTTCCTCCTCCCTGCAGGGTGTAGAAGAAAGATTAGCGGCTTTAATCACATCCTCCATTCAAATGGAACAGTGGGAACAGAATGAGGTGTTACCCTCAGTCGATCAAGAGGAAAAATAAACCGATGATTCCTCTGCGGCGGAAACAACTGTAAATTTCAGCCTCTCAATCTGAGAAATTGCTGATACAATCTCTTATGGAGATGGTTCACTCCACTTTTATGCTACCTCTAACTGAGTCCCCTGAAAGCTCAGTTTCTTCCTTGGGCTCTTTAAAATCTTCTCAACCTTTGCATGCGTTTTCTGCACATGCATTACTAGAACAGCTTATTTTTGCTTAATGGGATCACCCGGATAAGCATTTTCTGCCTCCTAAGAGATTTGCAATTCTCTATCCCCTGGAGGAGAAATTCTCCAAAAAATGGAAAATACCAGCAGTTGACGCTGCGATTTCCAATGTGAATAAAGGCCTAACTTGTCCAGTAGACGATGCACAAATGCTTAAGGATCCAACAGATAAAAAGGTGGAATCCCTGTTAAAATCTACTTTTTCCATGGCAAGGGCTGTTACTCAGTCCGCAGTCGCTGCAATAGGCATCTGTCAATCACTAAAGGACCAATTTAAACAGGCTCTTAGATTCCTGCACAACAAGCTCGGGAATTGTCTGAACTACCAAAAGAATTATGCTTTTGGTATTATGCTTCCATAGATGCTATTAAAGATTCTTTTCAAGGATCTCGGATCTCTTCCCACTCCACAGAGGTACTCGACAGGGAGGTTCGGTGCCTTCTCAGGTATTCGAATAAATTGGTCAAAATCAATCCTCTTTCCGCTGGATAACCAGCCTCCTACCATGATTGGTCCCTCATCCTTGAAATGGGTCACCGAATTTAAATACCTGGGAATTAGGGTGGTCAGGGATACAGCCCAGTACTATAGTCAAAATATACTCCCCTTGCTCCTTCTGATTAAGGAAAAGTGCCAGTCATGGTCCGGTCTTACACTAAACTTAATAGGTCGTATTAATATTCTTAAGATGATAAATCTGCCCAAGTTCACTTATCTCTTCAGGAACAGCCCAACGTGGATCCCGGCATCTTTCTTTCGTGAGGTGGACCGTTGTATTGTTTCCTTTATCTGGAATGGCTCTATCCCCCTCTTAGCAAAATCTACGCTGTATTTACCAACGCGCCTGGGGGGGTCTACTACTGGGCGGCGATGCTGGTTATGACTTACTGGCGGTTTGAAGGTAAACGTTCTAATGTTGCGGTATGCTTAGAGGCGGCCTGCTTGGGTTCCTTCCCAGGGAGGTCGGGGCTTATGAAGATCTACCTGCTCCAACAAAGGCTACGGTGCGAGTCTGGGTTGCAGCACGGCGTCAGTTTTTCCTGACGGAGCACTGGTCTCCTGTACAGCCTCTGTGGGGTAACCCTAACTTGCCCCATTTTAGGACCATACCAGATCCTCCGATATGGGTGAAATATGGCATCAAGACCTTAAGAGATATTATGCCTGCAGGTGTGCTGCTCTCCTTTGCCCAAATTTCTAGATCACATAGGCTACCGGGGTGGATGTATTTCCGCTACGCCCAGCTCCGCCATGTGGCTAGGGCCCAATTCCCTGCTCCCCCGGTTTTGCAACTTGATCCAGTGGAGGACCTCTTGTCCTGCAGTGATTTAGAGAAGCCTCTTTCTGCTCTATATGGAACCCTGTTGACTACAGACTCCCCACAAATGGATAGGCTGTGGAGGGTATGGAAGATGGATATTCCTGCCTTGGAGAGGGAGGATTGGGTGGACTGTCTGGAGGCGGGTCCCAGACTGGTGGTTGCGGCAGGGGACAAACTGATAGAAATAACATTTCTTCACAGAGTTTATTTTACCCCGGTGCGTCTGTCTAAGATATATTCTAATAGAGAGCCACATTGCCCCAGGTGTCGGACGCATTTGGGCACCTATATGCATATGTTCTGGGATTGCCCAGCCTTGTCAAAATTCTGGTCAGGGATATTTGAACAACTAAACGTTAGATTGGAATTGGCGGTCCCTGGGACACCTGAGCTGGCCCTGTTAGGTATCCACGAGGATGAACACAGACCACATCATAGTAAGCTCTTGATCTCTTATCTCATGTTTTATGCCAAAGAAAGATATTCTCTGTAAGTGGTCCTCCCCGACTCCCCCCACTATATCGTCCTGGGAAGATAAAGTTAATGCTGCTCTACCTCTTTATAAACTGACATATATCAATAGAGGTTGCCCTTGGAAGTTTGATAAGGTGTGATCGTCTTGGACAGATTGAGAAGGGCTGGACGTCCTGGTCTATCCCTCCTTCACGTTACATGGCCAAATAGTGACGCCTGGAGGAGTACCCATTAGTTCCTTGCTTGGTCCTCCCCCATCTTCCCCTCCTTCTCCCCCCCCCCCCCCCTTCCTTTTCCCCCCCTCTCCTGTATCCCTCTTTGCTTTCCCTTTTTTCCTCCCCCATAGATGGGTCAAATGTAATCCGGGATAATTTGTTACCTATAATATTTGTCACTGTGGTATTGAATATAAGGAAATATGGAAGACAGCTAAGCAATGTAAGATGTGTCATAGCGGATGTATTGTATTATGTCTGATATGTAACTACTCGCATACTCTACTGTATCATTTTCTGCATTCTTTTCCTTCAATAAAGCACTCCTGATTGTTAAAAAAAAAAAAAAAAAAGATTCTTTTCACCAGGCATTCCGCCTTATGCTTACGCTTATGCATATGCGTAGAATCCTGTGGTTTAAAAATTGGTCAGCTGTAGCACCATGTAAAAACCTCCTAACTGGGTTCCCTTTTCATGGGGAGCGACTATTTGGAGAAGACTTGGACAAATTACCGTATTTATCGGCGTATAACACGCACCCCAAGTTTAGGAGAAAATTTTAAGGAAGAAAACTTTTAGGAGGGAAGTTTAAGGAAAAAACTTACATTTAAATGCCCATCAATGCAGCCTCATCAGTGTCCATCTGTAGCCTTGTCCCTCATTGCAGCCTTGTCAGTGTCCATCTGTAGCATTTTCCCCCATTGCAGCCTTGTCCACCATTGCAGCCTTGTCAGTGTCCATCTGTAGCCTTGTCCCCCATTGTAGCCTTGTCCCCCATTGCAGCCTTGTCAGTGTCCATCTGTACCTTGTCCCTCATTGCAGCCTTGTCCCTCATTGCAGCCTTGTCAGTGTCCATCTGCCTTGCCCTGTGTCGTTTGCAATGGCGTTTAAAAATGGCGCCGTCGTTCTCGGCGGCTTTCGACCGCATTCTGGCATTCTCGGCGGACCTGGGACGCACTCGGCTTTCGGCAGCTCACGCAGGACTGCGAGAGCCGCCGAGAATGGCCGAGAGCCGCCAAAAGGCTCACAATCGGCGGGGATCGGCGTATAACACCCACGATTTCCCCCTGATTTTAAGGGGAAAAAAGTGCGTGTTATACGCTGATAAATACGGTATATCCAAACAATTTCTAGTGAGAAAAGTACTCTTTTGCCAGTCAAAAGAAAGTATAAACGCCGTTCATTTAAACGGGCTCTTTCCCCTATGCTAGGGGCTTCCGCCTCTAGGCAGTGGCGACAGCCTCCGCCGTCAGACTCTAAAGGAAAATCTCAGAGTCAGACCCAGGCTCAAAGGAAGTCCTGGGGTCGGAAACCTGCAAAAAACAGAATCCTAAAGCCTCATCATGAAGAGGCAACCCCCCCTCACCAAGGTGGGGGCAAGACTTCTGCAGTTTTTAGAAGTCTGGAAAGAGGACAGATGGGTTATGTCCATGGTGACGCTGGGGTACATGCTGGAATTTTGGGACTTTCCGCCGTCTCGCTTCCTGAGGTCAAGCGTTCCCAAAGATCCAGAGAAAACACATTCTCTGTTTCAGGCACTAGATCGATTAATATCTCAAGGGGTGATCATACAGATCCCCACAAAAGAGCAAGGTTTGGGGTTTTATTCAAACCTTTTTATGGTACCGAAACCAAATGGAGATGTCAGACCCATTCTAGATCTAAAAAATCTAAATCAGTTTCTGAAGATCCACTCCTTTCGCATGGAGACGATCAGGTCAGTAGTTTCTATCCTTCTAGGAGGAACAATCAATCGACATCAGGGATGCATATCTGCATGTCCCTATATTTCCCACTCATCAAGAGTTTCTGCGGTTAAAGTTAGCACAGCAGCATTTCCAGTTTGTAGCCTTGCCCTTCGGGCTAGCCACAGCACCCCAGGTGTTCACCAAATTGCTGGCCCTACCTCTAGCCAGGTTAAGGGCACAGGGCATAACAGTCATAGCGTACCTAGACGATCTATTTCTAATAGATCAGTCGGTGGCTCGTTTGGAGCAAAGTGTAGTACTTGGGTCTGATCATAGACACAGACCAGGAAAAGGTGTTCTTGCCTCAGACAAAGATCAACTCCATAAGATAGCTGGTGTGGATAGTCAGGTCAAATGGCGATCCCACCATTCGCCTTTGCATGAGGTTGCTAGGAACCATGGTGGCTTCATTCGAAGCAGTTACATATGCCCAGTTTCATTCAAGACTGTTGCAAAACAGTATCCTGTCTGCTTGTATCCTGTCAAGCTTAGACTTGCCAATGCAGCTGTCCCCAAGAGTGTCCCAAAGCCTCACTTGGTTACCAAACCCAGAATCTGCTGAAAGGAAAATCCTTCAGACCAGTCATCTGGAAAGTGGCGACGATGAATGCCAGCCTTTCAGGCTGGGGAGCAGTACTAGAAAAGACAACTGTCCAGGGACAGTGGTCAAGAACCGAAAAGAATCTTGCCCATCAATCTCCTAGAGATTCGGGCAGTACGTCTGGCTCTAAAGGCCTGGACTTTCAGGTTACGGGATTGTCCTGTCAGGATTCAATCTGACAATGCCACAGCTGTGGCCTATATCAATCGCCAAGGGGGCACCAAAAGTCTCTCAGCGCAGAGAGCGGCGAACCAAATTCTTTTTTTTTTTTTTTTTTTTTTTTTTGTTTACATAATCTTTATTATTTTTTCCACATTATACAAAAAAAATTTTAAAAAACAAGCATACCTATTTTTAAATATATCTACTATATGTACATTTATGAACACATATTGCTATAGCAGAAAAGGTATACTCTAATTATTTTCCCCTCCTGTGTTTCTCCCACCCTCCTCCCACCCTATCCCCCCTTCCCTCCCCCCTCCCCCAAGCATGCCTCACTATTTCTTACTTAATTTAGCTACCGTAAGGCTGCTTCTCTTATCATTCCCTCACATTGGGTATCCCAATTCTTCTAGCCAAGGATTCCATAATCTTTTAAATTCTTTCAGGTTCTTTCTCTTCGTGTATACTACTTTTTCGCCAAGGGGGCACCAAAAGTCTCTCAGCGCAGAGAGCGGCGAACCAAATTCTAAACTTGGGCAGAAAGGAATGTTCTGTGCCTATCGGCACATTCCGGGAGTGGAGAATTGGCAGGCGGACTATTTAAGTCACCAGCAGTTATTCCCAGGGGAATGGTCTCTTCACCCCGACATATTTCGTGCTGTTTGCAAAAGATGAGGGACTCCGGACGTAGATCTTCTAGCCCTACAGGTTCAACATGAAGTTAGTCAACTTTGTGGCTAGAACAAGGAATCCACTCGCTTGCGGAACAGATGCGTTGGTGACCCCATGGGATCAGTTCTCACTGATCTATGCATTCCCCCTATTCAGTTGCTGCCTTGACTTCTTTGCAGGATCAAGCTGGAATGAAAGCCGGTAATTCTGATGGCACCAGCATGGCCCAGAAGGTCATTGTATGCAGAAATCGTAAAGATGGCAGTGGAGGGCCCATGGTCCCTCTCACTACAGCCAGATCAGCTTTCACAGGGACCGATATTCTATCCTTCCTTACGGTCTCTAAATTTAACGGCTTGGCTATTGAAACCCACATTCTGAAGAAACGTAGGCTTTCCGGGTCAGTTATCTCTACCCTGATTAATGCAAGGAAGCCAGCTTCCAGAACTATATATTATAGGGTCTGGAGGGCTTATGTTTCCTGGTGTGAATCCAAGGGTTGGCACCCTTGGAGATATATCATAGGCAGAATTCTTGCCTTTCTACAATTAGGGGTAGAAATGAAATTGGCCTTGAGTACTATTAAAGGCCAAGTCTCAGCTTTATCGGTCTTATTTCAAAGACCACTTGCTACTCATTCTTTAGTCCGGGGTTTTATAGAACGGGTAACGCAGCTTAATCCACCCATCAAACCTCCCTTGAACTCTTGGGACTTGAACTTTGTCTATGTTACAAAAACAGCCATTTGAACCAATACAACATATTCCCTTAGTCCTTTTGACAAGGAAGTTGGTATTTTTGGTTGCTATATCCTCAGCAAGGAGGGCTTCGGAATTGGCTGCTCTTTCTTGTAAAGAGCCATATTTGATTTGTCATTAGGACAGAGTGGTGTTATGCCCTCATCCAGACTTTTTGCCAAAAGTGGTCTCAGGTTTTCACCTGAACCAAGATATTGTCCTGCCTCAACGATACCGAGAAAATCCTACTGCCCCATTGTCCCAATTGTACTTTTTCATGAATCTTGAATGTCAATCACTAAAGGATGTCGGTCTGGATGAATGTCTGTACCAGTATTTTAGAATTAATTTAGCACTGAGCAATTACTCTATAAATTACTGGCATTGTTGGCTTTTAGAATACTGTTAGGGTATTTTTGGTCAGCAAGATGCAAGGCTTGTTCCCTCCAGTCATGCCCATACGCATTTCCCCACAGGTCATGGAAGAGATACACATATAGGGCCTCACTTCTCTACTTTATGACATGAACTGTGTTTTTCCTAAACTGTATGTATGCTCGAAACATTTTTCTTTCTTTTGTTTTGGATAGCGTAGGGAAGGATTACCTTTCCTACCCTACGTAAAATTAGAAAAAACTAATTTGTCTCTACTTAACTTTAACCTTTAATGGTTTCTCACTGTATTTCCCCACATCTGTATGGCTTGATTTATTGCTGTTCATACTGCACACTAATGTTTTGTGTTTAAATAACTGGTATGATTTTCTATTTTGCAGGTGCTATTTCCACTGTTGACAAAACTCTTGGAGAACATAAGCCCAGCTGATGTGGGAGGTATGGAGGAGACAAGAATGAGAGCATCTACCTTGCTTTCAAAGGTAAATGAGAATTTAAGGGAAAATGATTTCTGTAATGTGTTTTTCAATACTGAGGCCTTGTTTACTCTGTGCAGATTTCACATGCATAGAATATTTTGGGGATTCCACATGGCTGCTCTGTACAAACAGGAAGTGTCTGGAGTTGCTCTGCACTAGTTCTCTATTTTTTCCCAGTGCATTCTGGGATAGAAGAACCTCCACTGCCTCTCCCCGAGCTAACCCTTTATAAATGTTACACCAATGCACTGTAAAAGCAGTAGACACAGTTACAGGGCAGTTATACTACACTAATGAATTAAAACAGTTGACAAGCAGCAACACGCTGCTTAATCTTTAAAACAACACTACCACATCTGTGTTTACTGCATTGTGTGGTGCCCATTGTGAATATCAATGGCAGGTACTGAAGGGCAGTTAAGAGGCTTTAAAAAAAATGTAAATAATAATTGCAGCGCTGAATAATAAGTGAATATATAATCCACCCTAAATAAACATATAAGTGTCCATACATCAAAAAGGTATACGAAGCAAAAAGTTCTTGCAATGATGAAGTGATCTTGGCACCATTTTGTTGTGGTATAAATCACAAACGGCCGCCATTTTATTGTTGACCCACATTACATGTGGATCACTAGCACAAAATATAGTTAGAAAAAAGCACTTCCTGTAGAGTTTCAAACACAGAGGATGGTAAAAATCATTTCCATAATAGAGTAACAAAAATAATAGAACCACATATCCATTCAAAGTTAAAATATGCGCTCCTATGTGGGATACATATCACAATTTTGTAAATAACCATAACTATCCTATTAATAATCTAGTGGAGAGAGAAATATACAATAAAATAAACCTAAAATTAAAAAAAAATATTCTTCACATATAAAATGGCTGGTATATTACAATAAACTGGTAAATAAAAATATAATTAATATCAATCCTAATTTCTATTGGTGAAACAATTTGTCCCAGTTGACATGAAGACCAAATGGGGAGTATTATTTTAGTTCATATAACCACTTCATTTCCATTTTCGATACCTCCCCCATTCTATGGCAGCCCCGCCAGTGTGGCTCCAGTTTGTCCATGGCCACAAATTTTAAGCCTCTGGGATCCTTATTATGCCATTGTTTAAAATGTGCAGGAAGGCTATGCTTTTTAAAACTCGCCTTAATATTATAGACATGCTCTCTTAAATGCCCTCCTAACCTCCTTGTAGTCCTGCCTACGTACTGTTTGTGACAAGGACATTCTAACAAATAGACTATATGCCTAGATTCACAAGATATAAACTAACTGATAGAACACACTCTATTAGTAACAGTTGAGGAAAATGTTATAATCTTATGTTTCCTGTTCTTATTGACAGTTCATATCATGCATTTATTACAAGAATAAAAACCTTTTAGTTCAGCAAAAACAGTATTTTTCAAGAAGAATTCCCTATATTTGGGGCTAATCAATCCCTCAAGTTTGGAGCCCTTCTAAATATCACTTTAGGTTTCTCAGGTAGGACTTCCCTGAGAGTAGGATCTTACTTTAATATTCCCCACCTCCTTTTTAAGAATTAGTTTTACTTATGAATGTTGCACTAAATAATTGGTAATAAAGGGGCAGAACATCTTTTTCTTTCTTACTAGTAGCCAACAAATGCTCTCTATCCATATGGGCAACATCCTGTATGTTCTGATTTAAAGTAGATCATAGTAGCCTTTTTCTAAGAATCTTTTACCACTAATGCTCGTTGGGCATAATCATTGATATTGCAACATTTGCATCACAGTCTCAAAAATTCTCCCTTCTGGACATTCTTTAACAATAGAGGGTGATGACAACTGTTACGAGGGATGTAGCTGTTTGTCAGAGCTTTTAAAAAAAGGATTTAATATGTTACCCTATTATTTATTTAGGAAATTTAAATCCAAAAAATTCACTTATTATTGTCTTATTTGAATTTCAATAAGACATAAAATTAATGATGTTTCATCTACTTTCCACAATAGTAGAATGTCATCAATAAATAGTTTGTAAAAAAAATCGGATAATCCCATCGTTTATTAAAAGTAACATGGTTTAAACACAGGGTATTAATACACGTGAATGAGCCCTGAGGGAAAATATATGTTGTATAGAAAAGTTTAAAGTGGTTCTAAAGGCTCAAGGTTTTTTTTTTCACGCATTCTAAAAAAACCTCCTCTGTGCAGCAGCCCCCCTAATACGTACGTGAGTCCCTTCTCAATCCAGCAATGTGCACGAGGACCTTGGTTCTCCGGGGACTCTCCCTCCTCATTGGCTGAGACAATGGCTCCCACTGCTGCCAATCACAGCCAGTGAGCAAAGGAGAGGATAAAGGGAGGGTCCAAGCCACGGCTGTGTGTGAATGGAACAGGAACAAGTCTGCCTGAGTTCCCCCATTGCAAGCTTGCTCTGGGGCAGGATGGAGGGGCCAGGAGCGTTGGCAGGGGACCCAAGATTAGGAGGATCTGGGCTGCTCTGTGCAAAACCACTGCACAGAGGAGGTAAGTAACATGTTTGTTATTTAATAAAAATTAAAAAAAAGACCTTTAATATCACTTTAATTGGGCATTCTCTCCAGGTATTCTCCCAATAGAGAAAGGGGTTGGCTTATCAGTGTGTCTAACATGAGTGTCTGTATTTTGTAGGTGGGAGAATGGCAGGTTGTAATAATGAAACGTAAAGGTGGTAGAAGAGGATGTGGTTGCTATGGGCTCACTGTCCACAACTTTTTACCTCTAAATACAGCAGGATGGCCTAGTGGCTGATTGAAGTACACAATGTATTGTCTCCTGCTCAGAAGCATTGTTGTTCAGCAGAAATATCAGGAAATGTTTCTTTCAATTTAGGTCTTCCTACAGCATTTGTCTCCTTTACTGTCTCTTCCCACCTTTGCTGCTCTGTGGATGACAATACTAGAATTTATGGACAAGTACATGCACGCTGGCTCCAGTGACTTGCTGGTAAGTTAATGCTACCTGTGTTTTACACATTCTGCACTTCCTTGGCCACATGTATTGCAGTATCTTTGATTATTATTATTATTATTTTATGCCTTATTGGAAAATAGTAGGAAGGTCAAAATCATTCCTTGCTCAATGTACACGATGTATCGACCAATTTTTTTTTTTTTCTCCAAGCAAATAGAAAAGATTAATAGTATATGCTTCATAGGGAGAAGTAAGCAAATTTAAAGAAAGTAGTAAAGTAGACCATTGCAGCCAAAAAGGTTGCATTCTTGCTTTCTCTGCCATCTTCTGGGTCCTGTGCTGAACGGCTGACCCTGCAATTAGCTCCCTGATTGGAGAAGGTGCAAACACTACACAATGCCATATTGTGGAATGTGTGTATAATTGGCATCTGCCCAAATCTGTGTATAAATATAAAATGAAAATAAGAAGCAATAAATGAAAAGTAAATTTCTTGACTGTGTGTGTGTGTTTGTAAGGTGAGTGTGGGTGCATGTATATAATATATATATTCAAATGTGTTTGACTATACACAATACAAAGAGATGTGCCAATTTATGATTAGTGATATGAGATGCCAGCAAGCCCAGGGCCAGAAATACCCCCAGTCCTGGGCAGATCCTCGCCAACGTCATGTATACCACGTGACAGCCAAGGAGAGGAGCATTGGGCCCCCACCAATCCTGCGGGCGCTCGCTCCCCTCTGCTAAAGCGTGGGGTGGAAAAAGCGATTTCTCGCGCCATGGCACCGGGCACATGCACATGACGCCGAGGTCCTCCCCCCGCCCCCGTTGCATGTAAGAGACGAGTGGGGAGGGGGGTGGTCTGAGCACATCACAACCTCCAACCTCGGAACATAAGACACAGTCAACTGGACCTACCACCCATGACCTGGATATTTAATAAGATGGAGTGCATGAGAGCAACCATTGATCAGAGGGTCTCTAAAACAGCTATGATGGGGCAGTGGTATATTAACTGATGATCAACTGGAAATATTAATAATTAGGGTGATGGTAGAGGTTAAATTTGGTGTAGTGTATATGGGTGTTAAAGTCAAAAAAGGAGGAGAATTTTACAAATTAATAAATGAAAATGATTGAATGTAAGGTGGGGCAGGTCCCAGGGAAGCGGGTGTCTTCCACCCTAAGTTATAGAAAACGAGAAACAAATGTGACCTGTCTCAACCTAGGACAACATCAGCATGCCTCCATCCCTATATGTTATGCAAAAACAAGAGGAAAAGGGGTTGGGACTTTGAATGAGGCATGCTGATGTATAATATAGTATGAGATAATCATGAATGAGTTGAATGTCACAATCCCCTAAGGGTAGTTCATAATGATAATAATCATGATAAAGCCATGGGTGCCAAGTATAAGTTCGCCCTGATAACTGTATCATATTACAGCTATTATCAACTCCATATATTATGTGAATCATGTATTAATAATTTGTGTTTTTTGATGTTTTATTATTTATATTGTTTATCAATGTATTATTCGCCATTAAATTTATTGTTTCTTTATGACTACATTCTGTATCATAAATGTGTCCCCGTTATCGGTTTTATCATGCTTATTATTATTATGAACTACCCCTGACATTCAATTTATTCATGATTATCCCATACATTATTATATACATCAGCATACCTCATTCAAAGTCTTGTTTTCGCATAACATATAGGGATGGAGGCATGCTGATGTTGTTCTCGGTCGAGACAGGTTACATTAGTTTCTAGTTTTCTTTGATAATTATGTTTTGCAATGATTTGATAAGTTGGCAGTGAGGTATCATTTGTCCAATAAATAATCTTTTCAATATTTACAGTTATGGCATGCTTTACAGAGTCAAGCAAAGACCTTTTTATTAAAATATAATCCTTCATCAATTCTGGCTTTGGCAGTATCGGTAAGACGTGCTAAACAGGGACTCGTAGGAAGTATATATTTTTTTCTATACAAATAATTAGAACTAATTCACAGGGTAGTTTTGGATGGTGGAATAGAGACTTAGATACACTTAGTGATGAGGAGTGGGGGCAACCCTTAAAAAAAATTATTTGGGGTATCCCTATCCTCCTCACAGTGCTTGACCCGGTTATTTATCATACATAGAGTCCATTATACTCCTTTAAAACTGTACTCTTGGGGTAAAGCAAATACACCAAATTGTCCAAGATGTACCTCTGGCGTAGGTACATACATATGCTGTGGCGATGCCCAAAATTTCATCGCTACTGGGACTGTGCATTTGATACTTTTAATTCGCTGTGTTTTACACAAATACAGCTTGATGCAAAAATTGCATTGCTAGGGATTATATCGGAAGATACCCTCCCAGTTGAAATGCAAGTGATGTGGATGAGAACTATGTATATGGCTCGCAAACTAATATTACAAAAATAGATATCAAACTACCCGCCAACGATTGCTCAATGGATCACAGCAACTAATCTTAATTTAAGACAAGAGAAACTGACATAAAACATAGGAGGTGTCCTAAAAAATTTGTAAAAATTTGGCATTGGTGGTTAGTCTCTAACTTGCCTAAGAAGTCAGCTGAGTATATTAATGGTAATATGGAAAGTTTAATTTTGAAATAGAATTCTGGAATGAAATAATTAAATATGAAAATATGCTGCATCTATGGTAGTAATGTGCTGGAAGGGACTAAGTAATGATTGAAATAGTGTGTGTTTTTTTTTTTTTTTTTGTTTTGTTTTGTTTTGTTTTTTTTATGTGGCCGGGATTTTGTTGGATAAAGTTTTACAATGTTTTATGTATGTCTTTCTTCTGTGCTGTATAACGAAAAACGTAATTATTTGATTGAAAAAAAAAATACAAAGTGTTCTGTGAATGGTGGCAGCGCTGAGTGAGCGACCCCTGTATTAACTATGCAGAAGGGCAGCCACCCGACACAGGATCCAGAGGATAGCGATCACTGTAGTTGTGCTGACTACTCCAGTGGTTGTCGCCTTTTAACAGCAATTGCTTAGATATTCAGTGAATATTAAAAGTCTACACACCCCTAATAAAATGTATGGTTTCTGTGATGTGAAAAAATGTGACTAAGATAAATCATTTCAGAACTTTTTACACCTTTTAATGTGACCTATAAACTGTACAACTCAGTTGAACAACAAACTGAAATCTTTTAGGTCGAGGGAAGTAAAAATACCTTAAAATAATATGGTTGCATAAGTGTACAGACCCTTAAACCAATACTTTGTTGAAGCACCTTTTGATTTTATTACAGCACTCAGTCTTTTTGGGCATGAGTCTATCAGCATGGCACATCTAGACTTGGCAATATTTGCCCACTCTTCTTTGCACAAACACTCCAAATCTGTCAGATTGTGAGGGCATCTCCTGTGCACAGCCTTCTTCAGACCACCCCACAGATTTTCAATCAGATTCAGGTCTGGGACATTCCAAAACTTTAATCCTCTTATGGTGAAGCCATTCCTTTGTTGATTTGGATATATGCTTTGGGTCGTTGTCATGCTGAAAAATTAAGTTCCTCTTTCACCTTTCTAGCAAAAGGTTTTGTGCCAATATTTGGTATTTGGAACTGTTCATAATTCCCTCTACCTTTACTAAGGCCTCTGTTCCACTTGAAGAAAAACCGTGCCAAAGAATGATGCTGCCACCACCATGCTTCACTGTGGGTATGATGTTTATTTGGTGATGTGCAGTGGTGTTTTTGCGCCAAACATATCTTGGAATTATGGCCAAAAAGTTCACCCTTGGTTTCATCAGACCATAACACATTTTCCCACATGCTTTTGGGAGACTTGAGATGTGTTTTTGGAAAATTTAGCCGGGCCTTTTCTTCATAAGAAAAGGCTTCCGTCTTGTCACTCTACCCCGTAGCCCAGACATATGAAGAATACGGGAGATTGTTGTCACATGTACCACACAGTCAGTATTTGCCGGTCCTGCAGCTCCTTTAATGTTGCTGTAGGCCTCTTGGCAGCCTCCTTGACCAGTTTTCTTCTCGTCTTTTCATCAATTTTGGAGGGATGTCCAGTTCTTGTTGTGACATATTTTCTCTACTTGATGACTGTCTTCATTGTGTTCCATGGTATATCTAATGCCTTGGAAATTCTTTTGTACCCTTCTCCTGACTGATACCTTTTAACAGTGAGATCTCTCTGATGCTTTGGAAGCTCTCTGCTGATCATGGCTTTTGCTGTAGGATGCGACCAAGAAAGTGTCAGGAAAGACCTACTAGAACAGTTGAACTTTATTTGGGGTTAATCAGAGGCACGTTAAATGATGGCAGGTGTGTACTGACTCCTATTTAACATGCGTTTGAATGTGATTGCTTAATTCTGAACACAGCTACATCCCCAGTTATAAGAGGGTGTGCACACTTATGCAACCACATTATTTTAGTTTATTTTTCCTTCCCCATCCTAAAAGATTTCCATTTGTTTTTCAACTGAGTTTTACGGTTTATAGGTCACATTAAGACCCCTTTCACACTGAGGCAGTTTTCAGGCATTTTAGCGCTAGATATAGCCTCTGAAAAGCACCTCAAAACAGCCCCCATGCATTTGCATGAGTGCATTCACACTCGGGCGGTGCGCTTGCGGGATGTTGGAAAAAGTCCTGCAAGCAGCATCTTTGGGGTGGGTTTGGAGCCCTGTAAAAAGTGCTCCAAAAACTCCCCTGCCCATTGCAATGAAAATAGGTGTTTTTTTTTTTTGTTTGTTTTTTAAGGTCCCGTGATCTTTAAAAAAAACGCACCGATATCACCCGAAAAGCACCGCAAAAACGACCCGCGCTTCAGTGTGAAATGTGTCCAAAGGTGGAAGAAGTTCTGAAATTTACCTTTTTTGTCTTTTTTTACATCGCAGAAACCTGACATTTTAACAGGGGTGTATAGACTTTTTATATCCACTGTAGAATATGCATAGTTACATATATGCAATAATAATTTTGCCTAGAGTTCAGGTTCGGGGAAAAAAGTTCTCACTTCCTTTTCCTTGTTGCTTCAGTAACTGACAGAGGTTCTAACACTTGCTTTCGCTATTCAAAACTAAATATACTTGTGTTCTTCGTTGTGATAGTAAAAAAAGTGTTGTTTTTTTTTTACAAAGGATAGAATTAAAATCTGAATAAGGCTAGGTCTGGGTCAGATGGAAATTTCAGCCCCATCAGGTGTGAACATTAAAACCACTTAGACTGCAGTGTCAGCAGCAGTCGGAAGAATAAACTTGGGTACACGCTTTTTGTTTGTTCGTTCAACCAGCGGATACAAGAAGAAAACTGACAGACCATTGCATCAACACAAGCGATTTTAATGCAGCGATCTCTCCTGAGACATTCTGACAGGAGGACTCGTTAGATCGGTTTCAGTAGAAAGTCAGCCTGCTTCTGCTTAACCAGCCAACATACCTGAAATGTTTAAAGCTCCACTCTGGGATAGTTTTAACCCAACCCACGCCTCTCTCCCACACCCCTCTAATCGATAAAAAGGAAGAAAAAAAATCTAACCACCTTTTTTTTTTTTTTTTTTTTTTTTTTTTTCTTCCTATAAGTGGTGGGCACCTGAGTCTTCTTCCCTAGTTACTTCTTGGAAGGGCCCTTTGGGTGTCCATGTCAGTACCTGCATTACGTGGACTCTTCCTATTGGATTTCAAGTAGCAGAGTCCTCTCAGGATCCAGAAGAGGATGATGTGATCACAGGGAACTGGCAATCTGAGGGAGCGCAGTACTTGATCAAAAAATACCAAACATCCAGACGCTGCTAGCTTGTCAATAAGGGCATGTAGCAGAAGACCGGAGAGATAAAAGTCACTAACCCAGCTGCTCAGACTATTCCACTGGGAGTTGTGGAATAGTAATCAAAAAGAAACCCACAAACCAGAGCGCTATATGGAAAATGACCACCAGATGGTGCTATAATGTCCCATGTAAGATCTCACAAATTTATCATGTACGAATAATCCAAGATGAAATAAAATGTTGTTTTTATTAAAGAATGACATCATAAGCCTTGCAAAGTAAAAGCGTTTAAAACGGTAAGCTTGCATAAGCCTATATGGTGAGGGCAAAAGCATAAGATGTTGCATACCAGCTCACGGAGATGAAGGACGCCTGGGAAGGACAGTTGGTGTAGGATCCAATTGATGATATGCCTAGGGGAGCTCCAGAAGGAGAGGGGGGTTCTCACCAATGTAAGTATGGATAAGGGGAGCAGTGGCCGGCCCACCGACCCACGCACCAGAAGTGATGGTGGGATGGAAGTGACCAAGAACTGCTGGACGGCTGGGAGGAAGCCACAGCCACTGAACCAAAATGAGCCTTGGATCGCATGCTACCAGGTTACCGTGGCAACACTTTTCGTGGTCCTGCTTCTTTATCAAAGCAACATCTTATGCTTTTGCCCCCACCACACAGGCTTATGCAAGCTTCCTGTTTAAAACTTTTTTACTTTGCAAGGCTTATGATGCCATCCTTTAATTGAAATAAATGTTTTATTTATCTTTGGATTATTCGTAGATATGATTCATTTGTGACATCTTGCCGCAGAGAACTGTTATATCGAGATATTACAGCACCATCTTGTGGTAATTTTCCATATAGCACTCTGGTTTGTGTTTTTTATGAACTAAAGTAGGAAGCTGTAAACTGGCATTTTTTATGCATTAAGGACCATAGTGTTTCTGTAACTCTGTAAAATAAACTTTGTATAATTTAACCCAATGGTCTCTGCTTGTTCATACACTTTATCCTTTAATGTAACATGTTTTTCTGTATCGTCCATTGAGGGACATGGCTCGATAGTAAGTGCTGCCCCATACAGGAAAAAATGACACTAGACACATAAAAAGACCAGACTCCTAGAGGCTATAAGCCCTCCCACAACAATCCTGTTCAGTGATTGCAAACGGATGCTTACAAAACTGTATTTTAGTGTATCTAAATCTGCTTGAACATCTAACACATCCCACCCCCCCCCTCCCCCAAAGAATGACAATTCTGCTGCCCAGAGGTGTCCCTGTGCTCCTTCATCCAGAGTGTAGACACTCTAATACAGTGGATGTGTTACTGCCTGGATTACAAGGTGAAAACTGAGACAAAAGCCTTAAAAAAAAAAAAAAAAAAAAAAAAAAAAAAAAAAAATGCTGCCATCGCATTTAATGATTGGTAAGCTGCAGTATATTACGTTTTAAACAATATACTGAATTAAGCACTGCCTGGTCACATAAGTGTCATACAAATACCAACATAAATACAAACGTAAAAAAATAAGGTAAATATACAATAAACAATTTGAATAACATAAAATGCATGACTTTCATAAATTAGTCCATATTCTTGTGTTTCTTCATGCATTCAAATTGTGACAATCAATCGTGCAGTCTTTAACTGTGCCGGGTGCTGTCTCTTTAAATGAAGTGCAAATTGTGCTCCTCTCCAGTGTGCCTGCTCACTCACCGACTGGTATGTACTCCTATATTATAAGAGTCATAAGCGCCAATGATGGTCCTGGTTATGCTGGAGCTTGTGGTCCTCCTTGATGATTATATGCGAAAATAGCATGCCATGCCACTATATTTTTACTCATAAACGAACATAGAGAGGATGTCAGAAGAGATCCAAATAACATAATTCCGTTTATTAAAATCATATGGTTAAAAACTGCGAGCAAAATGCCGAACCAGTTTGCAACGGTGTGCATCTCACCGGACAGAAAGTATGCCTTTTGATAACATGCTGATGCAAACTTCTGGTTTGATAATTTGCTCAATTGGCTGTCACGGCAGTCACATGATCGGAAAGCTTCTGATTGCAAGCAGCGATCGGGAGCTTCCCCTTAGCCGTCGGTAACTGTCCTGGGAGCACATTCTCGGCACAGCTGGGTTTGCAATGTTGCACCGCTCGGTGTCAAGGCCCACCTGCCAAGAGGCCGCATATTTGTGTGCCTTCAGCACAAACAGGTTAACATTTCTAACTCAGCGATTCAACAGAAATTCAATTTGCTACTTCAGATTGTGAGCAAACTTTTTATTCTCTTTAGATGGAGGCCATACCCGAATCCTTGAAAAACATGCTGCTAGTTATGGACACGGCTGGAATATTCCACAGTGCAGACTCACGGACAGGATACTCAGACCTTTGGGAGATTACATGGGAGAGAATAGACTGTTTCCTGCCTCGGCTGAGAGAAGAGCTTTTCAAGCAGACAATAATACAGGGTAATTTCTTAACAACATTTATCTGAGACCTAGCAGCGCTTGTGATTTTAGGAGAATCTGCAGTCTATTGAAATTTAAACAAAAAACATTAAATATCCATACGCCTTCCCATTTTATTTCAACAGGAAAAGCAGCTAATATACGATCCTTTATCTAACGCCCTGAGAACTTTGATGCCACTCCATGTATTATTTTGCCATTGCATATTACACAAAAAACAGAAAACTCCCACTTGCATACTGGTTGCTGAGCTCTTTCCCCGGTTGAGACCTGCCCGGCTATGACATGCTGAAGAGGACTGGCCATCCACAAAGCGATCTAAGTGGGAGTTTTTTCTGTTGTCTTTAATGAAATAGAAACCGTTGCCCTGTGTCGTTGACCAACAGTTTCTTTACCTGGCCAGCTTTTAGATGCAGATAACGCCTGGCAAATTATTCTTGAGAGTAGTTTTTAGAGCTACAATATTTTATGACATTGCTGTTGCTTTCCTTTTAGCTGGCAGGAGTGCATGATTATGTGGTGATTCTAAAACTATTGAATAAATAATCTTTAAAGTGTATGTAAATCCTCTCCTATACCCAGTGAAGTGAACAGCCTCAGATGATACACAGAGATGAAACAAATCTCCCTACATAAGTTTTCCATGCATATCTGCTGTCTTCAGCTTTCTTTATTCTTTAGAATGTGAACATTGTGTTAGAATTTTTACTTCCTCTTTCAGCATTGGGAGGGAAGTCTTGGCATACACTGTGTGACAGCTGATGGGAGAAAAGGCACACACCCCTCCACATAGGCAGGAAAATGAAGATACTTGCTGTGCTGTGAATAAACAAGCTTTCTGCTAATCTATTTATAGCAACTTCCCCAACACAAATTTTCAGCTGCTTTTATCTCCTGTGTGGAAGAGCTTGTCAGAAGTTATCATGCTGATAACAGAGGACAGAAGCAGCAGAAAGGCATGGGAGAGAGATAAGAAAACACTACAGATATGTGCCCAGGTCAAATTTAATGAATCAGGTTTACATCCCATTTAACAAAGTTATCTAAGGTAAAACAGGAACACTTGCAATTATTATTATTATTATTATTATTATTATACAGGATTTATATAGCGCCAACAGTTTGCGCAGCACTTTACAACATGGGGCAGACAGTACACTTACAATACAAATCAATACAGGAGGGATCAGAGGCAATCATTTGCTTTTTGAACAGCATCAGATATCTTTTAGAATGTAATTGTTCTGATGACGTACATTGATAACATTTCCTGATCAGTTACAGTGGGTAAAATAAGGATTGAACATGTCACCATTTTTCTGGGTAAATATATCTCTAAGGCTCGGTTCACATTGGTGCAATGCGGGAAAACCTGCAAATCCACTGTGGGTTCCCGCATCGCACCTGAGTCGCAGGCAGTTCACACAGCGAACCGCTGGGAGTGAGAATACAAAGTTAATGACATCCCCAGATCGGTTCGTATATCGCAGTGCGAACTGTCAATGCGGACAGGAATCAGTTTGCATGGGTGTGAACACCCATGTGATCCAATTCTGATGTGGACAAAAAAAGGTTTGGTCCGAACGTAATGCAAATTCAGCCATACAATCTGTATGGCTGGGTTCGCATTGCACAGACGTCGCATGTGATTTGCACAGCAGTGCGGTGCGAATCACATGCAATGTCTGACATCGCACCAATGTGAACCCAAGGTGCTATCATCATGAAATTTTCACCACATGTCGGTAAAAACCCATGCAATCTATACATACAAAGAAACAAGTTCAAAAATGAAGTTATGTGTAATAAAATGGAATTACACAGGGAAAAAGTATTAAACACATGAAGAAAGGGAGGTGCAAAAAGGCATGGAAAGCCAAGACACCAGCTGGAATCTATCAGTAATTAGAAGGCAATCATGCCTCTTGTCAGTGCAAATTAATATCAGCTGGTAAAGTCTCAACTGATGGCCTAAAAGGGTGTCTCTTTACCAAGGTGTCGCACAAGAAACATCTCATGATGAGTAAAAGCAAAGAGCTCTCCCAAAACCGTCACAACCTTAGTGTTGCAAAACATACTGATGGCATTGGTTACAGAAAGATTTCTAAACTTCTAAATGTTCTAGTGAGCACTGTTGGGGCCATAATCCGTAAGTGGAAAAGAACATCATTTCACCATAAACCGGCCATCACCAGGTGCTCCTTGCAAGATTTCTGACAGAGGAGTGAAAATAATTATCAGAAGAGTTGTCCGAGAAACAAGGGCCACTTGTGGAGAGCTTCAGAAAGACCTGGAATTAGCAGGTACAATTGAAGAAAACAATAAGTAATGAGCTCAACCGCCACGGCCTGTATGCACGCTCACCATGAAAGACTCCATTGCTGAAGAAAAAGCATGCTGAAGCTCGTTTTAAAGTTTGCTGCACAACATTTAGACAAGTCTGTGAAATACTGGGAGAATATAGTCTGGTCAGATGAGACCATAATTGAACTCTTTGGATGCAATAATACACACCATGTTTGGAGGTCAAATGGCACTGTACGTCACCCCAAAAACACCCCCAAACCAACAGAGAAGTTTGCAGGTGGGAACATCATGGCGTGGGGCTATTTTTCAGCATACAGTACTGGCACACTTCATATTAATTGAAGGAAAGATGGATGGAAAGTTGTACCAAGACATTCTAGATAAAAATCTGCTGCCATCCACCAGGATGATGAAGATGAAATGAGGGTGGACATTTCAGCATGACATTGATCCCAAACACAAAGCCAAGGAAACTATTGGTTTAAAAAGAAAATAAAACTGTTAGAATGGCACAGCCAATCACCTGACTTGAATCCAATAAAAAAAATGTATGGAAAGAACTAAAGATCAGAGTTGATAGAAGAGGCTCACGGAACCTTCAAGATTTGAAGTCAGTTTATGTGGAAGAATGGGTCAAAATCACATCTGAGCAATGCATGCGACTAGTTTCTCCATACAGGAGCCTGCGTCTTGAAGCTGTCATTACTAACAAAGGATTTTGTATGAAGCATTAAAAAGATTTCAGTTAGCGTGTTCAATAATTTTTCCGTGTGTCATTCCATTTTATTACACAACTTAATTTCTGAACTTATTTGTTTTGGTGTCTTTGAGTAGTGTATGGATTGCATGGGTTGTTACCGACGTGGTGAAATTTTTATGTCAATATCACCTTTTAGAAATATATTTACCTATGCAAACGGTGATGTGTTCAAAACGTATTTTACCCGCTGCGTATTAAGTTTTCAACAAGGATGAATATTTTGATGAACCGCATTAATTTTATCTGTCGTTAAGTTATCATTTTTGTACCTAGAATACTACTATTTTTGTATTCCTTGAACATTTAGGTAACATAAGTTGAATATTTGTCATATCTTCATAAAATTGGCCTGACTTTTGACTTTAGATAGATCTGTCTTTCAAATTTAAATATGCAGTGATAGTATGACCGTCCCTCCTAATGTGTAATACTGAAGGTAGATTTACATTTTTCATTTACAGACCCACCCCATGTATCTGCAAGTGAAGCACATCCTCAAAAGACACTAGTAGGGCCTGCTTTTGTTCCTGCTCCTACAGAGCCCAGACCTGTGCCACAGCCAGCTCAGCCTGAGCAAATACCAAGTGGTAAGTCTTATATATAGCTCCCATTCTGTTTGTCACCAGTCTTGATTAGCAGATTTTTTTTTTTCCAAAACTTAGAAACTGAAAAAAAACAGGCTAACCTAATAATAAACCTGTGCAAATAATACAAATAATAAAAGCCATAGGAAATTCATACATTGCATTTGAAAAGTATTCATAAATCTTGAAATTTTTGTCATGTTACAACCAAAAACGTAAATGTATTTTATAGGGATTTTATGTGATAGACCAACACAAAATGGCACATAATTGTGAAGTGGAAGGAAAATAATGGTTTTAAAAATTGTTTACAAATTCCTGAAAAGTGTGGCATGCTTTACTCTGGTTTGTTTTATCAACTGCCTTCCCAAGTTGACTAATTAGTAGAGTTCACCTGTGTGTAATTTAATCTCAATATAAATACTGTTCTGTGAAGCCCCCAGAGGCTTGTTAGAGAACCTTGGTGAACAATCTGCATCATGAAGGCCAAGGGACACACCAGACAGGTCAGTGATGAAGTTGTGGAGAAGTTTAAAGCAGGGTTAGGTTAAAAAAAAATCCCAAGCTTTGAACATCTCACGGAGCACTGTTCAATCCATCATCCAAAAATGGAAAGAGTATGGCACAGCTACACACCTACAAAGACATGGCCGTCCACCTAAACCGACAGGCCAGGCAAGGAGAGCAATTATCAGATAAGCAGCCAAGAGGCCCATGGTAACTCTGGAGGAGCTGCAGAGATTCACAGCTCAGGTGGGAAAATCTGTCCACAGGACAACTATTAGTCGTGCACTCCACAAATCTGGCCTTTATAGAAGAGTGGCAAGAAGAAAGCCATTGTTGAAAGAAAGCCATAGGAAGTCCTGTTTGCAATTTGCGAGAAGCCATGTGGAGGACACAGCAAATGTGGAAAAGGTGCTCTGGTCAGATGAGACCAAAATGTAACCTTTTGGCCTAAAAGCAAAGCTGTATGTGTAACAAAAAATTACCCTGAACATATCATCCCCACTGTGAAAAATGGAGGCAGCATCATATTATGGGGATGCTTTTCTTCAGCAGGGATAGGGAAGCTGGTCAGAATTGATGGGAAGATGGATGGAGCCAATTACAGGGCAATCTTAGAAGAAAACCTGTATGAGTCAAAAGACTTGAGACTGGGGCAGAGGTTCACCTTCCAGCAGGACAACGACCCTAAATGTACAGCCAGAGTTATAATGGAATGGTTTAAATCAAAGCATATTCATGTGTTAGAATGGCCCAGTCAAAGTCTAGACCTAAATCCAATTGAGAATCTGTGGCTAGACTCTCCATCCAATCTGACAGAGCTTGAGCTATTTTGCAAGGAAGAATCTGCACAAATATCACTCTCTAGATGTGCAAAGCTGGTAGAGACATCCCCAAAAACACTTGCAGCTGTTATTGCAGCGAAAGGTGGTTCTACAAAGTATTGAAAAAAACATTTATCATTTTTCTTC
The DNA here is from genome assembly GCF_042186555.1 of Aquarana catesbeiana. Taxonomy (NCBI): domain Eukaryota; kingdom Metazoa; phylum Chordata; class Amphibia; order Anura; family Ranidae; genus Aquarana; species Aquarana catesbeiana. The sequence goes on along the minus strand of NC_133331.1, from coordinate 159,107,149 downwards.
CACTTCACAATTATGTGCCACTTTGTGTTGGTCTATCACATAAAATCCCAATAAAATACATTTTATTTTTTTGGTTGTAACATGACAAAATGTGGAAAATTTCAAGGGGTGTGAATACTTTTTCAAGGCACTGTATATAAACCATTAACAAATATCGAAAGTCCTCTACACTTTAACAGTATACCAAATATAAAAAGATAGTCCATAGATAGATATAGATAGATATAGATAGATGGAGAGATAGAGATAGAGAGATAGAGATAGATAGAGATAGATAGAGATATAGATATATATAATTATATATCTATAGATATAGATATATAATTATATATCTATAGATATATATAATTATATATCTATAGATATATATAATATCTACAGATAGGTACACACACACACACACACACAGACACATATATATACCATCCCGAATATAAGCCGAGGCACCTAATTTACAACAAAAAACTGGGAAAACATATTGACTCAAGTATAAGCCGAGGGTGAGAAATCCAGCAGCTGCTGTAAGTGGAAAAGAGGGTCAACAATGCCCGTCTGCAGCTGCATGCCTCCCTGTGTCCATTGCATGCCTTCCCTGTGTCCATTGCACAAGTAATCCCAAAAGATCCTTCTCCCAATAGACCAGATGGCAAACTATTAGAGCCCTTCCTCTCATCAGGATATTAAGCCAGGTATATTCCAATACACAGGTAGTAGCCTGTTTTGCTGCCTGCTGTTGCTTGTATTTCCACTATTGAATTTCCTTTATTGGTGACAGTCATTCTGGCCCCTCGTCCCTGCACATGAGCTCCATCCAGACCTACAATAGCATTGCAATGAGAGTCCTTCAATGAGGCTTGCTGATAAAATGAATATACGTGGGAAGACACTGCATGCTTGTAAAAACTATCCTTCTTGGACTTGCTACCGGTGCATTCAGGAAGTAATGTCTTGCAGTTTTTATGAACATTTACAGCACAGTCTGCCTACCTGATCAGCGTGTCATGCAGTCAGATCTGATCAGCCATCCAGTGTACAAAAGCTGCGCCTCCTCCTCGTCCTCATCCGTGATAGGCTGAACACTCTGTTTCCCAGCAGTTAGTGTTCAGTGTTCCGCCTATCACAGACATCCTCTGATCCTCGTCCGTGGGATGAGGACGAGAGGACATCCGTGATAGGCGGAACACTGAACACTGACTCGCTGCTGGGAAACTGAGTGTTCCCCTATCACGGATGAGGAAGAGGAGGAGGCGTGGCTTTTGTACACTGGATGGCTGATCAGATCTGACTGCATGACATGCTGATCAGATCGCAGTGCCGAGGGGGTTACTTTCAGCACAAAAAAAGTGCTGAAAAACTCGGCTTACACTCGAGTGTGTATATATATATATATGTGTGTGTATATATATATATATATATAGATAGATAGATAGATCTTCATCCAACCTTAATGTGGTGTAAACAACAGCTTACAAATCAAGAGATGTGGTGGCTGCATTCGTTTTTGTTTTTTTAGGCTTTCTAATCTCTTTTCCCCTGGTAATCTGGACAGTAATACACCTCCTGTATTAAAATGCTTACACTCTGGATGAGGGAGCACAGAGACACCTTTTCACAGTAGCATTGTCAGTCTAGTGGGAGGAGGGGGGTGTTGGATGTACTAATAGTAGCTTTAGATGTGCCGTGAAGCGTCCACGAGGACGCACGGCAGTCTAATAACAGATAAATACAGCTGTGTCAGTCTCTCCTCTGCTGATGAGGAGGAAACAAGCTGCCTGCACACAGGGACACACGAGCTGTGGGACACGTATGGGTTGCAAAATGTATAGCGCCTCTGTTTTTGTACTTAGGACTGTGCCTGCCAAAAAAGACACCACAAAAGCCAAAAGAGAGGAAGCGTACTAGGTCCCCCTCCCCACGCTTCAGCTTTGCAAGGGGAACAGTGGACACACGATGAGGTTTTACCCTCAATCGATCAGGAAGAGAAACAAACTGATGATTCTTCTGCAGAGGAAACAACGGTAGATGAACCTTTTTCAGCTTCTCGATCTGAAAAATTGCTGATACAATCTCTTACAGAAATGGTTCGTTCCACTTTCATGCTGCCTCTAACAGAGTCTCATGAAAACTTGGCTTCCTCCTCTTTAAAACCTTCCCGTCTTTTGCATGCGTTCCCTGCACATGCATTGCTTGAACAGCTTATTTTTTCAGAATTGGATAAACCAGATAGACATTTTCTCCCTCGTAAGAGGTTTTCAATTCTCTATCCTCTGAAGGAGAAATTCTCCAAAAGATGGAAAGTACCAGCAATTGACGCTGCGATTTCCAATGTGAACAATAACTTAACTTGTCCTGTAGACAATGCACAGATGCTTAAAGATCCATCAGATAAGTTGGAATCCCTGCTAAAATCTGCTTTTTCCATAGCAGGTGCCAATCCCTAAAGGACCAATTTAAACAGGCCCTTAGAGAGCTTCCTACACAACAAGCTCGGGACAAGTTCTTGGCTGAACTACCTAAGGCATTGTTTTGCCATAGATGCCATTAAAGACTCTATTCACCAGGCATCCCGCCTTACGCTTGTACATATGCGCAGAATCCTGTGGTTGAAAAATTGGTCAGCTGAAACACCATGTAAAAACCTCCTAACTGGGTTCCCCTTTCATGGGGAGCGACTGTTTAGAGAAGACTTGGATAAATATATCAAGACAATTTCTGCTGGGAAAAGTACTTTTTTACCAGTCAAAAGAAAATATAAACGCCCTTCATTTAAACTAGCTCTTTCCCCCTAGAGGAAAACCCTAGGGTCAGACCCAGGCTCAAAAGAAGCCCTGGGGTAGGAAATCTGCAAAAGGCAACCCCCCTCACCAAGGTGGGGGGAAGACGTCTGCAATTTTCAGAAGTCTGGAAAAAGGAAATTCAGGACAGATGGGTCATCTCCACGGTAACACTGGGGTACAAGCTGGAATTTCGGGGCTTTCCACCATCTTGTTTCCTGAGATCAAGCGTTCCCAAAGATCCAGAGAAAAAACAATCTCTGTTTCAGGCACTAGACCCATTAAGATCTCAAGGGGTGATCATACAGGTACCCAAAAAAGAGCAAGGTCTGGGGTTTTATTCAAATCTTTTCATGGTACCAAAACCAAATGGAGACGTCCAACCCATTCTAGATCTAAGAAAGCTAAATCAATTCCTGAAGATCCGCTCCTTTTGCACGGAGACAATCAAGTCGGTAGGTTCTATCCTTCTAGGAAGAGAACTTCTGGCGTCAATCGACATCAGGGATGCATATCTGCATGTCCCTATATTTCCTGCTCATCAAGTTTCTGCAGTTCGAGTTAGAACAGCAGCATTTCCAATTTGTAGCCCTGCCCTTCAGGCTAGCCACAGCACCTCGGGTGTTCACCGAAGTGCTGGCCCCACCTCTAGCCAGATTAAGGGCACAGGGCATAACAATCGTAGCGTACCTAGAGGATCTATTACTTATGGATCAATCGGTGACTAGCTTGGAGAAAAGTGTACACACTACAACCAACTATCTGAAAAGTTTGGGTTGGATTCTCAACCTAGAGAAATCTTCCTTAATGCCACTAAAAAGGCTGCAGTAGTTGGGTCTGATCATAGACACAGCCCAGGAAAGGGTGTTCTTGCCTCAAGCAAAAATCAATTCCATAAGAGAGCTGGTGTGGAGGGTCAGGTCAAATGGCAATCCCTCCATTCGCCTCTGCATGAGGTTGCTAGGAACTATGGTAGCTTAATTCGAAGCAGTTTCCTATGCCCAGTTCCATTCAAGACTGTTGCAAAACAGTATCCTGTCTGCTTGGAACAAAACAATTCAAGCTTTAGACTTACCAATGCAGATGTCCCCAAGAGTGGCCCAAAGCCTCACTTGGTGGTCATTAACCCAGAATCTGCCGAAAGGAAAATTCTTCAGACCAGTCACCTGGAAAGTGGTAACATGCCAGCCTTTCAGGCTGGGGAGCAGTACTAGAAAGGACAGTGGTCAAGAACCGAAAGAATCTTGCCCATCAATCTCCTAGAGATTCGGGCAGTACGTCTGGCTCTAAAGGCCTGGACTTTCAGGTTACGGGATTGTCCTGTCAGGATTCAATACGACAATGCCATAGCTGTGGACTATATCAATCGCCAAGGAGGCACCAAAAGTCTCAGCACAGAGAGGTGAACCATATTCTAACTTGAGCAGAAAGGAATGTTCCATGCCTTTCTGCAATCTTCATTCCGGAAGTAGAGAATTGGCAGGCGGACTACTTAAGTCGCCAGCAGTTATTCCCAGGTGAATGGTCTCTTCACCCCGACATATTTCGGGCTGTTTGTCAACGATGGGGGACTCCGGACGTTGATCTTCTAGCATCCAGATTCAACACGATGTTGGTCAACTTTGTGGCCAGAACAAGGGATTCATTCGCATGCGGAACGGATGCGTTAGTGACCCCATGGGATCAGTTCTCACTGATCTATGCATTTCCCCTTATTCAGTTGCTGCCTCAACTTCTTTGCAGGATCAAGCTGGAAAGAAAGCCGATAATTCTGGTGGCACCAGCATGGCCCAGAAGGCATGGTACGCAAAAATCGTAAAGATGGCAGTGGAGGGCCCATGGTCCCTCCCACTACGGCCAGATCTGCTCTCTCAGGGACCGATATTCCATCCTTCCTTACAGTCTCTAAATTTAGTGGCTTGGCTATTGAAACCCATATTCTAAAGAAACGTGGGCTTTCCGGGTCAGTTATCTCTACCCTGATTAATGCTAGGAAGCCAGCTTCCAGAACTATATATTATATTATAGAGTCTGGAAGGCTTATGTTTCCTGGTGTGAATCCAAGGGTTGGCACCCTCAGAGATATCTTAGGCAGAATTCTTGCCTTTCTACAATTAAGGGTAGAATTTAAATTGGCCTTAAGTACTATTAAAGGCCAATTCTCAGCTTTATCGGTCTTATTTCAAAGACCACTTGATACTCATTCTTTAGACTGGGGCTTTATACAAGGGGTGACACGGCTTAATCCGCCCGTCAAACCTCCCTTGAACCCTTGGGACTTAAACTTAGTTTTGTCTGTGTTACAAAAACAGCCATTTGAACCAATACAACAGATTGCTCTAGTCCTTCTGACAAGGAAGTTGGTATTTTTGATTGCTATATCCTCAGCAAGTAGGGTTTCAGAATTGGCTGCTCTTTCTTGTAAATATTTGATTTTTCATGAGGACAGAGTTGTTACGTCCATGTTTTTTGCTAAAAGTAATTTCAGGTTTTCACCTGAACCAAGATGTTGTCCTGTCATAGTTTTTTCCAAAACCATCGTCCAGGGAAGAAAGATCACTACATTGTCTTGATGTGATGAAAGCAGTGAAAATCTGTTTAAAGAAAACTGCTCAGATTCGTAAGACTGATGTTGTATTTATTCTGCCGGAGGGTCCTAAGAAAGGACAGGCAGCGTTGAAATCCACTGTCGCTAAGTGGATTCGGCAGGTGATAATTAAAACTTATGATGCAAGGGGTAAGATTCCCCCGTTTCAAGTTAAGGCGCATTCTACCAGGTTAGTGCTTCTTGGGCAGTGCATCATCGGGTCTCCATGGCTCAGATCTGTAAGGCCGCAACTTGGTCTTCAGTGCATACATTCACAGAATTTTATCAGGTGGGTGTAGGGAGGTATGAGGATATCGCCTTCGGGCGCAGTGTGCTGCAAGCAGCAGTATAGATCCTCAAGTCTGGGTGTACCCTGTGGGTTGTTTTCTCCCACCCCTCATGTGGCATTGCTATGGGACATCCCATCAAGTAATTAAGGCTCTGTCCCATGATGTATGATAAAGAAAATAGGATTTTTATTACAGCTTACCTGTAAAATCCTTTTCTTGGAGTACATCTTGGGACACAGAGGTCCCTCCCACCTTTTTTGGATACAAGTATATTGCTTTGCTTCAAAAACTGATGTCCTCCTGGAAGGAGGAGGGGTTCTATAGGGAGTAAACTTCCTTTGATTGGGTTTACCAGTGTCAACACCTGAAGGTGGCCTATAACCCATTAAGTAATTACTTAAGGCTCTGTGTCCCATGTTGTACTCCAAAAAAGGATTTTACAGGTAAGCTCTAATAAAAATCCTATTTCTTTGTAATTGGACATAACAAAATGATTTGCTTGAATTAATTTCATATTTTTTTCCAAGTCATTGATAGAGAGGTCTGTTGTGTTTTAGGACATGTATAGAAATAGGAATGCAGCGCTGGATAATAATGTGTTTACAGAAGTGCAAATAGACAATTTACAATGAACAAAACATATGTGATCATGAATCAAAATACAAAAAGACCATCCAGTGAAAAACAGTCCATATGTGATACCATTTAATAATGTGCATAAAAATCAAAAATTAATTACATAAAATTGCATAAATATAGAAAAGAAGGAGTCCATGTATTAAAAATGCCAAAATGAAAAATTAAATTTTTTCGTGAAGGACCCAAGGTCTGTGTTCACCACTTGTGCAGCCCGTCACCTTAAAGTGCAATGCAGGCTTACCAGAAAGCCTGCGACCGCCCTTCTCAGGGGGGTCAAAACAGGCTTAGTAGAACCGAGAGATGCTGCTGGAAACCTCATGGACTTCCCTCATGGACAATCAACTGGTGTAGATGAAAAGTGCCCGCTTTAGCATACCCACAAAAGACAGGTGCCGTACCTCAGTAAATGACCAAGGAAACGGAGACTGCACACCGATGGGTGACCACTTCCACAGCGTTCAATGAGTTTGACCAAGAAAGGAAAAAAATAAAAAACTGCAATAGTACAGAAGTTCCCTAAAAAGTTTATTGGACAAAGTCCCAAAGATATAAAACATTCCTTGTAAGGATAGATAAAAAAAGCTCTGCTAGTACCTTTAAATTCAAAACGCACATGCGTGTGTGTGCAACAGACCCTACGACCGTTTCGTCACAACTGACGTCATCATATTTATGCAATTTTATGTTATTAATTTTTGATTTTTATGCAAATTTTTAAATGGTATCACATATGGACTGTTTTTCACTGAATGGCCTTTTTGTATTTTGATTCACGGTTTTTCTTCATTTTCATTTGTTTTTTTTGTTTTTTCAACACGCACCTAGCGCAATTCTTTTCCTTTTTTGATTTCTCATGTATTTTAGGACATACCTGGTATGCCCAAGGTCTGAAACTGGTTAAATACCCAGGAAATGTAAATCACATTTGTGTATGTTTTATGAGTACAGTGCTGTCTTTGCAAATCATTTATTTTCTCTATCCACAGAAAATGACTGTACAAGCCTTGGATTATCTGCTGTTCCAATTCCTGGATCTAACCCTTCCTGTGCACCCATGAGGATAAGCCCTGTAAATGAGATGCCTCCTCCTCTAAGTCAGTCTCCTCTCATCTTGCAACCCCTAACATCTCATTTGCAGGTTGGAGTTCCACCAATGTCTCTGCCAATCATCCTTAATCCTGCATTAATAGAAGCTACCTCTCCTGTACCCCTCCTGTCTACTCCTCGACCTGCAGAAACATCACCATCACCAGTCTCGGAGGTCAACTAATCACCTGCTGGTCAAACTAGGCCTGATTTACTTGTGAACTACTTTTTTGTTTCTGGCATGGGAACCAATCGCCATTTTATTTAATGAACATAGTAATCTTTAAACAATAGAAACCATTTGCAAAGGGTGGTTCTGGAAAACAAGCCTCCTCTTGAAAATCTGTTTTGGATCATCTGTCTAGCCATGCTGGTTGCGTGTGCTACAATCATGCCATTGTAATGAACTCTGTACACTGTAAAGATATTTTATATCAGAGAAAAAAAAACAAAGGTAGATCTATAATTCATCCTTACATTGAGTTCTAGTTATTTTAAATGAGTGTGAGAGTCATCATTTGTTTTTAGGACATTCCTTCTTGTAAAAAAAAAAAAACAAAAAACTGCTGGATAATGACCCTTTCCTGAAAACTGTACTTATCACATACAATGGAGGCACACAATTTTGTGGCACACAATTAAACAGATTTGCCTGTTGTTGGAACTGGAAATACTTGGATGTTTGAGGATTCGTTCTAAGTAATATGCCGATTTCTTAATGAATTGAAAACTCATTAGCCCAGCCTTCAAAATGGCTGCCTCCAGTGTGTGCTGGCAGTAAACAACACGCGCACATCTCTGTCATGATGTTATTAGCATGCAGTCATATTTTATTTTTACTTAAAAACACCAAAGGAAGCACAGGTGCTATTTTACGTCCATGGCAGAATAACCAATGTTCCTTTCTCCACAAGAAAGGTCATTTTACTGCTACTCTGTAACAGTGCTGCAATAAGAATCTGTCCACTCTTCGAAAAATATGTTCAAAACGCGAATACTCCTTACATTTCATTGGCTGTATCACCTTGACAGATGAGCTACATTTACCAGAATAGATCCAAAGTGTGAAAATGCCCTTTTAGGTGCAGCGGCACAGTGGCTGGAATACTGCTACTTCAATTGAGGATGTTCATAGAATTGATTTTTAAATTATTAAAATGTTTGCACGGACTGGCGTTTATCACATAGGGTTTGATTTACAAAGCAAACATGAGGATGTTACCCATAGCAAATAGTAAAATGTGGCTTTCTTATTCCACTTTAGAAAAATGTCAGGTGGAATCTGCTTGTTATGGGGAACACCACCTAGTGTTTCTACACTTTTTTTAAATCGGCAAATCTGCTCAGATGGATTTTAAATGCTGTCAGTTTTTATTCTATGTAAGAGTTGCTATCCACATTTGTACAGCTTCTTTGTTTTTGTTTTTTTGTTATTAAATAGTATTAATTACATTGTTTAACCCATTCTTTTTCTTAATGGCTCTATGTAATTGGTTACAGAGCGTTGTAGCGTTCCCTTTTCAAAGTTTACACTTGTACCCAGGCACTGTGATTTCTCTGTCTAGTGACCATGTACAATAATTCAGTAAGATTTTCACATACATTTCTATTTATTCTGTTTTATTTGAGGTAGAGAGAGTGCAATTTATTTCCCATGCAAAAATCTCTCAAAATTCTCCCCATGTACATTTGTCTCTCCTTGTATGGTTGCTCATACCTACAAACAGCTCATCAGTATACATATACAGATAAATAATGTATATAATGAATGCAAAATAAAATGTACTTTTTATGATGTAATAAAGTCAGTGTATGTTTAATATACTGCACTTCAGTTCTCTGAAGAGTTTGGGATACAATTTGAGACCATTGCTTGTGTCGCATAAAGGCATTTTTGGGGGGTTAAACCTTTGGTTAAATTAATGTGATCAGCTTGGGTTTGTGGTCAGCCTTGCTTCCTGCTGTGTCACTGGGACAGTAAAGCTTGGAACATTCGGCCCGTGTGTACGGTGGCTGGTCCGACAGAAGCCGGCCGTGCGGCCAGTTTCTGTCAAAGGCTCATGACCAAAAAAGGCATTCCAACTATCTCTCGATCAGCGCTTACAGCCAGTTGCAGAGAGTGCTGACCATAGTGTTCTGGTGAGAAGGCTCAACAGGGTAGATCGCTGTACTAACATCGGATTGTTAGTACAGCGGCTCCGACCTGAGCTGTCACCTTTTTTTACGTTCAACCAGCTGGGTAGAATGGAAAAAAAATAGTGAATACGGGGTTTTGGTAAGTGATTATAGAAGGTGAGCATGCTGTAGTGATATGATTATTAATTATTACTATAATGTGAGATATTCCAGCAGCAACCCAGTTCTTCCAGAGAGATGACATTTATTTAGACTTCATAACGGAAGAAAGTCCATAAGATACTTGCAACAGATGACAAAATCCAACAGAGTAAATATTACAATGAACAGTAAGTAGTCTTCAGAGTCCCATTCGCCCTAGACTATAATCTAGACCTTATCTTGATGGAGAAAGAATGCCTGCCTTCTTACAAATTACATAAATCAGCCAACACATGCTAGAGAGTAATTCAGATTTAATTGGATGAATACATATCCCAGGTTAGTGTGTTCACACAGGCTTCATCTTGTGCAAAAGCAAAAATGTGTAAAGCTAGCTTTTTTGCAGCTTTGAAGTTTCACAGCAGCCTAAAGCCGGCCATAGATGGTTCAAAGCTCGGCCAGTTCAGCGGAGATCGGCTGAGATTTGAACCATGTATGGGCAGGCTGAATGTACCCAAGTTGATGGGTACACCAGCCTGTCAGATCTTACATGCGATTATTTCTAGCGGCTATTATGGCTGCTAGGAGTAATCGTTGTGTTCTCCCGCCAAGAACTGCTTCCCCTGCTGGGAGAACACAATGGCTCCACGGGAGGGATTCCCTCATCAACACGAACTGTTGATTGGTAATCAAGCAATTTTTTTCTTTCCTGCAAATGCTCGCACCATCTATGACCAGCTTTAGTTTGGGGATGGTAAACATTGATCTAATAGGGAATTCTGTCTGTCACCTTAAACTTGTTGCTAGTATGCATTTAAAAAAAAAAAGAGGACTCATGCCATAGGAACCACATATGAAATACCAATGGGCTAGATGGAACAAGTGCTGCAGCCCTCCTCAGATCGTGGAATCCAGGTCAACATAAAAAACAAACAGAGGACACATAGCACATTATCCCCAACACTTTATTAGAGGGTGACAGACAACACATACTCACAAGTCTATTCAAATAGATGGCATAACAAAAAGAGCGGTTCCAGAAATCCACTCCAAATGCCACAAATGTGCAGATGACAATAGCAGTTTACACATTTCATGGGGAACTTGTCCCCTTCTGCAGAGCAGTGGCCCACTTAGGCCTTGTTCACATGAACTTCACTGTATACGAATGGTGTGCACAGCAAGTTTTTACAAAGTTTTGAACAGATTTCTTATAACACTTAAATCGCCATTCAGCTCCTTATTTCTACGTAGCTCAATTATTGCTGTTTGATATTGATTCCTCAAACTCCAGATATCAGTTGCCGGCTTCTTCAGGGTCCCTTTATAATTTCTTCCTCATTCCTCACACAATGGGACCATGTGAAGTGAATGGACAAGGACCAGCCAGCATTGTGTTAACCATAAATGTATTGGGTGGGGGTGTGGTTAGCATGTGAAGAGGAGAAGACGTGTATCGCTGGAGCTCTGATCCTGACTCTGCATTCCAGCTATCTGGCAGCACGCTCCCAGGATCCCGGTACTCGCCCTCCTGCTTCCCTAAACCTCCCTCTGAGCCAGCACGCAGTCCGGATGGGTCCTCCCAAGACCCGTTACACACATTTGGGACCGAAAGCTCCCCGCCCCTCTCCGCCAGTGGCCATCTTGTCCACAAGGTCTCCTGCTTCTCTCATGGCTGCTAGCACACAGACCATTACCGAGTTGGGGACTGCTGACTCCCCAACCGGAGCAGAGATCACAGCGGCTATCACAGCTTGCAAAGAGTTGCTGACAGAATAGACAGACTTTCTGACCGTGGATGTCAGCCTTCTCCGCCAGGACATGGATAAGTTCCAGTCCCAAATCTCTGAGGTGGAGGACAGGGTCTCCACAGTAGAGGACACCGTGCGTTCAGATTCGAGGGAGGTGAAGGCTCTGCAGCTTCAGGTAAAGGGGCTCCAGGAGCGGGCAATAGACCCTGAGAACCCCCTTAGGCGGAACAACATCCGCATACTGAGTTTGCCTGAAAGAGCTGAAGGCCCCAAACCAGCTGAATTCCCTGAAAGGCTCCTGTGCTCCCTATTCAACCTTGGCAACATGCCTCCCATGTTTGTAGTGGAGAGAGCCTACAGGGTCTCACCACTTCCTCCGTGCCCTTTCCTGCTGCGCCTACTAAATTACCGAGATCGCAACCGTATACTGGCGGCTGCCCGTGCCATGCCTGAAATGAAATGAGAATGCCCGGCTGTTCTTTCCGGATTTCTCCCAAGAGGTACAACAACGCCGCAAGTCCTTTACAGATGTACGACGTCGTCTCTGGGAAAAGGCAATTCGCTTTGGCCTCCTATATCCCAGCAAGCTGAGAATTACAGATGGCAACAACACCCAGTTTTTTGATACTCCTGAGGCGGGCCTCGGCGTGGCTGGATACCCGCTAACGCTGCTTCTCCTAGAAGTTATAGTTTGGCATAACCCCACTGGGATCAGCTAAGTATAACATTCTCCAGTGCTGTGTTGCCTTATGTTATACAGGGGCCTTCAGTTTTGTCCCTTCTATTCTCCCATATTTCTGCTGATGCCTCCAGCTTCCACCATAGTTTGTTCACTTTTTGTTCAATGCTGTTGGACTACTGATCACCCCTCCTGCCTGGGGAGCTCCAGTGTTAAGTCTCTAGTCTTGGTGAAGACATTTCTGCTTGTTCTAGCAGACTCCCCCTCCCACCCCGGTTCTGGGCCTAGATCCTTAACCTGTGATATGACCTGAATTCACAGAGGATCTTTTCATGTTTATTGGACAAAATATTGCACTTTTGCCTGTTGAAGGTTGTGGTTTACGGGAACAGGCCTGCGCTGTGCCTTCCTCAGTTTAAAGGATGGCCACAGATCTGGGCAGGGGTAGGCACTTTGGTGCCCAATGGGTTATTTTTGGTTTTATGTTTTGTTTATGTTCTACTTCATGTATTCTTTATGATTTTCTCTGCTACAGTATATCTTGGTGTTGGATCCCTTGGTCTTTGCTGCTCCCAAGTTGTTCTGGGAGACCCCTGAATATCTCCCGTATCCTTATTCATACTCTTTCATACAATGGCGCCACCAAATAGTTCCACGTTTACTATATTATCCTGGAATGTACGTGGTTTAACCACTTACCGACCGGCTCCTGTACATATACGTCGGCACTTTAAAGATGGATATCTCGGTAACGGCAGCAGCTGCTGCCACAACCGAGGTATCCATCTTTTCAGGAGTCGGTCATGTTTACGATAATGGTGGTCCCTGCGGCGGATTCACCGCAAGATCACCGTTATCGACGGCGGGAGAGGTGCCACCCCCCCTCCCGCCGCTATCCCGTGCCCTCCGGCGCTTAACGGAGCCGTCGTGGCAGCGGAGGCTATCGGGACCTGTCATGTCTGTGGTATGGATACGAGTGAAGCTAAGATGGCCCCCACCCTTCTCCATACCATAGGAGGGCAGAAGCTATGTCATAACGTCAGCTCCGCCCATACGTCTTAAAGGCCATTTTTTTTTGTTGTCATTTTTTCAAATGCCTTTTTTTTTTTCTTTTTTTGCATTTAAGTCCAAATATGAGATCTGAGGACTTTTTGACCCCAGATCTCATATTTAAGAGGGCCTGTCATGCTTTTTTCTATTACAAGGGATGTCTACATCCCTTGTAATAGGAATAAAAATGATCCAATTTTTTATTTTTTTTAAACCGTGAAAAAATAAATAAAATAAAGTAAAATAAATAAGGAAAAAAAATGTTTTAAAGCGCCCCGTCCCCACGAGCTCGCGCGCAGAAGCGAACACATACGTGAGTAGCGCCCGCACATGAAGACGGTGGTCAAACCATACATGTGAGGTATGTATGACTGTAATTCCGCACTTAGGAGGATAGAGACAAGAAAGGACTGCTGCCCCCCTAAAAATGAAAATCACCTAGGTGAAATCCAAAATGTAAAATACTTTGAACAGGGGAATTGGCGCTGTCCAGCTATATGTGCATAAATGGTGATTCGTACAAGTGCAAAAAAAACGAACATACGTGTAAAAAATTATATAATAAAGCTATTATTAATATTGTGCCTGTAACCAATGTGTTGCGAGGGCTGAGGTATATCAAAGTGCAAACAATACACCTGGCAGATGTAATGTAATAAGGTGCAACGTGCTCCTAAAATATATGCATGTGCCAATATCTCAATATATACCAAATATCTATATGTGTATAGGGGAATGTGCCCACAGGTTGAGAAAGGGCAAAAAAACAGGGAATCCAATATACAAACAATTATGGCAATCAAAACTGTTTTAGCAATACAAACAGTTTTAGCAATTAAAAATAAAAAATCCCCAGCATATGTGCATAAAAAGTCAAAATTTTTTTGAAAAGTGAAAAAAATGTGTATAAAGAGAACAAAAAAACCTATGAAAAGTAAGTGTCCAAAATCAAAGTCCTAAAGTGTGTCCTTCTGGTGAAGAAAACGTGGTCTCAGCATTAACTGATGTTGTCCCCGTCCTTCACTGCACCCCCACTCGTGCTTACGCTCACCGGACTGCCTAACCCCTGCAGGGGTAAAAGGCATCTGTAGAAATTCCTGCGATGGCGAATCCAGGAAGCGATCCTCCGTCCGCGGGTATTTTATCCTTCTCTCCTCTGCTACCACTTCCAGCAGTTTCCTGAAACTGAAGCTACTGCTCCCTGTCATGTTGTAGTGAGCCCACCCCCCCCCCCACAGTTCAAATCACTCTCTAGGAAACACTTCCCTGCCAGTGTCATTTACACAGTAATCTGTGCATTTTATAGCACTGATCGCTGTATAAATGACAATGGTGTCAAATGTGTCCACCATAATGTTGCAGTCACGATAAAAATTGCAGATCGCCGCCATTACTAAAAAAATTTTTTAAAAGAATTATTTAAAAAATGCCATAAATCTATCCCCTATTTTGTAGACGCTATAACTTTTGCGGAAACCAATCAATATACGCTTATTGCGATTTTTTTTTTTTTTTTTTTTTTTATTATTTTTGGTAAAAAAAAAAATACAGATCAGCCTAAACTGAGAAAGGACATTTTTTTATTTTATATATATTTTTTGGGGATATTTATTATAGCAAAAAGTAAAAAAGATTGTTTTTTTTTTTTTTCAAAATTGTCGCTCCCTTTTTGTTCATAACACGAAAAATAAAAACCACAGAGGTGATCAAATACCACCAAAAGAAAGCTCTATTTGTGGGGAGAAAAGGACATCAATTCTGCATGGGTGCAACGTCGGACGACCACGTAATTGTCAGTTAAAGCGATGCAGAGCCGTATCGCAAAAAGTGCTCTGGTCAGGAAGGGAGTAAATTCTTCCGGGGCTGAAGTGGTTAAATCTCACTCCCTTAACTAAATACTTTTCATGGCTAATAGATCTACTGACATAAACGTTAGAAGATTGCATACCAATATTCATGCACACCTTAACACAGGCTCCAGGGTAGTGGCTTCGCTGGACATCGTAAAGGCTTTTGATACAGTAGAATGGCCATTTTTATGGGAGGTCCTCCGTAGGATGGGTTTCCCCTTAATATTCATACAGGGGCTGCAAACCATCTACAACAGCCCTAACTGGCCATTAAGCCAAGGGGAGGGCTTTCCCAACCCTTCTCACTGTCTAGTTCACCCGTGGCCCATTACTGGACCACGGGTGAACTAGTCCAAATCTCTTTTATTCCCCATCGATCCATCTGCTTGAGAAAGGGCCCCCCAGATTTTCCACTTCTATGGGTGGAACAATTCAGATACCTTGGGGTGGAAATATCTAGACTGGCCGCAGATTACATAACCCTAAATCTGTCTCCATGAATCTAGGAGGCTCGGCTGAAGCTGAAGGCATGGGAGTCCCTGCCCCTATCGTTAATAGGACGCATCAATCTGATTAAAATTAAGGTTTTGCCGAAATTCACCAACTTTTCAGACATTTGCTACAGTGCTTTCCAAAATCCTTTTTCACCCAGCTCAACTAAATGTTTTCCTCCTTTGTCTGGGGGCCCTCGGTCTCCAAGATATAGGTGGACCACACTGATGCGCCCAGCCACCCAGGGAGGCCTGGCATTCCCAGAGTTTTATAAATACTTCTTGGCCACTCAATTGGTTACTGCGGTGTGGTAGCTGGACCCCGATGCTACCAACTCCGCGGTGCTACTTGAAACGGCTGTGGTACAGTCACTAGAGGCCTTAAAATGTTTACTTTTTTGTGGCCCCTATGTCTATGACCACCACTCTCCAGGCTTGGGGAGCTGTTCTGAAACTTGAACAGTATCCCAAGAAAGCACATTCCCCAAATGCTATGGTGCAATCCCAATTTAGATCATATATACACATTACCAGAGCCTCACTCCTGGACTAAATTTAATACTAAAACAATTTCCCAAATAGTAGACAACTCCCTGATTCCTCTATCTCTCCTACGTTCTAAATGTAATATCCCCGAATCATATTTCTTTCGATATCTTCAACTCTCCCATGCCTTCAGCTGCCAATTCACCCACTCTGACCCCCAGCTCATACAAGCCTCTCTGGAAGATGTCCTCAGGTTTGAATGTATAAAAAAAAAAAAAAAACAACTTCCCGGATATACTCACATCTTATGCTGTGTACACACGGGCGGACTTTTCTGCATCAAAGGTTCGACGTTTTTTCCGACGGACGTTTGACGGACTTCCGAACGAACGGACTTGCCTACACACAATCACACCAAAGTCTGACGGATTCGTACGTGATGACGTACGACCGGACTAAAATAAAGAAGTTGATAGCCAGTAGCCAATAGCTGCCCTAGCGTTGGTTTTCGTCTGTCGGACTAGCATACAGACGAGCGGATTTTTCGACCAGACTCAAGTCCGTCAGAAAGATTTGAAACATTTCAAATCTAACGTCCGTCTGATTTTCACCCGAAAAAGTCAGTTGCAGGTCCGATGAAGCCCACACTTGGTCGGATTGTCCGACGGATTCGTCCTGTCGGACCAGTCCAGTCGAAAAGTCCGCCCGTGTACCCATTCAGCTGACTTTTGTCAAGGGGGCATGACCGAAAAAAGGTCTGCTGATTTACAGCCGATGGCTGAGAGCACTGACTGGAGTGTCCTGGGGAGGGGGTGGCCCTTCCCTCTGTCAGAACGCAATAGCTCAGCAGGGGAGATTGCTGTACTAACATTGGATTGTTAGTACAGCTCCTCCTCCTGAGTGGTTGTTTTTTTTTTTTCATTCAGCCCACTGGGTTGAACAAAAAAACGACTAGCGTGTACCAGGTTTTTTTTTTTTTTGTTTTTTTTTTAACAACCAGGATTGCTCTTTATTAAACATAAGTGTTAAAAGAAACGGACATCAAAAAAAATAATGCACAGCAGTAATACACCACGCATAATAAGGCAGAAATGTACATACAATGTATATAGGTTGGTATTCTACATGAAACTGGTAAAGAGTCATAATTGTAATAAAAGGAGGATAACCCCCCCAAGGGTAGCATGTGAATCAAAAAAGTTACAATTACAATCCCAACTCCTCTGCTAAGGAAATATTCAGCAATCCAGCCATGGCTGCCAAATTTTTTCATATTTCCTATCCATGTACGTCAATTTATACATAGGCAACACCACATTTATTGTAGATTCCCAAGAGGTCAATGTGGGAGGCCCATTTTAAAAAGTTTTTCCTTTTTTGGCATAATACAGTAAATAAGAAATTAACAATGTAGTATATCTAGGCCTTTGCTCGTCATCCTGTATACCCAATAATGCTAATACGGGAGGGACAGTTATAAACGAGTATTTTTAGGTTCAAAGACCTGTCCAGGACTGCACCACCTGAGGACATATCCAGAACATGTGAAAATATGTGCCTACAAGCTGTATGGCACCCAGTCTTGTCAGAGGACTGCTGTGTATAGATTCTGTGCAACCTCTGTGACATGAAGTATACTCTGTAGAAACTTTCTTTGAACTGCTTGCTGACTGTATAACAGATATACGGCGGCAAGGCGGCTCTGCTGCACCAGATCACGTACCTAGTACGTGATATAGGTCTTCCGGGTAGGGGGCAAACGCAACGCTGGCAGCAACCCGACCGTGCTGTAATTAAACACAGCAGATGTCAATCAGTGGGTGCCAGGCACCCACCGATCATCTCGAAATTTACACAGGGCAGACCCCTATCCTGTCAGTGGGGAAGTAATGGATTTTCTTTCCCCAGAAAGCAGGGAATACAATCCATTACTTGCCTTGGTGAAAGCACCTCCCACAGTACACAAAAACACTGGCTAGGCACACGTTTAACCCTATGATCGCCCCTAATGTTTAACCCCTGCCCAGCCAGTGTCAGTACAGTGACTGTGCGTATTTTTAGCACTGATAATTGTATTAGTGTCACTGGTTCCGAAAAAAGTGTCAGTGTCCGAACGTACACCACAATATCGCAGTCCCGCTATAAGTCACTGATTACTATTACACCATTACTAGTAAATTAAATAAATATTTCAGTATTTATCCCACAGTTTGCAAGCGCTATAAGTTTTGCGCAAGCCAATCAATATACACTTAGGCTGGGTTCACAAATATGCAAATTGGATGTGGAATTCGCATGACAGTCGAGTGTGACTGGTTCACACAGGTCCGGGGTGGTTGCAGTCCGGATTGCATCTTTGGATCCAGTTCAGGTACAAATTCAGGCAAAAATTCAGACCTGAAACGGAGTACAGAAATGCCCCAGACCCCAGGCTATGAATAGCGGCCGCAGATATGTGAACCCAGCCTTAATGAGATTTTTTTTATTTTTTACAAAATGTAGCAGAATATATATTGGACTAAATTTATTAAAAAATTTTTTTTTTTGTTTGTTTTTTTTTTTACATTTTTTTTCATTGGATATGTTTTATAGCAGAAAGTAAAAAATATTGTTTTTTTGTTTTTTTTTAAATTGTCAGTTTATAGAGCAAAAAAAAGAATAAAAAACAGTGTTGATCAAATACCACCAACAGAAAGCTCTATTTGTGGGAAAGTCTTCTGGAGGTCAAGTGGTTAACCACTATAAACCAAAGAAAAAGACTGACAATTTTGAAAAAAAAACAATACTTTTTACTTTCTGCTACAAAAAATGAAAAAAAAAATCTAAATTCTTCATTAATTTAGGCCAATATGTATTTTGCTACGTGTTTTTGGTAAAAAAAAAACAAAAATCCTAATAAGCATATATTGATAATGCAACTAATAATCCCTCTCATCCCTAATGCACGAATTTCACAGATTTGGGGAATTTAGCAATTTTAAACTAAATATGTCCAAGACTGAAGCCCTTAATATCTCCTTACCACCTACTACACTTGCCCTAGTGAACACTAACTTCTCCTTCCAATGGGGCTCCAGGGGCATTTCTTATCTGGGGATAACGATCCTATCCAATCTCTCGAACCTCTATAGCCTCAATTACCTCCCCTTGCTAACTCCGCTTAGGAAGGAACTAGACACCTGGACCCTAACACCGCTACCCTGGTTTGGGCGTATTAATACTATTAAAATGGACACCCTTCCCAAATTACTTTACGTATTTCAGACTGTGCCTATCTCTGTCCCCAAACACTTCTTTAAATCTCTACGATCCATGACCATATGCTTCATCTGGCATCGGGGGATTGTCTCGTATCCGCCATACGCTAGTAACATATCCCAAAATTCAGAGCGGAGTAGGTCTCCCAGACTTCGAACTGTACCACAGGGCAACGCTGCTATCTAGGATGCTGGAGTGATTCCCCCGGCCCTTCCCCAAAGCATCCACTATGGTGGAACAAGATCTCTCCACACCCGACCTCCGGGCACTACTATGGGGATATGGGCAGAAGCTACACCTTCTCTCCACTTCCTCCCCGCTGACAACCGCCGCGCTACACCTATGGTACAAACACGGACTAGCATTGTTGCTGTCCTCAGACCCCTCACCACTTACATCACTATTCGATCACCCTGCTCTCCCTCAAGGAATGGGAGCTAGCAAAGTAGGCCCATATCTTCGGTCATCATGGCCATTGCCAAGCTCATTTGTGAACCCCAATTTTGGGTACACCTGTTCTGCCAGGAGACCAAGGCAATTGGCTCACGGCCCTACAAATCTCTTCCTTTTGCTCAGATTTATTCTCCTCCTCCCAAATCCACAGATCTTTAACGGGATAGGAACAGCTGTGCTCTCTCTCAGAAACACCCAGACACCTGCTCTCCGCCATCTACAAATTACAACATTCATGATCAACCCCTTCTTACACCAGGAGGTGGACCACGGACCTGGGAAAGGATCTCTCAATAATCGACTGGCAAAAGTCATTCCACTTCACCCATAAATCCTCAATCTCCTGCTATACCTATGAAAAGAATTTTAAACTCTTATCTAGGTGGTACAGGGATCCTCAATCTCTCAACAAAATCTTCCCATTCGTACCTCCATCATGCTGGAGATGCGGCTCAGTGGAAACTATCTCCTCATCTGGTGGCATTGCACAGCCATACAGCCCCTCTGGTCTCAGGTCTTCACCATATACAGCAGACTATATGATTGGCCAACGATACCATCCCCAGAGATAGCGCTATTATCAATGCTCCCTGGCACCATAGCCTCCTAGAAATATACCATGCTTCGCTTCTTCCTATCAGCTGCTAGACAACTTATCCCCCTCTTCCGGAAGACCACTACCACCCCACCCTTATCCACCTGGGTCTCACCAGTCAATGACATCATGCGCATGGAGGAAATGACAATGACACCTTCGACAAATTTAAAACCCTCTGGCTTATCTGGATCGAATATTCTACCTCTGACTCCCTAAAGGCGATGTTGACACCTCATAACTAATCCGGACTCGTCCCCGGACCCTATCTTTCCAACCTGTTGCGTAGGGGTCTACTCAACCCCTCCCTTCTTCCTCACTATACCTATCCCCCCTCCTCCTCTCTTTCACTTTTCTTTTTTCTCCTCACCCCCCCCCCCCCTTCCTTCTATCCCTATGTTCCATTGACTGCCACTCAGATGTCTGCTCCCCCATTCTCTATAAATCTGTCATGCAATACATCATGGTTCTAACCACCTTTTTGTTTGAAAGACGGGTACGCTTGCGTGCCATACTGGAAGGCATACGGACTTGTATTTGATGTGGATCTCACACTGTATTGCTTAATGTACAGAACATCTGATCATCACCCATGTACTGTTGTTTTTCTCTTGTAAAATGCAATAAAAATATATTTGACTCTAAACACTAAAATTAAAAATTTGGGGGAATATTCCCCCATGTAGGGCAATACCATGTCTCCCTAAAGGGAGTTCACTGTTTTTACTTATACTGAGAATATGCCTATAAGCTTGGCTACAAAATTCTTGTTTCATTTTACCAATGTAAAAACAGTTACAATTGCATATCAGCATGTAAACTACACTTTTTGTCCTACTAATAGCGTAATGTTTTGGTGTAAATTTCAGACCATTCGGTAGTACAGGATTGCGGTTAGTATGCATATATTGGTAGTAACCACATCCCCCACAGGTAAAGCTGCCTGGATATTTGCAAGGATCTTTGTTCCTGTCATGATTGTATTCACTATGGTCAAGGTGATTTTGGAGAGATTCCACCCATCTAAACGAGATGGCTGGTGAGCGGGGAACCAACGATCCTACTGTGGGGTCTATGGTTAAGAGATGCCAATATTTTTGAATGATCTTATGCACTTGGCTATGTTGATTGGAGAATTTGGTAATAGGTCGGGTTGGGGTACTTTTTGGTATTTCCAGTTTTTTGTAATGCTCTCACCAAGCCCAGACAACAACTTACACATTACAAAAAAATGGAAATACCAAAAAGTACCCCATTACACCTTATACATATACTGGGCCATTCTAACACATGAATATGCTTTGATCTAAACCATTTCATTGTAGCTCTGGCTGTATGTTTAGGGTCGTTCTCCTGCCAGAGCACCTTCTTCCACATGTTTGCTGTGGCCCCAACATGGCTTCTTGCAAACTGCAAACAGGACTTCTTATGGCTTTCTTCTTGCCACTCTTCCATAAAGGCCAGATTTGTAGAGTGCACAACAAATAGTTGTCCTGATTCTCCCACCTGAGCAGTGGATCTCTACAGCTCCTCCAGAGTTACCATGGGCCTCTTGGCTGCTTCTCTGATTAATGCTCTCCTTGCCCGGCCTGTCAGTTTAGGTGGATGGCCATGTCTTGGTAAGTTTGCAGTTGTGCCATACTCTTTCCATTTTCGGATGATGAATTGGAACAGTGCTCCGTGAGATGTTCAAAGCTTGGGATATTTTTTAGAATGTAACCCTGCTTTAAACCTCTCCACAACTTTATCTCTGACCTGCCTGGTTGTGTTCTTGGCCTTCATGATGTTGTTTGTTCACTAAGGTTCTCTAACAAACAAATCAGCTGTGTTTATACTGAGATTAAATTACACACAGGTGGACTCTATTTACTAATTAGGTGACTTCTAAAGGCAATTGGTTCCACTAGATTTTAGTTAGGGGTATCAGAGTAAAGGGGGGTGAATACAAATGCATGCCACACTTTTTAGATATTTGTAAAAAAAAAATTGAAAACCATTTATCATTTTCCTTCCACTTCACAATTATGTGCCACTTTTTGTTGGTCTATCCCAATTAAATAAATTTACGTTTTTTGGTTGTAACATGACAAAATGTGGAAAATTTCAAGGGGTGTGAATACTTTTTCAAGGTACTGTATACCCCAATTTGATGATGTAAAGTAAATAGATACCTAACATGTCATGCTTACGGTACATAAAAATCTCCATATACTGAGCTTTAACATTTTTTACAGGTTACCTGTTTAGAGTTACAGAGGAGGTCTAGCACTAGAATTATTGCTCTTGATCTAACGTTAGTGGCGATACCTCACATGTGTGGTGCGAACACCGTTTACACATGCAATCTGCATATGTAAACGGTGTTTTACATATATCAATATGCATATACAATCTATTTTTTTAATCACTTTTTATTCTTATTACAAGGAATGTAAACATCACTTGTAATAGAAATAAGGATGACAGATTAAAAAAGATTTAAAAAGACCCTAAATCTCTCCTTTTACCTTTAAAAGCAAAAAGAAAAAAAATATACTTCCAGCCTGGAGCAGAAGTGACGGCATGACGTCACTCCGGTCCTTCAAGGCCAAAGAGGCGATCAAAGGCAATCTAGTCTTTTATCTCCTCCCTTGACCAGCTGGCTGCACTGTCAAATCATTTCTTGGGCACCCTGGTAAAACTGGTAAGCCCGAGAAACACCGACGGGAAGGGGTAAGCCGCTCGGACCCCTTCCATGAGAAAGCCAGCCGCCGGCTGAAAAATAAAAATACCAGGGTTATGGTTGATATCTTCAGCCATAACTTCAGTAAACTACTTGCAAACCGCAACATATACAGTGGGGCAAAAAAGTATTTAGTCAGCCACCAATTGTGCAAATTCTCCCACTTAAAAAGATGGGAGAGACAAAATGTGGAAACAAATCCAAACAATCACATTGTCTGATTTTTGAAAGAATTTATTTGCAAATTATGGTGGAAAATAAGTATTTGGTCACCTACAAACAAGCATAATTTCTGGCTCTCACAGACCTGTAACTTCTTCTTTAAGAGGCTCCTCTGTCCTCCCCTCATTACCTGTATGAATGGCACCTGTTTGAACTTGTTATCAGTATAAAAGACACCTGTCCACAACCTCAAACAGTCACACTCCAAACTCCACTATGGTGAAGACCAAAGAGCTGTCGAAGGACACCAGAAACAAAATTGTAGACCTGCACCAGGCTGGGAAGACTGAATCTGCAATAGGCAAGCAGCTTGGTGTGAAGAAATCAACTGTGGGAGCAATAATTAGAAAATGGAAGACATACAAGACCACTGATAATCTCCCTCGATATGGGGCTCAATGCAAGATCTCACCCTGTGGGGTCAAAATGATCACAAAAACGGTGAGCAAAAATCCCAGAACCACACGGGGGGAACTAGTGAATGACCTGCAGAGAGCTGGGACCAACGTAACAAACGCTACCATCACTAACACACTACGCCGCCAGGGACTCAGATCCTGCAGTGCCAGACGTGTTCCTCTGCTTAAGCCAGTACATGTCCGGGCCCGTCTGAGATTTGCTAGAGAGCATTTGGGTGACCCAGAAGAGGATTGGGAGAATGTCATATGGTCAGATGAAACCAAAGTAGAACTGTTTGGTAGAACACAACTCGTCGTGTTTGGAGGAGAGAGAATGCTGAGTTGCAACCAAAGAACACCATACCTACTGTGAAGCATGGGGGTGGCAACATCATGCTTTGGGGCTGTTTCTCTGCAAAGGGAACAGGACGACTGATCCGTGTACATGAAAGAATGAATGGGGCCATGTATCGTGAGATTTTGAGTGCAAACCTCCTCCCATCAGCAAGGGCATTGAAGATGAAACATGGCTGGGTCTTTCAGCATTACAATGATCCCAAACACACCGCCCGGGCAACGAAGGAGTGGCTTCGTAAGAAGCATTTCAAGTTCCTGGAGTGGCCTAGCCAGTCTCCAGATCTCAACCCCATAGAAAACCTTTGGAGGGAGTTGAAAGTCCGAGTTGCCCAGCGACAGCCCCAAAACATCACTGCTCTAGAGGAGATCTTCATGGAGGAATGGGCCAACATACCAGCAACAGTGTGTGACAACCTTGTGAAGACTTACAGAAAACGTTTGACCTCTGTCATTGCCAACAAAGGATATACAACAAGGTATTGAGATGAACTTTTGATATTGACCAAATACTTATTTTCCACCATAATTTGCAAATAAATTCTTTCAAAAATCAGACAATGTGATTGTCTGGATTTGTTTCCACATTTTGTCTCTCATAGTTGAGGTATACCTATGATGACAATTACAGGCCTCTCTCATCTTTTTAAGTGGGAGAACTTGTACAATTGGTGGCTGGCTAAATACTTTTTTGCCCCACTGTATATACATATTGTTGTCGGCAAGTGCTATAGTGGCGGATACATAAAAATTCCTACCAGGTCTGCATATACAGACTTTAGCCAGGTGGGGGAGCTCTCCACACAATTCAATATTCTGGGGGGCGTGTCCGAATGGCGAGGTGAATGGACGCACTGCAGAGGAGCTCTGTCTAGCCCTCTGCAATCCACTGCCATCCGGCATCCACAAACATCAAAAACTGCCCCAAAGCCTATCTAATAACCACTGGGCACTAGGAGAGCCTTTTACTGAGGACATTGGAGCAGATTAGCCGGCGGACTACTTTGTTTTCAGGCCGCGGCCGGCCTTCTACAATCTACAGCCATCCGGCCTCCACAGACATCAAAAGCTGCCCCAAAGCCTATCTAATAACCACTGGGCACTAGGAGAGCCTTTTACTGAGGACATTGGAGCAGATTAGCCGGCGGACTACTTTGTTTTCAGGCCGCGGCCGGCCTTCTACAATCTACAGCCATCCGGCCTCCACAGACATCAAAAGCTGCCCCAAAGCCTACCTGGTAGCCACTGGGCACTGGAGGAGTCCTTCCCTGAGAATATTTAAGTAGATTGGCTGACGGATTGCTTGTTTTCGGGCCGCGGCCGGCCTCACTCCACAGACGCCGGCCGCCATCTTGCGGCCTACGAGACACACAGAATCCCCGGTCTCGGGTGCCGCGGAGGGCGATCGGGGGCCCTGGGGCCGGGAGGGCTGTATCCGGAGCGGAGGGGACACCAGACAAGGCAGAGAAAGCAGGCACTGGATGCTTGCGGCAGGCCCGAGGCCTGTGAGGCCCCCAGCATCGCCGCATCTTGGCGCCACGACCGGAGGTAAGGGGGTCATATAATTCACCCTCACTTAAAGTGGCCCCCCCTGGGCATATCTGACAAGTTTATAGCCAGCTCAGACCCATCGCTGACCCCGGTAACACTAGAGACTTCCAGTGACGGCCGCCATCTTACCATCTTGCGGCCTAGCTTACAAGACGGGCCCGCACTATCAGAAACTGTGCCCTGGCTGGACGGTGCTCTCCCCCTTGAACCCATACGGTGTCCCAGCCTTGCGCCCATGTTAATAGGGTGACACCGCTGCTCCCGCAGGCCTGGTCGCCCTCCCCAGTCCCCCTCATCTCCGTGGAAGATAGGTTTTGATGGAGAGAGACTAACTATGGATGGCTGAAGACCCGCACCCCTGAGTCCCGTGCTATCCCGACAGCTACAGGCTATTTACATAGCATAGCACACCCACATAATACATGGCGGCAGCTAGCTCACACTCCACGGAGCTTACCGACCCCCAACAAGGCACCATACAGAGGTATCTACTTAGAACTACGCCGATTGATCCCCGAACTCCCAAAGACAAGATGGCACCCGGCCGCAACCCGGGGAAGACCAAGCCTCCCGCCTCAGCAGCAGCTCACACGGCAGAGGACAATAATGAGAGACTTCAGAATTCTACGGGAGAGCCCTCAGCCTCCTCCACAAGGTCAGTCTCATCGTCCGACACAGGCACCGGGGAATCCCAGTCTGCTACGCATCCCCTATCAGGAGAACCCATTAGATCGGAAGCTGCTGCCCTCCTCTCTGCCTTCAGAATGGATTTCGAATCCTGGGCAAGCAAAATGGAAGATTCCCTCCACGTGGAGCTGAACGCCCTGAGGCAACAAGTCACAGCTAACGAGGAAGCAGTATCGGTCTTAACCACGGCTCAGGATGACCACGAGGCACGTATAACAGCCCTTGAATCCTCATCCGCGACACATCTTAGGCGCATACGTCACCAGCAACTCCGCATAGAAGACAGCGAAAATCGCAGTCGCAGAAATAACATTAGACTGCAAGGCATACCGGAGGCAACATCTGGAGCAGAATTGAAACCCACTGTCATAACTATCCTCAATAAAGCACTGGGAAGAGAGGCAACATCACCAATTGAACTGGATCGTGTTCACAGAGTAGGAGGACCAGGGGGGGCCCGAGATGGTCGCCCCCGCGATGTTCTATGTCGGGTCCACTATTACACTTTAAAAGAAGAGATCATGCGAAAGGCATGGAACTTGGGTCCTGTTGACTTCTTTGGTGCCCCTATTCACCTATACCCTGACTTATCTCGCAATACGCTGTATATGCGTAGAGTGGTGCGCCCTCTACTTGACCTTATATGGCAAGCTGGAGCTACCTATACATGGGGTCACCCCTTCAGCATCAAGGTGACACGGGGCGGCAACAGGTTTACGCTCTCTGATCCAGACCAACTGCCCGACTTTTTCCTCTTTATCGAACAAGATCCAGTGGAAGTTTTGAACTGGTTAGACCCTCCAGAGGATAAATCAGGCCAGGTGGGACTTGGTCCACTTCCACAGCGCCGCAGACGTCCTAGGTCCAGATCAGTTTCCTCTGGCCCAGGGATAAGAAGACCTACTTCCCCAGAAGATTAACTCAACAGTTAATTAGAGACTGATGGCTTGTTTTGTCTCCACTGGTTCTTTCCCTGCTCTTTGCCAATTTATAATTTGGCTGGGGTTCGGGTGAGAACATAGATTGGAGTCAATCTTATGCCTCTCATTATGAAGAGCGTCAGGTAATGCGAATGTCTACCAATGCTATGATTTTGTGTTTTTCTTTTTTCCTTTTTATCTGACGTTTTTCTAAAGATGTTTTGCATTGTCTCAGATTGATTCCTCTCACCTTCCCATGATGATATATGCAGTGGGGGAGGTGTAGCGGGAGTGGGGGGATACCTTCCTCGGAGGGGGGTTTGGTACCCGGTTTTACTCGGTCTCTGCTACAGAGAATATAGGGTTTAAAGGACGTTACACATGGAGCAGAGGATTGCCCCCATGGAGGGATCCCCCACTCTCCCTGCCCTCCATATACCCACCCAATTGTCTTGGCGCAATAACTTTCTTTATATACATGAGACAATGCAATAGTTTTATATATACCTCAGGGTTACTTATTTAAATCCAATGCACACACTTGGTTGATTGTTATCATTTGTTGTGGTTAAGCTGCCTTATGCCCCACACTCGTTTTAAATATCAAGTGTGCCACACATACTACTTGCATGCCTGATATGCTGTCGGGAACACGGCTCAGACCCATTCATCTCGACTTTTCCCCCACAATAGGACAGGCACGGTTTGTGCCTAAAACGTGAATTTTCACGCAGTGTTCTGCGTTCGCGGACACATTAGTTTTCCAGACACATCTTTTTAGGTGTCTTTTCATTTATATCGTATTTCTTCCATTATCCTCACGCTCCTTTCATTTTTCTTCCTCCCCTCCCTCTCTTCCCCTCCTTTGTCTGTTTATCTTTTTCTTCATTTCTTCTTTCTTTTTCTTTCCTGCTCCCTATACCTTTCCTCCATATCTTAATACTTTCTCCCTTTTACAGCTTTTGGCACTCCAGCATGGCTCACACGGTGACTTTGCGCCCACACCTGAAACTTTGTTCGTATAATGTAAACGGACTTAACATAGCGTCGAAACGTGGGCAAATTCTATATCAGATGCACAAAAGACAGGTCAGCATACTCTTGCTGCAGGAGACCCACTTCCATTCTGACTCCACTCCTTCCTGCTCCAATAGATATTTCAATAGATGGATACACAGTACCAACCCGACACAAAAATCTAAAGGAGTATCTATTGCGTTTCATAAAACACTCCCTATTGAGCTGCTTGATCAGGTGACGGACCCCCAAGGCAGGTATGTCTTTGTAAAAATTTTATTATGGGGGACTAAATTTACAATTGCCAACGTATACTTGCCTAACACACACCAAGTCCCATCAGCCTTGCAATACCTAAAGATTTTGGCGGGTTTCACGGAGGGCAAGCTCATACTCGGAGGGGACTTCAATACTCCCCTGGATCCACTTTTGGATTCATCGACATCCCGTTCGTCTATATCCTTTCCAAAAATACGGGCCCTAAAACGTACCATCTACAATATGCATCTCATAGACGTATGGCGAATACTGTACCCGGACTCACGAAACTACACACACTTCTCCAACATCCACCAATCATACAGTCGTATAGATTATTTTTTAGTCGAGCACGGCTGCTTAGATTGGTCCCCCAATTGTGAAATAGACCCTATGGTTTGGTCCGACCACTCACCCATATTCCTGACGCTTACAATCCCCTCTACACCAATAAAAGAATGGACATGGAGGTTAAATGACTCTCTCTTGACTGAACCAGGGTTTGAAACACAGATAGCAGAGACGATATCAAACTTTTTCACAGATCACACATCTGATGACACCTCACCACCCATGAAATGGGAAGCATTGAAGGCGGTATTACGGGGTAGGTTTATTCAGATGGGTGCTCGCATGAAAAAAGAACGTTCAACTGCGATAGTTACGGCAGTACATAAGCTAAGGACACTAGAAACTACTCATAAACGCTCCCCGACGGTTGAACTGCTTACGGAGGTTTCTTCTGCTCGCACCCAGCTTAGAGAGTTATATGAGGCATCAGCCCGCACGTTTGCGAACAAACTAGCTTTTCATCAATATAAATTTAGAGATAAATGTGGTAGATCCCTGGCTCGTACCCTCCACACCAAACAACCTAACTCCTTTATACCTCATATACGGGACAGCTCTGGGAAAACTGTCTCATCACCTTCCGAGATGGGACAGGTGTTCCGGGACTTTTATCAATCCCTATATAATATACCTGCAGCGAGCTCCACTGATCCTCCCCTCACTACAGCGGAAACACAAGCCTTATACATCGAGCAAACTGCATTACCCACTCTAGATGGCGAGACGATAGAGGACCTTGAGGCCCCGATTTCGGAAGACGAGGTTGCCCGCGCCATTACTTCTACCCCATCTGGTAAAAGCCCGGGTCCTGATGGCTTTACTCCGAAATTCTATAAACAATTTGCTACCCTTCTTACTCCCTTCTTGACAAAAGTATTTAACTCCATCTCTGAACGATCAGTGTTCCCACCACAAACCTTAGAGGCACATATTACCCTCATCCCCAAACCAGACAAAGACCTGAATGTTTGCGCTAATTACCGACCTATTTCGCTAATAGGAGTAGATCTAAAGGTGTACGCAAAAATTTTAGCTAATAGGTTGCAACCATTGTTACCCCGTTTAATACACCTAGATCAGGTTGGCTTTGTGAGTGGAAGGGAGGCGCGTGACAACACCCTAAAAACACTCCTCATTGCTGATTATGCTCGGGCCCACAATATCCCATTGTGCCTTCTCACAGTCGATGCGGAAAAAGCCTTCGACCGTGTCGACTGGCAATTTCTCCGCTTATCATTACAACAACTAGGTCTAGGCCAAAACATGATCTCCAGAATAATGTCCCTCTACACATCTCCTTCCGCTAGGATTAGACTAAACGGCTCCCTATCCCCTAAGTTTACTATACACAACGGAACGCGGCAGGGGTGCCCCTTGTCCCCCATTCTTCATGTAATTGTCATGGAACACCTAGCCATTGCCCTTAGAAACAATCCGGCCATACATGGCGTTAGAGTAGGCCCACTACACACTAAAATTGCCCTATTTGCTGATGATCTACTCATATTTGTAACCCAACCACAAATTTCTCTACCCTCCATTATGCAGGAGTTTCAGAGGTATGGAGAGGTTAGTAATTTTAAAGTTAATCTAAATAAGTCAGAAGTCCTCAACATTTCACTCCCAACAGCGGTTCTACAACAGCTTACGACTTCCTTCCCTTTTAAGACAAGCTCCACATCTATCCGCTATCTAGGAATCCATATTCCAACAGTCTCATCCCAACTATTCTCCAACAACTTCACCCCTTTACTTACCAGAACTCAAGCGGATCTGACCACATATGCCTCTAAACAGCTCTCCTGGCTGGGTAGGGTGAATGTCTTGAAGATGGATGTTCTCCCTCGATTCTTATACCTTTTCCAGACCATTCCTATCTATATCCCCACCTCGTTCTTCAAAAGGCTCCGTCAGATCTTCTCTAAATTTATATGGCAGGGACGTCGCCCCAGGATAAAACATGACACAATGATTCTCCCGAAAGTCAGGGGGGGTGCGGGGGTCCCAGATGCCTCTATATACCATAAGGCAGCGGTACTCGTGCGTATAGTGGATTGGTTCCACCACTCTTCCTCCAAACTTTGGGTTCAACTAGAGAAATATCTTAATGAGGCTGATCTTTGCGCCCTGCCATGGACCCCTATGGCTGGGCGTGGGGACGGCTTATTCTCCACTGCTCTTACTCGCCAAACTCTCCAGATTTGGGACCGCATGATCTCAGCGAGTAAATTGTCTAAAATCCAGGGCCCAATGACCCCTCTCTTCGGGACTTCGGCTTTCCCCCCAGCAGCGAACAAGTTAAGATTTGGACCCTGGAGTAGGGATAGCCATAGACGTTTAGCACAGGTCTTACGCGCTGACCCATCCTTGAGAACGGACATACCCTCTCGGACGGAATTAGGGACCTCAATAATGTGGTTACAAAGGGGTCAAATAACGTCATACATACGCACTTTCTCATCCATCTCAGAGATACTGGCCGACCCATCAGACTTTGACGAACTGCTTTTACAACCAGACCCACCAATACATGTAGTATCACTGTTGTATTCCCTACTACTGAACGAATATGCCCCTGACCTTCCAACATATACACAGAAATGGGAAGCGGAGCTGCAACACTCCATCTCCCCCACTGATTGGCAAAAAAGCTTTATCCTAACGCATAGGATTTCCCTGGCAACCAAGAACCAAGAAAAAGGGTTTAAATTATTAACGAGGTGGTACAGATGCCCAGTAGATATTAAAAAGTTTAACCCCTCTTTGACAGACGTGTGTTGGAGATGCCTGTCCTCTAGCGGGACAATGCTTCACATCTGGTGGGCTTGCCCTCCAATCTGGAAACTATGGCAAAAGGTCTTTGATCTTTACAGCAGGCTGATGGCGACATCAATCAAACCCACACCAGAGATAGCCCTATTATCTATACTCCCAGGCCCCCTCAAGTCGATTAAAAAAGATGTACTGCGCCACTTTCTGGCAGCAGTTAGGACAGTGATCCCCCGACATTGGAAAACGACAGATGTGCCTTCCTTGGGAGAATGGGTGGTTGAAGTGGACCAGATAAGAGATCTGGAGCGCCTGTTGGCGGAGGAAGTGGGAAAGGAGGAGCAGTTTACCGCCACCTGGACCTCATGGTCCATGTTTCGCTATTCTGATGAGTTTTCCCTTTGGGTCAGAGATACCCCACCCTTACCCGCCGATTAGCCATGCTGGAGTGCCTGGTGCCTCAGGTACCATCCCACACTTCTACTCACGTTCTTATTTCTGACTTTTTCTGTCTCCTCTTTGTTAAGTACTGAACCGACCACTCACATATATAGTTAAAGATCATATCTTTGGACTAGCTAAATGACTTGATTATCTATAATAGGTGAATAAAAGACTTCTACAGCAGTCTAATTCGTTGAGAGGGAACCCTCAGATAACACCAACCCGCGAAACTACAAGGTTCATTATATGTTGGCCCCCACCCGTATATTATTCCTCTCTTAGAATAAAGATTTCAATATACAATATGATATACCAGTAGTTCACCGAAAGCTGTATGTTAAAATGATCACTCCTGTTTATACATGGGTAAAGTACACCTCACTATTCTATGTATACTATATGTGTTGCCAAACTGTAAAGAATGGTATTTTTCTGTTATATTCTTTGTGTTCTTACTTTTGAAAATAAACTAAGATTGAAAACAATTCAATATTCTACAAACTCCAAGGGAAATGGATATGGGCTCAAAATATAATCATTCTCACAAAACGCATGACATGAACTCCATGACAGCACCCAATTGATTAAAAAGCATATTATACCTTTTTTCAGCTAGATTAAAAATACAAAAATAAACAAAAAAATATTAAAAAGCTATCTACCACCAAATCACCTATTATAATGATTTCAATAGGTCTACATATTTCAGATCAACCCTATATATATATATATATATATATATATATATGTCACGTGTATTATATTGGTGGCCACCAAAAGAACTACCAGCTACTATTTTATTATTGGTTACTGAGCTTTCAATGGAATACTACATTAGGTTTAGAAGTGTGGTGTCCCACTAACTCCTCCGATATAGCATGTCACTGCCAAAAGAAAATTGCATGCAGTTATAAGCATGTAATGCTGATCAAAGACAAGATAATCTGAAAACCCAATCATCCCCATCTCTCTGATGGCATCAGTTAAGGAAAGATACTGATAATATATGGTCCCAAAGATTTTCACCCTTTTCTTATGAAATCTGTGGATTAAAGTAAACACAGTGATTGCATTTTGTAAGGATATATTTCATAATTTCAACTTCAATTGTTTCCCTCTCACAGGTGGCAATTATACTGTACACAGCTTTTCTCCCTTTGATAGGAATTGTATGATATAGAGATATTGTTCACATGAAATCTCCTAAATTGGTAGTAAACTGCAGGTGAAAAAAAAAAAAAGATTCCTTGAAAGGCAATGTCATAATGTGCTAGTAAGCATTGCCTACTAGCACATTACGAGAAACTTACCTTAAAACAAAACCCTCTAGCACCATACTGTCACCACTGGGAGGGCTTCCATCTTTCCCCGGTCTTCCTTCTGGGTTTGCGGCCTCCGGCTACATGAGTGGCCGCGGGTGCGAGGACGTCACTCCTGCGCATGCATGCGCCGGAGCTGCCATTTACGGCATGGGCTGTGAAGGTCCGGCACTGTATTCATAAGTGTAAACAATCTGAGGGACACTAGTGACCTCCATTGAAGACATCCAATGCAAATAGGCAAATATATTAATAAACTGCAGGGTCTCATCCACAAAAGTTCAGAACCCTGCATGTTCAACAGTAGCAAAAATGAAACATCTCAAGCTCAATTCCACAACAGATTCCAAACAGAGGTCTCCTCATACAGTCAGTGGCGTCGCTATGGGGGTGCAGGGGTTGAGGACCGCACCCAAGTGACACCCGCCAGAGGGGTGACACCCAGTTTACGAACACAGCAGAGCAGGGAGCAGGAGGCAGAACAGGAGAGAGAAACAGCAGTGCTGAATAGACAGCCAGAGGATGATCTAGCAACCGATCACCTGCTGATTAACTTGGAAAGTTAACTCTGGCAGCTCCCGCTGTCTATTCAGCGCTGCTGTGTCTCTCTCCCGCTCTGCCTCCTGCTCCGATGTGTATCCTGTTCTGCATGCCCGAATAATCTAGGAAGGGGCAGAGCTGCGAGGGGTAGGGGCTGTTTAATGTAAAGGGTCCGGAGGGGTGGGAGGAACTGTGTAATGTAAAGTGTTCCTGAGGTGTGGGGGAAGGTGTAATGTAAAGGGTTCCAGTGGTGTGGGGGAGCTGTGTAAGGTAAAGGAGTCCAGAGGTGTAGGGGGCTGTGTAAGGTAAATGGGTCCAGAGGTGTGGGGGAAGGTGTAATGTAAAGGGCTCCAGAGGTGTGGGGGCTGTGTAATGTAAAGGGGTCCAGGGGTGTGAGGGGGCTGTGTAATGTAAAGGGGTCCAGAGATGTGGGGGGCTGTGTAATGTAAAGGGGTCCAGAGGTGTGGGGGCTGTGTAATGTAAAGGGGTCCAGAGGTGTGGGGGCTGTGTAATGTAAAGGGGTCCAGAGGTGTGGGGGCTGTGTAATCTAAAGGGGTCCAGAGGTGTGGGGGTCTGTGTAATGTAAAGGGGTCCAAGGGTGTGGGAGGCTGTGTAATGTAAAGGAGCCCAGAGGTGTGGGGGGAGCTGTGTAATGTAAAGGGGCCCAGATGTGTGGGGGGAGCTGTGTAATGTAAAGGGGTCCAGATGTGTGGGGGGCTGTGTAATGTAAAGGGGTCCAGAGGTGTGGAACTGTGTAATGTAAAGGGGTCAAAAGGTGTGGGGGCTGTGTAATGTAAACGGGTCTAGAAGTACGGAGGCTGTGTAATGTAAAGGGGGTCTTCCTACATTTTACTCGCAGTTATAGCTGTAGTCCTATAGATTTCTATTAGTTTGCGCGATTTTTCTGCATTTTCTAAAGGTGCATCAAAACTCCAGCATGCTGCTTCTTTGGCGCACTTTCAGAAAACAGGAAAATATTTTTTTTTGGGGGGGGGTGAAGCCATGTTTTACTGTACCAACCCTAGGGACGCCACTGCATACAGTGAGTGAGTTTCTTGTAAATAATTACTCTTTGAAGTATACTTATCATATAAGCCATAGTTGTTCCCAGCTGGTGTCCAACAGATAGGTGAAATTGGTGGTAGGAGGAAAAGCCTGACCGGTTTTACCAGGTAAACCGGCTTCATCAGAGGCAGCAAACAGATGTGGCATGGTTTCTAAATATATAGCAAAGATAACCAAAAAAATGCCGGTGCACATGCGTGGTGGGTAATGACACCACGACGCTTGGTGTGATGACATCATACATCACCGCCATAGCCTTACAGTATCTTTTATTGTGAAGAAAATAGTAAGGAAGAGAGCCAGTAGAGGGAGAGCAACAAACAAAATAGCCACTAGATGTCTCCCTATGCTGGATTGTTACATACATGAAACACTCCATGGCGATTATTGAAACCCCTAGACAAATGAAAATTAATTACTAATTATGCACATTATTATTATTACCATTCTTATCAATGTTGTTGACCATCTCCCTGACGGCTCACATCCTCTGAACCCAAACTACCACATTTAATAATAATAATCATAGATCAATTGGGGGCTGTCATTTTAAATGGTTCTTAATAGAAATATTCATTCTCTAATACCCACAGAACCGTTTCTCACAATTTCAACATTCTAGAAAATTCTCTAATTCATGCGTGTGTGTCTAAAACGTCTAAAAATATGTATGTTAATACCATTTACTCCAAAACATCTCTAACTGCTCTGAAGGCGCTTTCTCCAATAATGGGATATTGCACAGTTATTAATTAAGGCAAGAATCATGTACAACGTACACGATTCAGACCTGCTATGGCAGCTGCAATAAATATGTCCATTAAAAACAGTTAATTGTTGGACATTGGAAAACAGCACCAGCCTTAAAATACAACTTATTAGAAAAAAAAAAAAACCAGCCCCTGAACCTAACTTAAAGCTGGCCATACAACATTCATATAAACAATTGTACGAAAAAGTTAATCAGCACATTC
This sequence comes from Aquarana catesbeiana, assembly GCF_042186555.1. Taxonomy (NCBI): domain Eukaryota; kingdom Metazoa; phylum Chordata; class Amphibia; order Anura; family Ranidae; genus Aquarana; species Aquarana catesbeiana. The sequence goes on along the minus strand of NC_133331.1, from coordinate 159,071,292 downwards.
ATGACATGACATGACAAATGTCATTTAAAAGTACTTATATTTTGTAATGAATAGACTTTCCTGAATAAAAACCACACGCACTGTATAGAAATTTGTTGAGAAAAATTTTCGATCCTGCTCATTCCAATTCTCTCATTACTGCGGTTGAAAATGACCTCGGATTTAACCCTATTGAACATATGTTCTGAAAATGAAAGTTTTTATAGAAATTCTGCTAATGCATGGCCAGCTTGGTTTGGAACTCCCTCGCCCCAGGTATTTTTCTTTACCTCTCTGTGATGAAAGTGGCCTCATCCACCTCAAAATATCAAGAGTAGGCAGGAACTGTGCAGTAACTTGCCTTTACTTAAGCCCCGTACACACGGTACGATTGTTGGCCAACCGAGCGTCTGATTTTTGTCTTAAGGGTGTGTGCCAGGGTCTCGTCTTGCATACTAACGGTACACAATTGTCGTGCCACAAAAACGAACGTAGTGACATACTACGAGGAATTTCAGCTCTTGAGCGCCACCCTTTGGGCCCCTTCTGCTAATTTCGTGTTTGGTGAGCTTTGTTTCCAGAGCATGCGTGTTTGTACTTTCGATTTTTGTGTGATGGATTTGTGTACTAACCACACGAAAACCTGACGTCAAACCGTTGTCCACCAAAAATTTACTAGCCTGTCAGCCAACATCTGTTGACCGAAAATTAGACAACAATTCAAAAGGAGCGTACTAACGGTAAGATTTTAGGACAACAGTCTGTCATCAGACAATCCCCTGCCAACAATCATTCTGTGTGTACGAGGCTTTAATTAGTGTCATAATCTTATACAAAAGACATTAAGAGTATAGACATCTGAAATCGAAGGGAAGTTGCTGCACTGGTGTGGCCAGCACCAGAAAGGATCCTGGGCCCTGAGGATGTAAACACCTGAGAAAGCTTCCGCCTTCTTTGTGAGGTACATAAGAACCTTGGTGGGGGGCTGTGCTGCTGTTTTACCACTGTCCACCTAAACTAGGGCATGCAACTGCCACGGCAAAAATGAAACAGCATGTCACATTTGGCAGGTGGTACCACTGCCAAATGCAACTCATTCAAGCGAATGGAGCTGTGCCACAATTGTGTGCAAGGTATGCACAATGGAGAGTCAGCATTTTGAGGGTTAAAGCAGACAGTCAAGAGGCACCATATTGCCTCCTCATCGCCTATCAACCCCCTCTGAAAAGCAATCCACTGTGGATTTCTTTTCAGATGGGGGTGGGGGGCAGTTTAGCTGCCTGTGTAAATAAGCCATTAGGCCCCTTTCACACGGGTGGATAGAATTGTGCTTTTAGCTGCGGACAGATGAAGTTATCTACCGCAGCTAAATGCACACAATGCTTTCCAATGGCCCCATTCACACACTGCATTAAGCGACGGTTTTGTTACATGCGGTTTTGTGCAGATAGAAAAAATAAAGTTGACTGCATCCAGGAACCTGCAGATAGCAGCTGCAACAAGGAAAGAAAAACAACAGGAAGCATATCAGAAATGGCAAGAATGTTTTAAACGCAGCCGCATAAAAATGCACGTAAATGCATTTAATCGCAATGTACAACTGCAAGTGAACGCTGTACCAGGATTCTCTGAATTTCAAAATAACAAAACATGCTTTTAACAGCAGCAGAACAGCCACCCGTGTGAAAGGGGCCTTAGACTTCTCCTAAAAAATGATCGCCGTCTCTAAATGAATGCAATCAAACAGAGTTACCCTATAGATTGCAATTGTCCTGTACCCTACATTAACAGAAACCTGTATTTTTTATGTACTGGAAAATACAACAGGTTCACTTTCAGGGCGGCCCCACCAGCACCTTTTAGTTACCTTTCCTTTGTTGCCACTCTGTTCAGCCATCAGGGATAACAACACTTACCCGATTCTTCCAGGTATGGGGAGCACAAGACAACAGTGGTGCTTGCCCACTCAGACACTGAGTGTTGTTCCATGCGGGATTAGAAGTCACAGGTTCACTTTCAAATCTGAAATTTTAATGAATATTTAAGTGAAAGAAAAGCTTAATGCTAATTATTATTATTAAATATGTTCCTAGGGTTGCCACCTTTTCTTCAAGTCAACCCGCACACTTTAGCAGCGCACAGCAATTTTTTTTTGTTGTATAAACTATACATATATTTTGCTATTAAATAACATTTCCAATCATATGAAGTTAATAACAAGAGTCCCCCTTTACATCTGAGTCCACAGAGTTCTCCTTTTACATCTGAACTCGCAGAGTTCCCATTCACTGTAAGGGTGGACTCTGTGGACTCTAATGTAAGGGAGAACTCTGGGGACTCTAACATAAGGGATGCTCTGGGAACCCTAATTTAAGGGGGAACACTGAGAACTCTGATGTACGGAGAGGACTCTGATGTAAAGGGGAACACTGTGGCCTCTGGTGTAAAGGGGAACTCTGATGTAAGGGGTGCTCTGAGAACCCTGATTTACCTTAGTGTACTCACTCAGGAGGCAGGAGAGAGAAGGGGGAGACTTCAGTTACAGACAGGGATGGGTGGTGAGCTCACTTACCCCTTGGCAGTCAGGACCTCTCCAGATGTATCTGAGGCAGACATAGAGGGGTCATAGTGCTGGGTTTGGGCAGCATAAAAGAGAGTGTAACAGACACTCTCACTTTAGACACCTGCAGCCAGCAACCCTGCTGCGAAGCCATAGTCCAGTCTGAATAATGTGTCCAGGTTTCAGGCAGTCTGAAATCCGGACACATGATTCCAAACCAGAACTGTCCGGGTGAATCCCGGACTAGGTGGCAACCCTAAATGTTCCCTCCCCCCTATCTATCCTGCCTGCACAAATGCTGCAGAGAGCCATAGTGTTCACCTGCCAGAAATGGGGGCACTTGTGCACTGCTGGTCCCAGTCAGGTCCCAAATAAAGGGCAGGAAGTGGGGGCATATCTGCGCACACATTGGATTTTGGGGAGGAGATTTCTTCAGCGATTGAGTTCTGCTTTAAAGAAGATTTAAAGTCTACCACTAACTATTGTTAGAAATGTGTGAAAAGATCTGTACATTTACCTTTTTTCAGTCCTGTCTGATCATGTGATCCTGCAGGTCCTGCTCCCCTGTCTAATGGACGCTTGACAATGGCTGAGAATTCGGACTTTACCAATTGGCTCCCAAAACCCAGCCATTGCTGGCACACCCTCTTCTCCCCTGTAGCCCTTGCTCACTGACACAGGTAAGCCAAAGAAGCAGGATCACATGACCGGACCAGAGTGGATCCAAAAAAGAAAAGTATCCAGATCTTTTTTTTACAGAGGGTAGGCAGCATAGATAGGAGGAGGGGGAAGGAACGCATTTTTAACAATAGTTAGTGGTAGGCTTTAGTTTTGCTTTAAAGCAGCATTTAACTGCTGAAGAAATTTCCTCCCCCTGCCTTTCTTCAACGCTGCCATCTTTCAAAATCCAATGTATGCGCAGATATGCCCCCACTTCTTGCCCTTTATTCGGGACCTGGCTGGGAACGGCAGCACACAAGTGCCCCCATTTCTGGCAGGTGAGCACTATGGCTGTCAAAAATCTGCTGCGTGTGCACAGCTGCCTCAACTACTTGTTTGTTCTTTGGTCACCAACTGCCTCCTTGGATTGATACATCACACCTATTCCAGGAGGCAGTGGGGTCCGGCCTCAGCCAGGAAGCAAGAAGTACTGCTTTGCAGCACAAAAATCATTAAAAGTGCAGCACAAAAATCATTAAAAGTGTAAAATAATACATTTTTTTTTTTTTACATTTGTGTATGAGGGGAGAGGTAAGAACAGAAAAAAAGGTTGCTTTACTGAGGAAGGTTGGGTTCACACTGAGGAACGGAGAGGCTCACAGCAGGGGTCCGGTGTATCTCCATTCACAGTTTCAGGTCCAATTTCAGCCTAAATTTTTGTCTGAATTCGGACCTGAAATGGACCAGAAAATACACAGGACTCCTGTGCAATTTACACCGGGAGCTACTGCCGAGATGTGTGAACCGGATCCATAGAGAGCAGGTCCCAATCTCCTGACATGTGAATTGGATGCGGTGAAACACACATCCAATTCACACTGGTGTGCACCCAGCCTAAAATTCATTTAATTACTTTTTTAAAATGTTTTGCCTGTAGATATCCCAAGTATTTAGATTGTCTAGAGATACCAGTCCAATCATTAGGTCTGTGCCTTCCATTTCTATTGTCCTCAGCTATTGTTTTTTTTAGAATGTTGCCATTGTTTTCTGGATTGTTGATTTGTCCTCAAATCTTCGGACTCATCGACCCTCATATACAAGGCCGCTGTTAAAAATCATTGGGGCCCTGTACAGCCTACCTGACCCCTACAAAAAAATTCAGCCTTGTCTTCAAGTGATATTTATCATCCCTTGTGATGAATTGGGTAGTGACAGATTATCCAGATGATAATGATGATGATTATAGGACAATGAAATGCATCTTTGGGCCTCATTTAAGGCTCATTCACACAGGGCACAGGCACCCATGTCCCGTGCAGGGACCATTACTGGCACGATGTTGTGTGTATCCTCATGCCGACGTCCCATTTCTATTAGGACATGCACCCTCAAGACATATTGGGACAGTGTCTGTGTCTATGCAGCCATGTGTCCCAACAGAAATAAATGGGACACCGGCATAAGGATGCACGCAACACCGTGCCAGTAAAAGTCCCTACACGGGAGACGAATATCTGGGTCTTGTGTGAATGATCCCTAAATGAGGCTCAAGGATGCATTTCACTGTCCTATGATCATCACCCTTATCATCATGATAATCACACACACAGTACAGGTGCTGTGGCTCAAAGCACCTACACTGTGTGATTATTTCAAGCCCGCATTTCAATGAAAATTTGGGGGCGATTTAAAAGGCATCTGTGCGGGTTCACGCACAGATGTCTATTCAAATCATCTGCCCAGCTTGAAATCATTGGCCCTGCTTTTGAACTGATGGGGCCTGGGCCTGGTACCGAAGGGCCGGCTGTACTGCTTTATCAGTGGCCCTGCTCATATGTCCAGCCATTGATACGTGGACTGGACAAAGTTCTTGTTTAGTCTAATTACATAAGCTATTAACACTAGTATAACATTTTGTCAGCACTGGCAATAAGATACATCGTGGCTCTTAACTGTGCTAACCAGGTCCCCTTTTCCCTATGGCCTGACGTACATATAACTATTTAATAATTAAAATGTAATATTTCACTACAGTGACAAGTTGGGTTTTTGTAGCTTAGTGATAGTGCCTAAACAGTCAGTTTACTCCACGCCAGAAATAGTTTTCAGTGCTTTCCTGCCCACTTTTATTTAAAAGAAAGTCAAAGGTTCATACAGGTATGTCTACACAGGCAGGGGTTCTCACCATCAATACGAACAAAACATAATATTCAGCCTCCTGGCTTTCTTGGCAGCTTTACTGCTCCGATTAGTACCCTTTGGTTCTCCTGGCCACCCAAAAAAAAAATGTATTTGGGTACAGTGTTGCATGAAGAGGGGAAAATCTTCCAGAGGTCAAGTGGTTAAAGCACCCAGCTCCTGGTTAATACACACAGCTCCTTTTGTCAGCACACGGCAAACCTTCCCTGTCTCTCAGGTGGCGCCCCTTGACCCCTCTATGAGACCTTCTGTCCCTCTCTACTGGGAGCTGTCTCCAACTGGGAGGGTGGGGCTCTGAACTGTAAGGCCCCTTTCACACGGGCATCTCCATTGGACGGACTACGCTTGCTCAGGGGGGATCACTGTGCAGAGCGGAGACAGACCCAGTCCCGCTCTCCTCTATGGGAAGATCAGGTGAAAACAGACTGCCTGTCCTTTTCATCCGATCCGATCTGCCACACGGATGGAAAATAGGACCACCATCCATCTGGATTTTGCAGACAGGATTGGATCAGATAGCGGTGGATCTCAGCGGACATGACACCGCTGACATCCGTCGCTCCATAGGGGTGAATGGAGGGTTCGATTAGGTCCGCCCGAAAAACTGATAGACGGACCTGATCGGACAGCCCGTGTGCCATTAGTGTGCTTGCTTCTTACAAGATCTGGCATAAACCACCATATTATAAAAGGGGCACAGGCTCGCCCTGCCACACCACTAAGAATGTTATGTAGTACTAAGATCCCTTTCACACTGAGGCGGTTTTCGGGCATTTTAGCGCTAGATATAGCGCCTGTAAACTGCCTGAAAACCGCCTCCCATTCATTTCAGTGTGAGTTTTCACACTGGGGTGGTGCGCTTGTGGGACCTTAGCATCTTTGGGAATGAAATGGGACAAAAATTTGGCCCTGGACTTCATTCCAGTTTAATTTTGCAAACACGCACAAAATCAGTATATAAACTATACGCAATTGCGCAAAAAGACATAAGTAAAAACATTCCACTGTAAGTATAAAGGGCTTTTTTTTTAAACTCTTTATTTAGAGAAAAAGATGCATTCCAATATTACAGACGCCTTTAGAATGACGTGTAAGTTACACTCCGTTCAATGGCAGGTGTCATAAATAACTCACTCACCTCATATATTATTTCACTTATTATCCTCTATTTTTCTCCTCCTTCTCACATCACTGCGTGAAGTGGGAGGGTTAACGTCATGCAGGAACATTGCTACAGCCTCATTGGCTGGAATTTCAGAAACCGGCATTGCTGCACAGCCATTGGCTGCCTTTCAGCAATGCAGCGGCGCTGAGGCTGAGCCGGGTTGCGCACCATGAAGTGAGGTGATGGGCAGTGTGAATAACAGGTCTCTCCCATACCTGCCGGCTGGACAAACCCGCCCCCTCCTCACTGGCCGGCCAACGCTGATGGTCACTCAAGCCCCCCCCCCTTCACTGGCCATTAGCTGTACTACTATTTCTCTTATAGGCAGTACAGTGGTGCTCAAGTGTCAGTGGCTGTCAGTGTCACTGAAACTGGCCCACTGAGCCATCGGTCCACCTCACTTCATACTGTAACCTTATAGAGGTACTCTTGATGAAAGCAAGAATTGGCCTTGCCGTCAAAAATTGCAATGATATGCACCCATCAAACAGGTGCGGAAAAAATTGTTCATTGGGTGTCGGTGGCACCTTCACACCGTAACCCTATAGAGATACTCTTGATAAAAGCAAGAATTGGCCTTGCTGTCAAAAATTGTAATGATATGCACCTGTCAGCAGGGCAGCAGATAAGCCAGTACAACTGGCCCTGTTGTACCGGGCCCGGCCAGCAGGGGGGCCCGGGCAATCTGACAGAAGAATGCATGCAGAATAGAAAATAAAAATTCTCCAACCAGCGCCTCTCCTGCAGCAGCGCACAGGGCCGATCTAAGTGCAGAGTCCTCCCTCCTCTCCCTCCGCTTGTGTAACTAATCACACATAGAGGGAGATGGAAATCTCCCTCTGTGTCATGGAGCTGGGGTCTGAACTGTTCCGTGGCCATCCACTCATTGTAACAAAGCCCAGCCTCCTAGATTGTGATAGACGGAACACTGATCCAATGCAGGGAAATTAAGTCACTGTTCCGTCTATCGGGGCTTTGTTACAGTGGACGCCGCCGAACAGTTCAGACCCTAGCTCCATGACACAGAGGGAGATTCCTGTGTAATAATATGTGTAATCAAGGTATTGGCGAGATGGGCACAGTGAGGCTGAAATGGGTACAGTGTGGCTGCAGATGGGCACAGTGAGGCTGCAGATGGGCACAGTGAGGCTGCATTGATGAGCACTGATGAGGACGAAATGGGCACAATGAGACTGCAGATGGGCACAGTGAGGCTGCATTGATGGCACAGTGAGGCTGCATTGATGGCCACTGATAAGGCTGAAATTGGCACAGTGAGGCTGCAGATGGACACAGTGAGGCTGCAGATGGGCACAGTGAGGCTGCATTGATGGGCACTGGTGAGGCTGCATTGATCTCTTGTATCATGTCCACAGTCTCTGACCATCTCCTGTAGTATGTCTGCAGTTTCTAACCATCTCTGGTATCAGGTCTGCAGCCTCTGACCATCTCTTGTATCATCACAGTATTTCTCTTGGATAATCAAACTTATAACTGGCTGGAGAGAGATAAATATCACTTGAAGACAAACCTGCAATTTAATTCAAGGTGGGGTCTGGAGAGGGGCCAGGGGTGGGGCTGAAGGAGGAACCAGGGGCGGGGCTGAAGGGGGCCTTGTCAGGTAGGCTGTACGGGGCCCTGTGATTTCTATCAGTGGTCCTGCCTGTCAAACAGATGCGGAAAAATTGGGTGTCGGTGGCGCCTTCACACCTTAACCCTATAGAGGTACTCTTGATGAAAGCAAGAATTGGCCTTGCTGTCAAAAATTGCAGTGATATGCACCTGCCAAAGAGGTGCGAAAAAATTGTTCTTTGGGTGTCGGTGGCGCCTTCACACTGTAACCCTATAGAGGTACTCTCGATGAAAGCAAGAATTGGCCTTGCTGTCAAAAATTTCAATGATATGCACCTGTCAAACAGGTGAGTAAAAATTGGTCTTTGGGTGTTAATTGTGCCCATGAAACCTACACCAAAAACATTCTTCCAGATGAAAGCAACACCCACAATTCTAGGCAGCCTAGAAGTCCTACAGAGATTCCACATCCCAAAAACACTTAATCTGAGACATCGGCATCAGGGGCTTCATAGCTGCTGGTAATCCAGGACTGATTCATTTTGATAAAAGTCAGACGGTCCACGGAGTCTGTGGACAGACGCGTTCTATGATCAGTAAAAAAAAAAAAACTCCAGCAGCACTGAATGCCCATTCGGAAAGCACACTGGATTCAGGGCAGCCCAGAAGCTTAATAGCATACTTGGCAAGTTCTGGCCAGTGGTCTATTCTCGTGACCCAGTAAGCCAGGGGATCGTTGACTGGGAAGCTCTCCATCTCTGTTTTCGCCCCTAGATGCTGCCAATGGGATGTGAAAGCCGACAACCCTGGGTGGCGAGGACTAAAAAAAAAATCAGAAATGCATCACTTAGGAGGCCGCCTTCTCCACTGCTCCTCTCTTGACGAACAGAAGCCTCAAAACTACGTTTTTCACGACACTGCAACCTACCAGAGTCGGGAAAAGCATTTGATAAACTCCTCTTTAAAGTGTCCTCAAGAGATTTCATCTTCTGCACTCAGTGGGGACGGGATGAGTTCTGTGATCCTTTTCCTCTACGCCACGTATTCTTGGGTCCCTTTGCAGGCTTTGAAACATGAGGGAGCCAGCAAATTTGCAAAGGCTTGAGAAGCAGACTCCTCGGGGTCACTGAGGACTACAGTATCTGGAACTGCCCTCTCCCAGCCACATACTACTCCCAAGGGTTCTGGGGATGAAAAACCATCTCTTACTGTCTTCCTTTGCTTCAATGCCTCCAAAACTGCCAGAATCCTCCTCCCCCTCCTCTATCTTCTCTTGTGTGTTCTGTGGCATAGGAACAATGGTGTCTGCATAAACTGGGCCTTGAGAGGAAAGGAAGTCCTGCTGCTCTTCTTTGAGTGCCCTGTCCATAATGCCACACAGAGTATGCTCCAGCAGGTACACAACAGGGATTGTGTCACTGGTGCATGCATTGTCACGGCTCACCATCCTTGTGGCCTAATGGTAACAGTACAGTGCATGAATCCTTTATGAGTAGCCTTTGGCATGGGGAAAAAATGCTGAGTGGGCCTGAGCCTGTCATTGTGCCATACTCCCACAGGTACTCATTGACAGCCCTCTACTGCATGTGCAGCCGCTGCAGCATTGCCGAAGTCGAGTTCCACCTGGTGGGCATGTCACAAATCAGGCGTTTTAGGGGCAGGTGGAATTCCCGCTGAATTTCAACCAGCCAAGCACTAGTTGTGTATGACCGCCTAAAATGGCTACAGACTCTTCTGGCCTGCTTTAGAAGATCTTCCAACCCTGGGTACCTATTTAGCAAATGCTGCACCACCAAATTGAGGACATGTGCCAGGCATGGCACATGTGTCCTCTTCCCCTGTCTAAGGGTGGACAGGAGGTTTGTGCCATTATCGCACCACACACCACCATTCCTGGCTCCAGCTGGCGTGGTGTGAACCACCTCTGGGTCTGTCCTTGCAGAGCTTCAAGAATCTCTGCTCCGGTGTGGTTCCTGTCCCCTAGACACACCAGCTGAAGCACTGCATGGCACCTTTTAGCCTGACTCATTGAATAGCCCTTTGAACGCTTAGGGGGTACTTGAGGTTCATAGGACAATTCAGCAGAGGAGGGCATGGAGGAGGAGGGGGTAGAGCTGACAAATCTGGTATCATCACCAACTGTATGGAGACATGGAGGCACAACAAGCTGCAGCACTGAGCCCTGTCCTGCATCCTTCCCAGTTGCAAGCAGAGTTACCCCCTGTGCTGTGAATGAAATATATCGTCCCTGCCCATGCTTGCTGGACCACGTGTCAGCAGTAACGTGGACTTTGTGGCTGACTGCCTTGCCCAACGATGCAACAACATTGCCTTCCATGTGATGGTAGAGAGCTGAAATGGCCTTATGTGAAAAGAAATAGAGACTGGGAACCTGCCATTGTGGTACAGCACATTCTGCAAATTCACGGAAGGGGCAGAATCCACCAGGCGGAAAGGCAGAAGTTGTAGAGCCAGCAGCTTTGACAGGTTTGCATTTAGACTCTGGGCATGTGGGTGGCAGGGACTGTATTTTTTTTCCACTGCAGCAGATAGGGCCGATAAATTTGCCGGCTATAGTTTACAGGTGGTGGTGTGCTGCTGGCAAATGTGCTGCAAGGACCTGGGACACCCTGCGCTATACCATCATACCTGTCAGTGGAGGCTGCTGAGAGGTCATGAGATATAGCAGGGACAGACTGAGGTGAGTAAGGAGGAGAGACTGACTTGTGCCCCTTTTGTGTGGCTTTTAGGTGCTCTTGACAATGGGCTGAGTGGTGGGAGGTTAAATGCCTTGTCAAGCATGTGGTACCCAAATGGTTGGTGTTTTTGCCACGCTTGGTGTGCTTGAGACAAAGTTTGCAAATAGCAACAGTGCAATCGGCTGCACATGTACTAAAAAAGTCCCAGACAGCTGAGCTGTAGGAAGTGGACCGGGAGATAACAGCTGCACAATGTGATGGAATAGGTTGGCTGCTCTCTACTCTTCCATGATGGCTGCCTCGTTGGGGTTGTACCTCACCCTCACTTTCCTCCTCTGCTCTATCCGGCACCCAAGTCGAGTCAGTGACCTCATCATCATCTCCTCTATCCTCATTACCACTGGAGACAACTTGGCAATGCACTGCAGCTGGGGGAACACGAATGTCAATTTGTGTACCAGTGTTCTCCCCTTCCAGTAGGCTCGTGTTCCTGCCTTTCTCAACATCAGAACTAACATCTGAATCGAGTAATGGCTGTGCTTCGTCAAGGAGCAAGTGGCTGACGCTGTGTTCAAATAACTCCGCTGACTCCTCCATGCCTGATGCTGGGGCTATGGCAGGAATAGCTGTGGACAAGGAGGCAGGTTTTGCCACTCTGGCAGCAGCAGGGGACTGCGCACTAGTCTTTGCTTGGGTTATGAAGGATGAGGAGGATGAGGACGCTTTAGTAAGCCAGTCCACCACCTCCTCTGCATGCTGTGGCTGGATAGCACAGGCAACATCATTAAACAGAGAAAATGATGCCCTGCCTGAGGACTGACCATGTCCACCTTTGCCTGTGGATACATACACTGCTGACCCCCTTACAGTGCCATGGGAACATCTGCCTCTCCTTGCTGTCTTCCCAGATATGATGGGGGGGAGTGGGGGGTGCTTAATAACAAAATGTAATAAAGATGTGTAAATGTGTACGTGGATGCACTTTAATCAATGGAAAGTGGTGTTTGGTGCACTTTTATTTGAGTATTCACTACACAGACACACTACATGGATAGACTATAATATACTGCAATATACTGCGTCAAAGTGCAGTAATGCACAGAACTATATGGCGTTAAAATTGCAGAAACTCAATGAAATATATGGTGTTAAACTTGCAGTAGCACAATTAAATATACAGCGTTAAACTTTCAGTAATGCAAAATATACGGTGTTAAACTTGCAGTAACACACACAGAACTATATGGCATTAAGCTTGAAGTAATGCACAGAACTATATGGCCTTAAACTTGCAGTAACGCAATAAAATATACGGCGTTAAACTTGCAGTAACGCAATTAAATATATGGCATTAAACTTGCAGTAACGCACAGAACTGTATGGCATTAAACTTGCAGTAACGCAATGAAACTGACAGCGTTAAACTTGCAGTAACGCAATGAAATATACGGTATTAAACTTGCAGTAACGCAATGAAATATATACGGCATTAAACTTGCAATAACGCAATAAAATATACAGCATTAAACTTGCAGTAATGCAATGAAATATACAGTGTTAAACTTGCAGTAATGCACAGAACTATGCGGCGTTTAATTTGCAGTAATGCACTGAACTGTACAGCATTAAACTTGCAGTAACACAACTGAAATATACTGCGCTAAGCATGCAGAAATGTACTTTGTAATATAATATACTGTGTTAAACGGTCACTACACTCACACTGACGGAACTATCCCTACATTCACACTAATGGAAAGAAAAATGGTTGCACTACACTCACACTGACTGAACTATCCCTACATTCACTTTAATGTAAAGATGAATGGTCGCACTACACTCACACTGAACTATCCCTAGATACACAGTATACTGATATTCTACACTGACAATAGAATCAGAATAGCACACTATAGCACACTGACTGTCTAATAGCACTGAACAGAGACCTGTTCTATCTCTCTCCATGCCGCTATCACACTACAAATGGTCGCTATGGAAAGAATACTTTTATAGTGTGGGGCAGGATTAAGAGCAATGAGCCATGATTGGATACAGTCATCATGACAGCGTCCAATCATGGCTCTGACAGTGCTCTGTGCCCTGATTGGGCAAAGCTTTCATTGCTTCAGCCAATCAGGGCTTTCAATGCACTGTGCAGCGGAGCAGTGCATTGTGGTCGTTTGGCGGGCCGAAAAAACAAACCCATAATTCGGTTGTTTGGAGAATGGCCTAAAAGCCAAAGTTCGGCCCAAACTCATGCTCGGGCCGAACCGTTTGCCCATCCCTATGTAACAGTAATTAGGGACAATATGACTAGTGTGGTGGTGATTAGGTTGAAAAAGTATTCATACCCCTTGAAATTTTCCACATTTTATTATGTTACAACCAAAAACTTAACTGTATTTTATTGGGATTTTATGTGATAGACCAACACAAAGTGGCACATAATTGTGAATTGGAAGGAAAATGATAAATGGTTTTCACAATTGCTTACAAATAAATAACTGGAAAGTGTGGCATGCATGTGTTCAGCACCCTTTACTCTGATACCCCTAACTAAAATCTAGTGGAACCCAATTGCCTTCAGAAGTCATCTATTTAGCGAATAGCGTCCACCTGTGTGTAATTTAACCTCAGTATAAATACAGCTGTTCTGTGAAGTCCTCAGAGGTTTGTTAGAGAACCTTAGTGAACAAACAGCATCATGAAGGCCAAGGAACACACCAGACACCTCAAGGATAAAGTCGTGGAGAAGTTTACAACAGGGTTAGGTTATAAAAAAATATCCCAAGCTTTAAACATCTCACGGAGCACAGTTTAATCCATCATCCGAAAATGGAAAGAGCATGACACAACTGCAAACCTACCAAGACATGGTAGTCCACCTAAGCTGACAGGCCAGGCAAGGGGAGCATTAATCAGAGAAGCATCCAAGAGGCCCATGGTAACCCTGGAGGAACTGCAGATATCTACAGCTCAGGTGGGAGAATCTGTCCACAGGACAACTATTAGTCGTGCACTCCACAAATTTGGCCTTTATGGAAGAGTGGCAAGAAGAAAGCCATTGTTGAAAGAAAGCCATAAGAAGTCCCATTTCCAGTTTGCGAGAAGCCATGTGGGGGACACAGCAAACATGTGGAAGAAGGTGCTCTGGTCAGATGAGACCAAAATTGAACTTTTTGGCCTAAAAGCAAACCACTATGTGTGGCAGAAAACCAAGACTGCACATCACTGTGAACACACCATCCCTACTGTGAAAAATGGTGGTGGCAGCATTATGTTGTGGGGATACTTTTCTTCCGCAGGGACAGGGAAGCTGGTCAGAGTTGATGGGGAAGATGGATGGAGCCAAATACAAGGCAATCTTAGAAGAAAGAAAGAAGATGTGATGGGGCGAGTGGCGCTACCTATATGTCAAATAGTGCTCTACAAAATCACTCTATAGTGGCTAAGTATTAAAAGACACAGTGTTATTGTGGAATAAATAATAACAAAACAGTTTCCATAAAGGTGATAGTGTAATAGTTATCACACCTCATCTACCCCAGTAGGTGAGTACTAAAACCCTCTAGGTGTGGACACCAATCCTACACAGAAGTTATCACCAAAAATGTAATGACTTACAAATTAGTGTATAAAACATCCAAACATGAATATCATGATAGTATAGTGATCCTCTGCTTATAACAGTGCATATAGTGTCCAAAAATACAGGATGTGAGTGAACCCAAAAAACAAATCCAGATAAAAATGCAACTCGCCCCTTCACATCTTTTTTCTTTCTATATTTTAGAGCCCTCTTTCGGGGGTTTTTTAGGGGAGGCTGCAACCTTCACACACGTCCTAAGCGCAGACCTTCCTAATTAATTTGTAATCTTAGAAGAAAACCTGTTATGTCGCGTACACACGGTCGGACTTTCCGGCATACTTAGTCCGGCGGACCAGAGTGTGCCGGACAATCCGCCCGTGTGTAGGCGCCGGCGGACTTTTCCGGCGGACTTTTTCCCAAAAGCCCGCCGGACCTAGATTTGAAGAAAGTTTTAAATCTTTCCGCCGGACTCAGTTTCGGGCGGAAAGTCCGCTCGTGTGAGTGCTGGTCCGACGGAAAGCCCGCTCGTGTGTATGCTGGTCCAACGGACCAGATACGACACGAGGGCAGGGTATTGCATCTCCCACACATTTTCCTATTGCGGCGAGCGCGGGGCATACCAGGCCCTTAGGTCTGGTATGGATTATAAAGGGAACCCCCTACGTCAACATCACCCAGTGACCACGCCCCCTAAAACGTCACAGTCCTAGCATGCCCAGGGACTGTGACATCAAAAGGGGGCGGGGTCTCCGCCTATATAAGTCACAACGCAGCCCTCGGAGAGCAGTCCAGCCGGAGAGAGCGTCGTGTCAACATCTGGAGAAGAGAAGAAGCCCAGAAGCCCAGAAGCCCAGAAGCCCAGGAGTCCGGACCTCTGCTGGCAAGAGAGCTACCTGAAGACAGCAGAGGAGCCGGCCGAAGAACTGGAACACCGGGAGAAGAACCAACCGGACGCCGGGAGAAGATGAAGCGGAGGGACCCCCGAAGCCGGAGGAAGATCCCCCCCCCGGAGCTGTTTAATAAACTATTTTAAAAACCTGTATAGTGTGTTTTATTACTTACACTTTTTCCCTAGGTGAATGGGTAGGGGTACCATGTACCCCATACTCATTCACATAGGGTGGGGGGCCGGGATCTGGGGGCCCCCTTATTAAAGGGGCTCCCAGATTCCGATAAGCCCCCGCCCGCAGACCCCGACAACCAACGGCCAGGGTTGTCGGGAAGAGGCCCTTGTCCTCATCAACATGGGGACAAGGTGCTTTGGGGTGGGGGGCCCCGCAGGGCGCCCCCCTCCCCCAAAGCACCCACCCCCCATGTTGAGGGCATGCGGCCTGGTACGGTTCAGGAGGGGGGGGGGCGCTCGCTCGTCCCCACCCCCTTTCCTGATCGGCCAGGCTGCGTGCTCGGATCGGGGTCTGGTATGGATTTTAGGGGGGACCCCACGCCGTTTTTTCGGCGTAGGGGGTTCCCTTTATAATCCATACCAGACCTAAGGGCCTGGTATGCCCCGCGACGGGGCTCGCAAGGTGTCAATCTCGCCGATAAAAGCAGCAAGATTGACATCCTTTTCTAGTCCCGTCGCACCTGAGTCACGTTCAAAATGAACGGACTTGTCCGTGTGTGGGCAAGTCCGTTCATTCTGAAAATCCGCCGTAACTCCGGCGAAAGTCCGTCGGAAAGACGGGCGGACTTAGCACGCCGGAAAGTCCGGTCGTGTGTGGGCAAGTCCGTCCGTTTTAAAGTCCGGCGCACCTGGCGGACAAAGTCTGTCGGAAAGTGTGCCGGACCAAGTAGGATAGAAAGTCCGACCGTGTGTACGCGGCATTAGAGCCTGCAAAAGGCTTGAGACTGGGGCGGAGGTTCAACTTCCAGCAGGACAACGGCCCTAAACATACAGCCAGAGCTACAATGGAATGGTTTAGATCAAAGCATATTCATGTGCTAGAATGGCCCAGTCAAAGTCCAGACCTGAATCCAATTGAGAATCTGTGGCTAGACTTAAAAATTGCTGTTCACAGATGCTCTTCATCCAATCTGACAGAGCTTAAGCTATTTTTCAAAGAAGAATGGACAACAATTTTACTCTCTATCTAGATGTTCATAGAGACATGCCCAAAAAGCCTTGAAGCTGTAATTGCAGAGAAAGGTGGTTCTTCAAAGTATTGACTCAGGGGGGCTGAATACAAATGTATGCCACACTTTTCAGATATTTAATTGTAAAAAAAATTTGAAAGCCATTTATCATTTTTTTTCAACTTCACAATTATGTGCCACTTTGTGTTTGTCTATCACATAAAATCCCAATAAAATACATTTGCGTTTTTGGTTGTAACATGATAAAATCTGGAACATTTCAAGGGGTATGAATACTTTTTCAAGGCTCTCTCTCTCTCTCTCTCTCTCTCTCTCTCTAATTTTACAATTTGAATCTTTTTTTTTTTTTACAATTTATTTGTGCATACTGTCACCAGAGTAATGCAGTGTAACTAATCTAGGAAGATGATCAGGATTTTTATATATTTTTTTACACTATGACTGCTTGTACAGTGATGATCATTGTAAAAGCAATAATTTTAACTGCCATGAGCTGAGCTCTCTGATGTAGCCTGCAAACTCCTGCTTTGGGATAGCGGGTGGGCAAGCCGAGTTCGCGACACACCATCTTAGAGCATCAGTGTTGACAATGAAGCTGGCGGTACAGGAAGAATGCGGCTGCAGTAGTGAGCAGAGCCAATGCTTCCTGTATGGTGCCGGCTCCTTTCCCAGGTGGAGTGATACCAAATGAACTCTGCCTGGGACAGCAACAGCGATTCCTGTAGGTGATTCCTGAAGTGAGGATTGTGTTTAAAGATCAGTGTTTCTTATTAAAATCACAAAGCAATGGGCATATCTGTTCTAGTTCTGCACTGGTTACTCTGGGCTGCTTTCACACTGATCCATAGGTGCATTGCAGTGCACCTTGGGGTTACCTGGACTGAGCCATAGACTTCTGTTATTACCTGTGGGTTTGATGCGCTTTCTGAAAGCGCACCAAAACGCCTGAATGTAGGCGTTTTGATGAGCTTTCAGAAAGTGCACAACACCTGCAGAATATAATAGAAGTCTATGGCAAAGTGCAGCTAACCTGCAGGAAAGCCAAAGGTGCTCTGCACTACACCCGTGGTGCGGGTAAACCGCAGTGCATCAGTGAGAAAGCAGCCTTAGGCCTCTTTCACGTGATCGGTCCGATTGGTCCGATTATTTTCAGGCGAACCCAATCGGACTCTCCCTTCACCGATATGGTGGACTTGTCCAAAACAGAAGGGGATCTGTCCCCTTCCGTCTGGGTGGATCGGATGGGAGGGCCCATAGAGTGGAGCGTGCTGTGTACGTGTCTGCTCTGCATATGCGGAGTGGACACAGACCTGTCAACCGCCTACTCAACTGATTGTGGCCTGCTACCGTATACCAAGTTACTTAAGTGACGCAGAGTTCAGAGATCAGTAGTAAGTGACACAGAGTTCAGAGATTAGTAGTGGGTGACGCGGAGTTCAGAGATCAGTAGGAAGTGACGCAGAGTTCTGAGATCAGTAGTAAGTGACACAGAGTTCAGAGATCAGTAGTAAGTGACGCAGAGTTCAGAGGTCAGTAGTAGGTGACGCAGAGTTTAGAGATCAGTAATAAGTGACGCAGAGTTCAGAGATTAGTAGGAAGTGACGCAGAGATCAGTAGTAAGTGACGCAGAGTTCAGAGATCAGTAGTAAGTGACGCAGAGTTCAGAGATCAGTAGTGACGCAGAGATCTGTAATCAGTAGTAAGTGACGCAGAGTTCAGAGATCAGTAGTAAGTGACGCAGAGTTCAGAGATTAGTAGGAAGTGACGTAGAGATCAGTAGGAAGTGACGCAGAATTCAGAGATCAGTAGGAAGTGACGCAGAGTTCAGAGATCAGTAGGAAGTGACGCAGAGTTCAGAGATCAGTAGT
This sequence comes from Aquarana catesbeiana, assembly GCF_042186555.1. Taxonomy (NCBI): domain Eukaryota; kingdom Metazoa; phylum Chordata; class Amphibia; order Anura; family Ranidae; genus Aquarana; species Aquarana catesbeiana. Next base: position 159,052,904 of record NC_133331.1, on the reverse strand, counting down.
AAGTGAGGCAGAGTTCAGAGATCAGTAGTAAGTGAGGCAGAGTTCAGAGATCAGTAGTAAGTGACGCAGAGGTCTGTAATCAGTAGTAAGTGACGCAGAGTTCAGAGATCAGTAGAAAGTGACACAGAGTTCAGAGCTTAGTAGAAAGTGACGCAGAGTTCAGTAGTAAGTGATGCAGAGATTAATTGTAAGTGACGAAGAGTTCAGAGATCAGTAGTAAGTGACGCAGAGTTCAGAGATCAGTAGTAAGTGACACAGAGTTCAGAGATCAGTAGTAAGTGACGCAGAGTTCAGAGATTAGTAGGAAGTGACGCAGAGTTCAGAGATCAGTAGGAAGTGACGCAGAGTTCAGAGATCAATAGGAAGTAACGCAGAGTTCAGAGATCAGTAGTAAGTGAGGCAGAGTTCAGAGATCAGTAGTAAGTGAGGCAGGGTTCAGAGACCAGTAGTAAGTGACGCAGAGATCTGTAATCAGTAGTAAGTGACGCAGAGTTCAGAGATCAGCAGAAAGTGACGCAGAGTTCAGAGCTTAGTAGGAAGTGACGCAGAGATCAGTAGTAAGTGACGCAGAGTTTAGAGATCAGTAGTAAGTGACGCAGAGATCTGTAATCAGTAGTATGTGACGCAGAGTTCAGAGATCAGTAGAAAGTGACGCAGAGTTCAGAGATCAGTAGAAAGTGACGCAGAGTTCAGCACTTAGTAGGAAGTGACGCAGAGATCAGTAGTAAGTGACGCAGAGTTCAGAGATCAGTAGTGACGCAGAGTTCAGAGATCAGTAGTAAGTGACGCAGAGTTCAGAGATCAGTAGTAAGTAACGCAGAGTCCAGAGATCAGTAGTAAGTGACGCAGAGATCAGTAGTAGGTGACGCAGAGTTCAGAGATTAGTAGGAAGTGATGCAGAGATCAGTAGTAGGTGATGCAGAGTTCAGAGATCAGTAGGAAGTGACACAGAGTTCAGAGATCATTAGTAGTTTTATGCAGAGTTCAGAGATCAGTAGTAGTTGACGCAGAATTTAGAGAACAGTAAGAAGTGATGCAGAGTTCAGAGATCAGTAGGAAGTGACGCAGAGTTCAGAGGTCAGTAGGAAGTGACGCAGAGTTCAGAGATCAGTAGTAGTTGACGCAGAGTTCAGAGATCAGTAGTAGTTGACGCAGAATTCAGAGAACAGTAAGAAGTGATGCAGAGTTCAGAGATCAGTAGGAAGTGACGCAGAGTTCAGAGGTCAGTAGGAAGTGACGCAGAGTTCTGTAATCTGCAGTAAGTGACGCAGAGTTCAGAGGTCAGTAGTAAGTGTCGCAGAGTTTAGAGATTAGTAGGAAGTGACGTAGAGGTTAGTAGTAAGTGACACAGAGTTCAGAGATCTGTAGTAGGTGACGCAGAGTTCAGAGATCAGTAGGAAGTGACACAGAGTTCAGAGATCAGTAGGAAGTGACGCAGAGTTCAGAGATCAGTAGGAAGTGACACAGAGTTCAGAGATCAGTAAAAAGTGACGCAGAGTTCAGAGATCAGTAGGAAGTGACGCAGAGTTCAAAAATCAATAGTAGTTGACGCAGAGTTCAGAGATCAGTAAGAAGTGATGCAGAGTTCAGAGATCAGTAGTAAGTGACGCAGAGTTCAGAGATCAGTAGTAAGTGACGCAGAGTTCAGAGATTAGTAAGAAGTAACGCAGAGGTCATTAGTAAGTGACACAGAGTTCAGAGATCAGTAGTAGGTGACGCATAGTTCAGAGATCAGTAGGAAGTGATGCAGAGTTCAGAGATCAGTAGGAAGTGACGCAGAGTTCAGAGATCAGTAGGAAGTGACGCAGAGTTCAGAGATCAGTAGGAAGTGACGCAGAGTTCAGAGATCAGTAGTAGTTGACGCAGAGTTCAGAGATCAGTAGTAGTTGACGCAGAATTCAGAGAACAGTAAGAAGTGATGCAGAGTTCAGAGATCAGTAGGAAGTGACGCAGAGTTCAGAGGTCAGTAGGAAGTGACGCAGAGTTCTGTAATCTGCAGTAAGTGACGCAGAGTTCAGAGGTCAGTAGTAAGTGTCGCAGAGTTTAGAGATTAGTAGGAAGTGACGTAGAGGTTAGTAGTAAGTGACACAGAGTTCAGAGATCTGTAGTAGGTGACGCAGAGTTCAGAGATCAGTAGGAAGTGACACAGAGTTCAGAGATCAGTAGGAAGTGACGCAGAGTTCAGAGATCAGTAGGAAGTGACACAGAGTTCAGAGATCAGTAAAAAGTGACGCAGAGTTCAGAGATCAGTAGGAAGTGACGCAGAGTTCAGAGATCAATAGTAGTTGACGCAGAGTTCAGAGATCAGTAAGAAGTGATGCAGAGTTCAGAGATCAGTAGTAAGTGACGCAGAGTTCAGAGATCAGTAGTAAGTGACGCAGAGTTCAGAGATTAGTAAGAAGTAACGCAGAGGTCATTAGTAAGTGACACAGAGTTCAGAGATCAGTAGTAGGTGACGCATAGTTCAGAGATCAGTAGGAAGTGATGCAGAGTTCAGAGATCAGTAGGAAGTGACGCAGAGTTCAGAGATCAGTAGGAAGTGACGCAGAGTTCAGAGATCAGTAGGAAGTGACGCAGAGTTCAGAGATCAGTAGGAAGTGAGGTAGGAGCTCCTGGTAAATACCAATGTGTAACCCAAATACACATTGTAAAAAAAAGCCTACTTAGAGCTCAACAAACTGCCCAACATACTATTTATCGGGACCTATTGACGTTAGCGCGCACACACAGGAAGACTGTACCCAGTCTGTTGGTTGCCAGTACAACATCCAAGCAATCCTTAAAGTGGTGTTCCGGCCAAAATGATACTTTTTAAATAAAAATACCCCTATAATACACAAGCTTAATGTATTCTAGTAAAGTTAGTCTGTAAACTAAGGTCTGTTTTGTTAGTTTATAGCAGTAGTTTGTTATTTTATAAACTTACAGCAGGCCGTGGCCATCTTAAGTCTGGGCATCTGAAGTCAGACTGTATTTCTTCCTGGATCTCATCCTTGCAGATCTCGCACATGCTCAGTGCAGCACAAGCAATGTAATAGGTTTCAGGTCAGTTTCCATAGCAGCGGCAGTGTCAGAGGAAGTTGCTTCCCCTTCCCAGAAGGCATTGCAAACAGGAAATGATGCAATGGGCCGCGGCCAGGGAGGAGGAAGTGAAAAATGAATACAGCAGATATACAGTAAGTGCTGAGAAAAAAAAAAACATATCCAATTTGTTTACAGTGCACAGTTTAGTGAGGGATGCTGAAGAGTTGTAATAGTGGGTGGAACTCCACTTTAAGGGGGCTGCACACCCTAAATGTGCTATGCATGCTGTCTGAGTGCACCAGAGTTAGTGCACTGAAAAATGTGAGTTGTCTTTTTTTTAATGTTTTATTAAAGTGGTTTTAAACGGTTCAGCGCTATGTTCGTTTTCTGATTCCTTTATGAGTACCACCGCTAAGGATTTCCATAGGACATAGTGTATATACTAACTAAGGATCCATCCGCCCACCAGAGGTTTTTAAGCCCCTTAAAGGGGAAGGCGCATGTTGAACTGTGGAAGGCCATCTATAGAGGTGAGTGCATAGTTTGGAAGGTGGCGGGCACTGGAAATTGCTGCGAATTTTACATGAAATCCACAGAATATTTTCTTCACTTTACTGGACTTTTTTTAATAAACAGTATATATATATATAGATATAGATATATATCTATATCTATATAGATATAGATATAGATATAGATATAGATATAGATATATATATAAAATTAACATTGGAAGTGTATATTACTGTTCACCAGTAGGATTTATACCACAGTGGAGTCTTGATTTTTAGCATTTATTACTGTATATGATTCACTCACTCAGTTTTACACATTATATTTATTTGTAGTGATTTATAGAGCCTCATAAAATAGGGTGCTCTTAGTGTGGTAGTTTAAATAGTATTAGTGGGGAGCACTGTACTATTTATACACATTTTTTATCATTACCCACAAATATATAGAACACTATTAGGTATTCAGCAGCAGACCTTAACATAATATATTGATCACAATATATGTTTCTTTTCTGGTTATTATTATTCTAGAACTATTTTTTTGAGTACACATAGTAGCGCAGGGGATCTGGTACTTGCTAACATTCTATTCATAAAAATTTCAATATCCACAGCAGCATCATTCTTTATTTTCCATGTATTATGATTAGAATATTGGTGGGGGGGGGGGGGGGGGGGGGTTGCTGAGCTCTAATCAGGATTATTTGTAGAGGGGTTCTAGACATGTGCACACTGAAATATTTCGTTTCGGAATTTCGTTTTCGTCTGAAAAATAAATTTATTTAGTTACTCACGAAATTCGTTTTTAATTATTTCGTTTTTCGTTAAAAATTGCATTCGTCCGAAAATCCAAACTAAGGTCGAATCTGTCATTGAAGGCTTATGGTGTCTGTCGAATGTTCAAAGAAGATTCGACGGAGCAGCTAAACTGTACAATGCCGTATAGTTTACCTGCTCCGTCGAATCTTCTTAGAACTTTCAACAGACACCATAAGCCAAAGTACATGTGTACTTAGTTCTAGCTTTTTTACTGCTCCTCCTCTTTGGTTACAATCAGCCAATAACATTCATCATCATCATTATTTTTATTTATCTTTTCTCCCCTACGTTGAATCTTTTCTCTCTATGTAGACTAATCTTGGACTAATAGAGTTAAGGTTAGGCACATTCGACCACAGGTTTGATGGACACAGATTGTTATTGTCATCATCATGTCGAATCTCCTATCTATATCGAACTGTTGTAGCAACGAAAACGAAAATAAAGCATTTGTTTATGTCGGATCTTTCGTTTTTCGGATTCTGCACTTTTGTTATCGTTTGTTAAAACGATAACGAAAATACCTGAAATTCGGACGAAAATGCATTCGGACAAAAACGAATGCACATGTCTACAGTTGACCCCATCTGCTAGAGGTGGAGCCCAGGGGAGCCGAACCCCACATCTGTCGGCCGTATTTATAGTATGTAACCAGCAGGGCTTTTTTTCTCAGAAAATAGTTGCAGGTACTCCCCCCTTGTCTCAGCCCCTACCCACCTCCTAGCACCCTGCCTCGGTCCCACCCCCTACCCACCTCCCAGTACCACCCCTTTTAGAGGGATGTTTTTTGTGGTGTTAAAGTGGAGTTCCACCCACTTTTGCAACTCTTTTAGCATCCCTCACTAAACTGTGCACTGTAAATGAATTGGATATTTTTAAATTTTTTTTCTCAGCACCTACTGTATATCTGCTGTATTCATTTTTCACTTCCTCCTCCCTGGCCGTGGCCCATTGCATCATTTCCTGTTTGCAATGCCTTCTGGGAAGGGGCAGCAACTTCCTCTGACACTGCCGTTGCTATGGAAACCTGACCTGAAACCTATTACACTGCTTGTGCTGCACTGAGCATGTGCGAGATCTGCAAGGATGAGATCCAGGAAGAAATACAGTCTGGCTTCTGATGCCCACACTTAAGATGGCCACAGCCTGCTGTAAGTTTATAAAATAACAAACTACTGCTATAAACTAACAAAACAGACCTTAGTTTACAGACTAACTTTACTAGAATACATTAAGCTTGTGTATTATAGGGGTATTTTTATTTAAAAAGTACAATTTCGTCCGGAACACCACTTTAAGTAATTTGTTACTGATAACAAGAAAAGCAGTAAAATGGATCCCCTGCAGCCAGCAACAATAGATCCCCCCACAACAATAGATCCCCTGCAGCCAACAAGTATAGATCCCCCAAGCAACAATAGATCCCCCGCAACAATATACCACCCAATCCACCGATACCACCTACCCATATCACCCAACAACAGTAGCCAAAGTATTATTTTGTGGTGTTAAAGCGGAGTTCCACCCAAAAGTGAAACTTCCGATTTAAGGACTCCTAACCCTCTTACATGCCACATTTGGCATGTCATTTTTTTTTTGGGGGGGGGGGGTACCTAGTTTTGACAGGTACCCAGCTTCCATTTCTGTTGCCTAGGTGACTCCTCCTCTCCCCCTCCCTGCAATCTTCTGGGACACGTCACAGGTCCTAGAAGATTGCTCGGCCATTCAGGACAGCGTAGCACGACTCGCACTTGCGCAGTGCGCACCCGGCTATGAAGCCGCAAGCTGTCACAGCTGGGTGCCCACACTAGTGATGCCGGCACTGGGGAGAGAACCGAGGCTTCGGACAGCTGCATTCCTGGACCATGGGACCGGTGAGTGTGTTTATTAAAAGTCAGAAGCTACACTTTTTGTAGCTGCTGACGTTTAATAAACAGAAAAATGAGTGGAACACGGCATTAAGTAATTTGTTAATGATAATAAGAAAAACAGTAAAATAGATCCTCTGCAGCCAGAAACAATAGATCCCTCAAGCAACAAGAGGACCCCCCCCAGCAACAATAGACCCCCCTACAACAATAAATCTTCCAGAATCCTGCACTAGTAGACCCCTCCCTTACCAGTAGATCTCTCCCAGCAACAATTGATCTCCCCAAGGGACAATAGATTCACCAGCAGCCGGCTTCAACAGAACCTCCAGTACACCCTACCACCCCTTGCTATTAGGCTCTGTCTCCAGCAGGCGGGGATTACCTGTTATGTGCAGACCACTCCATTGCCCGAGCAAGAAAAACGGGGACCCGGGGTCTCCCCATATTGTGCAATGTGCGGGGGCACAGTGAGCCCCTCCCCACTGATGATAGACCACTGATCCTGCCACTGTCAATCAAGATCTCTGAGGAAGAGGGAGCTGCAGGGGGCGGGGCAAAGCTCCGCTATCTGTGTCTATGGATGCACACAGTCCAGCTCAGAAGTGAGCACCCCAGCAAGCTGCTTTCTATGGGGGGAGGAGCCAGGAGCGCTGGTGGGGGACCCAAGAAAAGGAGAATTGGGGCTGTAACAAGTACAACATGTTTCTTATTTAACCACACGCCGACCACCCGCTGCAGATGTACTGCGGCAAGGTGGCTCGGCTGCGCAAATCACCATACCGGTATGGCGATTCATACACTAGCTTTCATGGGCACATGCGCTCCGATTGGCCAGTGGGGGAGCCAATCAGTGGGTCCGGCAGACCCGATGTTTGTCGGCCGCCTGCGATCGTTCCCCGCACAGACAGGTATGCCGAAATAAACAAGGCAGATCTCCGTTCTGTCAGGGGATGACACTTTGATATGTGTGTTTCCCCAGTCACACAGTCCTCCATACGGTTAAAACACACAGTGAGGGAACACATTTAACCTCTTGATCGCCCCTGATGTTAACCCCTTCCCTGCCAGTGTCATTAGTACAATGTCAGTACATATCTTTAGCACTGATCACTGTATTAATGTCACTGGTTCACAATAAAGTGTTAAAAATGTCAGTTAGCTGTCCGATTTGTCTGCTGCAATGTTGCAGTCCCGCTAAAAATCGCAGATCACCGCCATTACTAGTAAAAAAATAAAAAATAAATAAAAATGCCATAAATCTATCCCCTATTTTGTAGACGCTATAACTTTTGAGCAAACCAATCAATATAAACTTAT